>NC_084997.1:24054646-24187146 GCF_963854185.1 Sardina pilchardus
AAGAGCCTTCTGTTTGAGGTCTTTTCTTGAGGAAGGCGGTCGGCTCATTTGGAAAAGGCCGATTCTCACATGTTCCCCTCTGTCTCATTGCCCACCGCACAGCAGCAAGGCTCTGGACATACAGGGATCAGGCCCAAGGTACAGTGGCAAGAGGCATGTCGGAAATGTGTTGGTCTCCTGTTTTGCAAATGCGTTCTTTCACGTTAAGCATGCATCTTTTTTGTTATTTTTTTTTTTTTTTTTTTACATTTATTTTGTTTGTCTTAATGACAATGTTGTTATGAAAACAAAACATTGCTTTTAATGTCTTTTGTTTTCTGGTAGCATTTTGTCTGGTTTATTTTTTGTGTTGGCCTGCATACTGTTGACCTTAATTCTTTGGTGACACTGAAGCTATGTTCATTTTTTATTATTATTATTTAACAAACTGTCATAATGCATGGCATGTATGAGAGTTTGCACGATTTGTCCTTTCCGCCCCAAACCTCGCATCCTCTCTTTATTATTCATATCATGTGGAAGTTCTCTCTGCATGTCCTTTTTTCCCCATTCAACCTGATTGACCCTCTAACCTTGCCTCTTCCTCAGTCTAATGCAAAGTTAAAGTTAGTTCGGAGCCTGGCCATTTGCGAAGAGCCCTCTCCTCCATCTGTTTCCACAGAAACGTCTGGAGAACATCAGGTAAAGCTCCACTGCAGAAGTCTTAATTACCACCCAGCCAATCATCACTCTCAGATCTATGAGCTTGGCATTCTACGCCTGTGATACTTACTTCCCATAAGTTTGTATTTATATAATTAAAAGGAAATGGACATTTTCAAAAACTTTATTCTGATAAAAAAAAAATGACTTCGGTTTAGGAAGCAGAATAATGCAAGGTGCCCCACAGAGTGTTCTTTCTGCCAATTCTGTTTCAGTGGCGTTCTCTGAGGTATTAGCAAGTAACATTCTAGCAGGCTTCTTTCCCACACAGTAGGATCCGCAAGCTACTCTCGCCAGCGTAAACGGTGTGCACTTCCCTTCGTTTGAGAAACCATAGGGGAGCCAGTGCCATTCCCCCGGTGTCATATTGTGTTCCTGTTGCCATGCGGGGGTCTCACTTTTGTCATGCTTTGAGAGCTGTTTTCTAATTTATTATTTTTTTATTTTTTTACTTCTTTTTGAAAGTCTCTGTGTTTTCCTGAGTGGCCCAATGAAAGAGAGTGCTGAGGGGCTGAGAATAAGAGCTAGCTTTGGGGCGCGGAGGGGGGCCGAGGGCCAGAGAGCTCAAGGCTGAAAAGAAAAAAAAAAACGTTTCCCCCGAAGGCTTCTCCTCAGGCTGCCCTGTCAGGGCCATGCTGGGATTGACCGCCTCCTGTCGATTCTGGGCATTTAGTAAATCAAAGGATTCATCCACCTTAGCCTGTATTCACTCAGTGTTAGAGCAGGTTGTAGGGAAGATTGAGAACAGAAAAAAATAAATGATGTGTCTCTATAAATAAATAAATGATCATCAATGAAAACGGAAAATTCCCTAATGCCGTCCCAAAGTCTATAATACACCAAACGGCACTTTAGAATCTGTGACGGGGTCTGAACCGACTCATTATGTGATTGGGCTTGTGCTAGAGGAGCTGCTGATGTGCAGTTCATTAGATCCGTTTCCAGAGTTACTGTATAGGACGAGAGACCCCAGGAGTGCCAGTGGAGGTGATTTCCCAGCATGCTCTCCTCTCCAGCTCATTGGCAAGTCATCAGCTGGGGAATTTGACTAGCACAAATCTACATAGCATAATGGCTAACACAAATCCACATAAACTCACACGATGATGAATAACAAGTGTTTATGATAAAGTATCATAAACAATTTTATCATCTTGTTAATCCAAACCATTCCTTGGTATTTTGGTTAATCCAAATCCAGTCCTATTTTGTATTTTAAACGTGGAATGATCTCAACCGGAAGAAAATGGTCTTTTTTAACATTGGGTTCAACACTTCAATTGCATTTCTGTTCTAGCTAACTAGACAAAATTCTGTTTTTTGACATGTTGTAAACCTTGTATAATCATTTCTAAATGTTGTATTAACTCATGCTTCTATTTTGCATATGTTTAAAGCATGTTGTAGTTCAAATACTAAAGATGGGCAACAATGAACAGCCCAAAATATAGAACAGTGTCTGAAAATAAACTTAAATGGAGCAGGTCCGTTTGGACTCTCTGAATGTCCTTAGTCATTAAAGGGGTCGGCTGGACACTCTTGATAGCGTATCAGGGAGCACAATCAACAGCGTGGGTTTTGTCCTATTTCTACAGGGTGAGATTGAGGTCCAGCTTTCTCAGTCGTTTGACAAAGAGGAGACGGCTCCACCTAAGACTGAGGACGGCAAAGACAAATGCCCCGACAAGTTGGAGAAGGCTGAGAAAACGCCACGGAGGATGCTGTCTCGAGGTGTGTGTGTGTGTGTGTGTGTGTGTGTGTGTGTGTGTGTGTGTGTGTGTTTGTTTTGGTCTTTGCTCGGCGTGTGTTGTACTGTATGTCAAAAAGGATACAGACAGAACAACGAGGAAGAAATTCATGCTTGAACAGTCAGATCACTCCAGTCTCTTTTGTTTGTTTCCCCCTCAGATTCTAGTCAAGAATACACAGACTCAACTGGTATCGATCTCCACGAATTCTTGGTGAACACACTGAAAAACAATCCCAGGTTTGTAATCGATCTAAATAACTTTCCCACTGTTTTATTGCTGACATTAATGTGATCTTTAATGTGAAATGTAATAATCTCTTAAATTAAATTTGGCTGCTAGATTGTTAATCTTTTTAGTTTTTATCTTATTTAATATTTTCATCTCAGCTTTCTCCCCCAGAAACCCATTATCTATACATTTCCTTCACAGGGACCGAATGATGTTGCTGAAACTGGAGCAAGACATTCTGGACTTCATCAGTAACAATGAGTATGTAGACAGTAGACGCTGTATTACTTTGCCTGTACAAACATTTACATCATACTTGTCCTTCAAGAAAAAAAAAAAAAACGTGTCCTGAATGGAATAATAATGAATCGCTCGTCATACCAGCACACCAAATGAACAAAAACACCCTCTATTTTGTGTTATGTGTCCCACCTTCTATCTCCCTCCAAATCCTGGTTCCCAAGAGTTGTGGCTGTGTGTGATCATGTGTCACAAAGTGAAACTTTGGTGACATTTTGGGATATATTGTGCAAGTTTAAATGAACATAGTAGGGCTGCGATGCTGGGCTAGATTAATTCTAATCATGACTTAAAACACATGCATTATTTATTTGCCTCGGGTCTGCCATTTGTCACCAGAAGCCAGAGAAGAAAATTTCCTCCGATGACCTCATATCATCGAATGCTGCTGCACCGGGTTGCTGCATACTTTGGCTTAGACCACAACGTCGACCAGACCGGGAAATCTGTCATCATCAATAAAACTAGCAATACAAGAATGTAAGTCTTTCTGAGGGTCTCATCTTATTCTACTGAAGGTTGAAAGATTTTTTTACATCTCATTCTCCTCTGAATTTTTTAAAAAACATCTGTTTCATTATATCTTTGATGGAAAGTGGATGACATCTTTTATCAAACTTTTGTCTCAACAGACCAGATCAAAAATTTTCAGAGCATATCAAAGATGACAAAACCGACGATTTCCAGAAACGCTACATTCTGAAAAGGGACAATTCCAGCATAGACAAAGATGACAACTTGGTAATAAGCAACACTGATCTCTCAACTCTGCTAGTCCCTATTTCCATCATTCTTAACCTAGCGGCCCTTAGTACTGTAGCTGTTGATTGTCAATGGCATGATGCTTCTCAGGCTGTAGACCTGACAGTGATTGTCTTTCAGCTGCGAATGCGCCTGAAGGAAGACCGGAGGAGTAAGTCTATAGAGGAGCGTGAGGAGGAGTACCAGCGAGCCAGGGACAGGATATTTGCCCAAGATGTAAGAGCTTGTCTGATGGATAATAATGTGTGTCTTGGAAAATAATGGTGTGTCCTGTCTGATGGATAATAATGGTGTCAGTCTTGATTACCATCTGTGTTTTTCATGCTTGGTTTTCCCATTAATACTCTGCATATGCCTTACAGGGTCCTGACAGCTTCCCTCCTGACAAAAGGTGACTAGTTTTCTGCATTTTTTTGGGATATATCAAGAAAACAGAACTGTGCAAAATCTTTGTCCAGTATCTGAAATGTTCTGTTTCACTTTTAGAATCTTTGTCCAG
The DNA here is from genome assembly GCF_963854185.1 of Sardina pilchardus. NCBI lineage: Eukaryota > Metazoa > Chordata > Actinopteri > Clupeiformes > Clupeidae > Sardina > Sardina pilchardus. The sequence continues at coordinate 24,058,889 of NC_084997.1, forward strand.
TATCTGAAATGTTCTGTTTCACTTTTTGTCATTCTGATCTCTGTCTCTCTCTTTCTCTTTCTCTCTCTCTCTGAACTGATCTCAGGATACAGGAAGATGACGGCTATAACAGCACGCAGCAAAGACGACAGATTTTTAGGTGAAGACGGTCTTCTGCATCACATCACATCACATCACATTAGATTTGCTATCATTTCATTTGTAGTTGAATCAAATCAAAATAAAAAAAAAAAGGATACAATTCTTAACCAGTGTGTTGCGAAAACCTGCCGCCCCCCTCCAGGTTAAAGGACAGCCGGTCGGGAAACAGCCGGCAGAGCAGCTCGGAGAACGAGCCCAGGTACTCGGAACCGCGGCCGTGGAGCAGCACCGACTCGGACAGCTCCAACCGCAACCTCCGCCCGGCCATGACCAAGGCTAGCAGCTTCAGCGGCATCCCCGTGCTCATGCGCGGCGACAGCTGCAACAGTAGCAAGAGCACCGGACGCCTCTCCAAGACCGGTGAGAGTCTGACCGCTGCCCCACCCTTCTGCTGCTCACTAGCGCCCCCTAGGCTTTGCTTCTCCACTTGGTCACACCAATGTCACCAGGTTCCACCCAGTCTGTAGTCAACACATCTACACAACACACACGTGAATTTGTAGATCTTTCTTTCTCTTTTTTTTCAAGTAATGCGTTTATCCTTGGGTAGTTTAAAATGCCTGTGCCCTGAAAATTGCACTAGCAAAGGGCAATTCAATATATTGTCAGTGTCTTCATGGTTAGGTAATTTATATTCACCGGTAGGCTTCCAAGTGCTATCATCTATATTTACTCCCTCGTGTTGAGGTGCTGGTCTAAAGCACTCATTACGAGGAAACACATGGCGTCTTATTTCATACTGAATGTGTTTATTGGAGTTGTGTGTGCCTCTACTGTCCTCCTATTTCACAAACCATGTCACCACATCTTTGTATCTCTCTTTTCTGGAATAGACTCACTGAATATCCAAACTTATCTTGTGTCAAAACAAAAATGGATGGTTTTACCTTTCATTGAAGCAGCAGTTGTTACAGAATTTATTCAAATTCTAAATATTAAAATAGTTCAGTGTTTTGTCACTACATATGAAGTGTCATAGATTTAACTGGACAGATTTCTCTGGATTTCCCCTATGGGTGATATGATAATGAGTTAAATAACACATTGGACAGTTCAGGGTACGTGGGCAATAATGTATGCCAGAGAAACACTTAAGCAAGTGTCAGCAGTATATTATACATTACTGCGAGCAATTCTTAAATGTCCTCTGGGTGCAATGACAATCAACGTATATCCACTTATGAGCAAAGAAGCTAAATTAATCAAGATCTTAATCAAGGAGCTAATTAAATTGCCATTCATTGCTGATAAAATCATTATCTTCGTCTCCCTGATCCCTGAGGTAATTAGAGAGGGAAATTGGTGATGTATCTGATTTCTTTAGATTTGACCTTTCAGAGATGTTAAGATATGCGCTACCTCAAAATTCCCATCTTAAAAACATTTAGATCCTCAATCGTGACATATCGTCTAAATCGGTCGATCCCATTCAGATGGCAACACAAATAGTCAGTGCCTTCAGTTCCCGGCTGCTGTCTAGGCAGAAAGATACCAAAGCCATTTAATCTATGATCTGTTAGCCTCTCTGCCCTGTCCCTGTCCCTGTCCCTGTCCCTAAACAAAGCATGACCTTTGACCCTCCCTCACCCTTCCACCACTAGTGCATGATTATAGTGTTGCATGTCTAACACACACATCTGTGGGCTAAGCCTCCTGTCCTTCCTTCCTCTTCCTCTTCCTCCCTGTTCCTCCTCTTCCTCTTCCTCTCCCTCTCCCTCTCCTCTTCCCTGCCTCTCAGGTTCTGACTCGTCTAGTAGTGTAGGCTCGTCCACGGGCTCGCTCTCTCGCTCCCAGCCGCCCCTCCTCCCCGCCCTGCCTCTAACCCATCAGCCGGGCCCTGCCGCACCCCTTGCCTACCCTGCCGTCAGCCCCGCCGGCCCCGCATCCTACAAGGGCTGCCGGGCCTCCTCCTCCTCCTCCTCCTCCTACACAGCGCCCTTGGCTAACCATAGCTACTATTTGCTTCCTCTGGAAGCCACCGGGATCTCCCCCGGCGGTATCCTGGTGAACCCACACACAGGTTGGTAATCCCTCAGCCAGGGTCTTGCTGGGGCGTGTGTGTGTGTGTGTGTGTGTGTGTGTGTGCGCGTGTGTGTGTGCGTGCAGCGTCTTTAGGATGCTAACCATCCTAAACCATCCTGGATGTTAACCAAGAAACTAATCCCATTCATCATAGTTGTTCATAGACAGCTTGGTTTCTCTGTTGTGTAGCTCAGCGACGGAATAAAAGAAGAATGTCATGTGAAGAATGACTCTCTCTATAATCTCTATGATACTGAAAAAAATAAAGGTACAGAAGTTTTAATCTATTATCTTTGCCCAGTTTAGACTAGCTGTAGCAGCACATTAAAAGTTGGCAGAAGTTGCACAATTACAAAAAGCGTCTTATTTTAACTCAAGGTCAGTAAAGCCAAAGCCACTTTGCAGAAGAATCCAAGCAATTAAATGTTCTCCGGAACCCTTGATAAAGGGATATGGCAGAGGCTTACAGGGAGGTTACACAGGGTGCGCAAAAATAGTTTTAGAAGACTGGTCTAATTTTTCAAACGTACACACTGCTATCACATCAGGTGTAGCCAGTTCTATTGATCATAGCAGAGGCCAGTAGCTAATTTTTGCGGCAGACGCAACGCGAACGGAGTGCTTCTTCAATTACGTGCCCAGTGTAGCCCACCCTTGTCAAAGCCCAGAAACTTTCCATAGCGGAGTCTAATTCATAATACATTTCTCCCCGTTCACCTTGTTCTGGCTTTTAAATATGCATGCGGCTAATCAGAAGGGCTACAGGGCTGACACTGATACATGTTGGAGGAGCGGCCAGGCCAGGTAATTGCTTATTGACCTTTACTAAGGAGCTGGCAAATGTGAGTTGTTGTCCCGGTGTGTGCAAGGAAGCCCCAGGAGTGTGTTCAGATACAGTTGCCTCATGACTCAAGTAGAGGCACTTATCACAGGGTCACCAGGGGGAACTGATGAGGGCTGAATGCCAAAGTCAAGTTCATGTGGAATAAAGGCCCTCATGAAGACTTCTGCAGCACTATTGCAGGAGTAAATAAAGGCTTTTTAAACCATTTTGATTAGGTGATGTGATGTGGTTGCCATTCTCCTTTTATCTAATTATTTGGAGTTGATAGATAGATAGATAGATAGATAGATAGATACTTTATTGATCACCAAGGGGAAATTGAAGAAATATGACCATATGTATGCAAATAAGCATTATAGACTGTTGTGTACAGTAATGTGTGAGTGATGGTGATTTTGATATTTCGCACGAGAAGAGAGACGAATAAAGAATATTCGCATGGCGAAACAGTACTGCCAGTTGGAATTAATGCACAATAGCATTCATATGGACTTGATCAGATTCTCAACTGATCAAATGTTCCAAGACCCATATGCAGATCCCTGCCATTTTGTTGATTCTCGCTGAAGTGTGTCACATGATAAACCTAATAGCACTACAAAATGCTGCCACTTGATGACCTTAATACCCCATTTAGAAAAGAAAAAAATTATTTTAAAATGCTTGAAACAACCCAATTAAAATACGACCAAGAAAACACCTGTGGAGATACGCTGACAGAATCGATTCAGAATGTAGTGAAGTGCTTTTTCACGCCAATACAGGAGTTTTTGTTTCGGTCTTATTGTTGGGTTAGCTCTCGACAGCCAGCGCTTGTGCCCTCCAACCAGCAGTGTTCCTCTGTGTGTGTGTGTGTGTGGGCTGGAGTCGGTTGTCCCTCCAACGCAAAGGCCACGTGCTCCTGTTTCTCTCTCTTCTCCCCTCTCCGTAGATCAGACGGTCTAAATAAAGGCTTTTCAATCAATGCCTCTGACTTGAGCCATGCCTCGCAGACATGAGTGCAGACTGAAAGTAAAGTTTTCCGCACCAGCAAGAACCTTCAGAAATCCGTGGTCTCTGGGCCATGTGAATGTTTTTTTTATTTTCATTTTATGATTGAGTTGTCAGTGTGCGGTGTGTGTGTGTGTGTGTGTGTGTGTGTGTGTGTGTGTGTGTGTGTGTGTGTGTGTGTGTGTGTGTGTGTGTGTGTGTGTGTGATCAGTATGCAAGTCTTATTTTGAGTCTCTCTCTCTCTTTTCCCCTCTCTCTGTCCCTGGCTGTCTCTCTCTCTCTATTGTTCTCTCTCTCTCTCTTTCTCTCTCATCCTCACTGTCTCTCTCTCTCCCTCTCTCTCTCTCTGTCTCTCTTTCTCTCTTATCCTCACTGTCTCTCTCTCTTTCTCTTTCATCCTCACTGTCTCTCCCTCTCTCTCTCTCTCTCTCTCTCTCTCTCTCTCTCCCTCGCTCCGTCCATACAGGTCAGCCCTTTATGAATGCCGAGGGCGGTGCGGTGCTCTATGGCCCCACCCTGGGTGCCCAGCCTGGCAGGCCCCAGCAGCCTCCCCCAGTGCCACCTGGTTCTGCCAACCACGTCATGTCCCAGGTCAGTCCAACGAACGGGCAGGGTCTGCTCTACTTGAAGCTCTGAAATGAGTCTACTGGAATGCCGTCTTCAGGCCAACAGAAATAAACGAGCACAACAGAAATAAACGAGCAGAAACTGCTAGAACTAGCCGAAAGTTCTAAAAAAAAGTTTCAAAAAAAGAGAAAAAAAATGTAAAAGAAAAATAAGTAAGTAAGGCTTTATTGTCATTGTACAAGTACAAGGAAATAAACAAAATAACAGTTCATTAACGGATCTCACAGTTGATTTAGGACCTATATTTTAGGCTAATGGTGACCATTAAACCACTCTGTAGAACAATAGAAAATGAGAAGGGCGGTAAAGAAGGAGAACTCAGCCACCCCCGTGGTGTGGACTCGAGGCCTTTCCTCACAGCTTGGAGGAGATTAAAACTTCTCTGGAGCTCCGGGGACGACTGCAGTTTCTGACACAGAAGTCCCCCACTAATGAGTTTGTTGTTCCTCCCTTTCGTGTAGTCCCACCACTGTCCAGTCAGTAGCCTCTTAATTGTGTATCCGCATATTAAGCCCCAGCGCAGCCATTAGGAGTCATCATCACGGCACGCCGTGCCCCTCTTGCCAGGGCCCAGGGGCCGTAATGAAAGCAGCGCATGTGAAATTGATTTGACCCTCGCTGGTCACAGGAAATGAGACGGGAGGGGTACGGTTTCCTCCAACGAGGCCCTCTCCAGGGATAGGATGGGTGGGCGGGCGGGCGGGTGAGCGGGCGGTTGAGGATGAGCGTGAAGACGTAATTATGTGATTACGGCGTCTGATGGCTGGGTGGTGAAATGATTGCATGTGATCTAGCTAATGTAGAACTAATTTTATTTTAGTTCAGCCCACGGCGCATTGAGGGGGGCAATATGTGTACTTTCTTTCATATTCATATTTTCATTTGTAGACATGTCTGTAAAGTCATATTTTTTAATCGTAGACATCTGTAACCAAAAGTACAAAGTCTGATGATAGTCATTTCCACCTTACATTCCAGTCTACTGTTCTTATCTTTCAGGTTTTTGTTAAAATGTTCCTTCTACATTTCTTTTTCGACCTCTCCATCTTACTTCTCCATGTTAGATAGTAAAATGCCGTCTGCCCGCTCTCTCTGTCTCGGACAGAATCTCTTTGACATCTTCAGCTTGATGTCTGATCATCTCTGGTCTAATCTCCTTATCTCACTCTGACCTGTCCTTCAGTCTGCACCTCCTCCTCCTCCACCTCCTCCTCCTCCTCCTCCACCTCCTCCAGCCGTTCGGCCCCTGCAGCCGGCCGTGCTGCCGTCGGCTCAGCCTGTCCACTACGCCACGGCCTCTTACCCATCTCCGTTCTACTCCGCCTCTCCTAACCAGCACTACACTGTGGTACTTCCTCTCTTTCTCTGCTCTCAATCACTTTATCTTTCCGTTGTTTGTTTGTTTGTTTGTTTGCTTGCTTGCTTTTTCTTATTATTCTATTTAGTCTTGTTTTCTTTTATTCTTCTGTTGTTTTTCCTGTGCATGTCTTTCTCCTTAACAATCTCCATCTAGCATAAATATTCTCAGTTCTTTGTGAGTTGATTTCCCCTTGGATATACTTTTATTTCTGTGTGTATGTGTGTGTGTGTGTGTGTGTGTGTGTGTGACACACACACACACACACACACAGATCTGTTCATAATATACACATACAGTATATTCCACTAGTTCTAGTCCTGAAACACTAGACAGCCAAGCGAGTGATGGATGCCGGGAGCTTAAGTTCAAACCTTGTAAGGCCATTTCATGGAGGCTCCATGATGGATGGGTCTAGCTACTAAAAAATAGAGAAGCTGTCGGGCAGAACAAATGGCGCAGAGTTGCCTCCTGTAATGTGCTCATTGCTCTTCAGCTCATCTCACATTCACCAGAACATTCGTTCTTGCCAGCACCCCCCAGTCGGCTCATGACTTCATAGAGGCTTCTAAATGCTCATCCATGCACGGCTCCTCTCGCCATTAGCATATTTTTGTGTGTGAAGGGGGGGGGTAGTGTCGTCTGTCCCCCCCGACAATGAAAAATTTAGTTGGGATGCATCGACCACTTTCGTCCCTAGCCTCTCTTATGCCTTGAGCTTTTTTCCTCTTCAAAAACCCTTCACTGAAGACTGAATGTCTTTTACTAAAAAAAAAACCCAAAAAGAGCTAATTTCCTTCTTCTTCTAAAACCCGTTGATGTCTGCCATTAACCTCTCCTCTCCTCTCCTCTCCTCGTGCATGCTCTGATGGATGTCCGTCCTGTCGTCTTCTTCACCTCCCTCAGCAAGAGAACCTGGGAGCCCAGTTCAGCCACATGAGCCTGGCCCCCCACCACCACCACCACCACCACCACCCCCACCACCACCACCAGCTGCTCGGTGATGGCCGCGACGCGCCGCACCACACTGCCATGTACCCCTCGTCTGTCCTGCTGCAGGGTCCCCCCCCGCCCCAGCAGCAGCCCGGCTACATGGTGACACCAGCAGGGCACCCCGGGGTGCCCTCCGGCGCCGCCTACGCCACCCCAGGCCAGGCGCCCCATGCCCAGCCACTGCTGCACCACCACCACCATCAACAACAACAACAGCAACAACAACAACAACACCACCATCACCAACACCACCACCATCACCAACAGCAACAGCAGCAACAGCAGACTTCCCAGCAGGGCTACATGCAGCAGCCCCTGCAGCAGGTGAGGATGGTCCTCTTGTCTGATAAAGCCATCTGTCTCCACTGACCCTGGAGGGACTCATTCTCTGCATCTAGCGGAGCGACTATTCAATCACGCCCATTATGTGGCGAACACCAGGTGTTGTTATTACGTTATCGAGTCATCGGCACAAGATATGAAAATGACCATAATCAATTTTTGGACACCTCGATATTAACCGACTTTTGTCTTTTTTGGTTGTTGTTATTTATGTTTGCCCGTTTTATCAGATGGTCCCCTAGTTGTAGTCTTAGGGGGCTCACACTCAAGAACACTCAAATGTTAAACGTGTGTGTGTGCTGTTCACATGAATGTGTCTGCTAAAATAATAATTAGTTTATATTTTACGTGATTTCTCTTGACCAGAGCCACATGCACATATACACATTTTCGGTCTTTGAGAGGAACAGCTAAGCGCAGTTGCGGTATATAGCAAACTGAAGTTAATCTGAGTCACCATCACATCCCGTTTTCTGAGCTGCACCCAGAAAGCTGTAGTTGCAGGTGGAGGGATTTGCATTAAATTGGCATAAAATGGTCTAAAATTACAGAAATATTGCTTATCGTAACATTTTTCCGGGACAATATATCATCCAGCAAAAATGGATATCAGGACAAGCCTAGTTGTACTGTATGAATGCTAAATGTACTTGCCCTACTATATCTTGGGTAGTTTATTGAAACAGGTTTATTAATATGTCGAGAATATGTAGATACAGTGCTTATCTTTTCCAACTTGGTTGGTGGTGTAGACTCCTTTGAATAGACAGACAAAGTGCAAATTCCTTCAGCTGTTTTCAGCTGTATCTCGTCTTCCCAGAGATCCTAGATGTTATCCATGTTAATGAACAACTGAAACACACCTACCACAGAGCAGGGCGATGTGGTGTTGAATAAAAGTTGTGTATGCATGCAGTCTATTATCTATATACTGTATATATACAGTAAATCTATATACTGTATATATACAGTAATAATATACACTAATATATTAGTCACATTGTATATAAGCCGCAGGACAGTGTTTTATGCAAGTTAAAATAAACAAAACCATATTAATGCCATATTAACTGCCCCCGTGTATTAACCTCATAGCTGAAGACATTTTGCAAAATCAATGTATAGGCGGCAGCTAATAGTTGGGAAATTACGGTATGTACAGTATGCACTATATAGTAAATGATCATTCATGATGATAGCGTAGCGTTGACCCGCTGCTGTGTGTCCCTCCCATGCAGATGGCCTCATGTTACTGTGCTCCGGGTCAGCAGTACCCCCTCTCCAGCCAGCAGTACCGGCCCGGCGTGGGTACCGTGGCGTACAGCGGCCCCCCCAACCAGCCGATGGCAGCCGCCGCCGCGCCCCCGCCGCCCAATCAGCAGCCAGGTAAAAGCATCCGAGGGAGCAGAGAGAGAGAGAGAGAGCGACTCCAGACTCCAATCCCTCCCTGGGCTCAGATCGCCTCGTCTCGTCTCGACTCAGCAGGGGTGCAGTGTAGACGTCTGACTCGCGTGTTACTCGAAACGTCCCTCCTGGGTTTTAAAGGAGTGGAGCCGCTTATTGCCTCTTGATTGAAGTGAGAGTGTTTAGTCTGAAAGGCCCTCGCTTGCCTCCTTCCGTGGAGAAATGTGTTATTATTTTAGATGCTATCCACACAATGCTGCAGGGGGAACGTGTGTACCTACCCACCCCTACCCCTCCCTCTCTCTCTCTCTCCCTCCTCTGTTCTCTCCCTCTCTCCCTCTCCTGTTCTCTCCCCCTCTCCCTCCTCTGTTCTCTTTTTTTCTCTCTCTCTCTCTCTCTCTCTCTCTGTTCTCTTCTTTGCCTCTCCTGCCTCTGTTTATGTGTCTCTCTACCTGTCTCTCTCTTTATATGTCCCTTCCATCTCTCTCTGTCTTTCTCCCTTGTCTTCCACCTCTTCAACCATCTCTCTCTCTCACTCTCTCTCTCTCTCTTTCCTCTTTTCCAACGCCGCTCCCCCTCTCTCTCTCTCTCTCCTCTGCACCATGTTCCTCTCCAGCCTTATGCTGCTGTGCTGGGCACACAATGCGCTCATCAGGGCCAGATGCAGATGCCGAGCAAAGCGGAGCGGAGCGCCGCGCCAGGCCCCCCCACCGGCACGCCAGTAGGGGCGGAGGCACGAGCACGGCGACGGGGGCGACCCAGCACGGGCTCGACTATTGTATTCACCTCCACCCCCCCCCCCCCCACACACACACTTCCCCCTCCCCTCCTCAACCTTTTTAACACAAAAAAATAAACAGTTCTAATCGAGCACACTATTAGTACAACACGGCCATCACGACCACCACTGTATGAACAGATGTTTCGGGTAAATGCTTTTTTCCCCCCGTGGAAAAATCCGCCCCATTTGTCGTCCGTGAGCGAGCACCATTTTGTGATATTGCGCTCGTAGGCCATTTTGTGTGTTTTTTTTTTGCCTGATGAAAAGTGATTGTAGGAGACTACAGACCTGGAAGAAAAGTGCTACATTTCCACCTGATGTGGTGTGAGGAGGCTGAAAAGAGGTTGGGATGAGGTTGGGATGAGGTTGGGATGACGTTGGGATGACGTTGGGATGACGTTGGGATGAGCACTAGGATGGCGGCGTGAGGCACGATGGAGTGTGGAGGACGGCAGGCGGCGCATCTTCTCAGAGTGGCTGAATGCGGGGCCGGGACACTGTCTGAGAGGCTCTATGATTCTCACAGTGAACCGGTCTCTTTTCCAGCCCCTTACTCCTCGTCTGGCGATACCACAGCACGCTCAATCAGTCTGAGAGGCCCGGAGGAGCGTCAGAGCCATCGCGACCCTCAACAGATCACCCAGCCTGTGTGGGGCAAACTCCACTGATCTTCTAGCAGTGCGGTTTCCAGTTTCATGTCTGCAGATATTTCATGTGTCTCTTGCTGAATCTTCAGTTCAGATTCAGTTCAAGCAACCTATGAAAGTGGCTATTTTTCTCTCCACTTGTTATGTCAAGTGTCTTGAGTATGAACCAAAGGAAAGGTTGATTTTCCCTGTACCTGTGTAACGAACGAGCTGAGCTTCAAGTGTGAAGAAGAATAAACATTACGCTGAAGAAGCTTTTTGGGCTAACCACTTGACAAAGAAAGGTAGCAGTGCTCATGAGGTTTTGATTTCTTTGTTGCTTTTTTGGTGGCCATGTTTGTTTTGGAAAGCAGCCGATCACGTTTATGGCCCTCAGAATTAATGATGATGATGATGATAATGTGTCCCTCTCCTCTCTACTGTGTTTTTGTGTGAATTCTGCTTGGAAAGGTAACATGACCCATTAACTGCTTCATGGCCAGACAACAAGTGAAATCGTAGTAATGTAATGACCGTAATAAAGAAAAAAGCGATCAAAAATAAATAAAATGCTATGGCAAGAAATATATTTGTTTAATAAAAAATAAAATATGACTGCCCAACCAAATTATGATATTTTTGAAAGAAGTAGTGTTGTAATTGTTACAGTCGAGCACATGTAAAACTCTAACCGAAGGTTAGACACTGAGGCTGTCAACAGTTGATGATTATAAAATGATACAAGGTCCTAGATTTTCCTGGTTCTTGTCCGGTGCCTTCTTTCCCCCTAGTAAGGAGACTCTACTGCTGTGGGTGGTGTGGGGGCACAAGGGTAGGGAGTGGGGGCACAAGGGCAGGGAGTGGGAGCAGCCCTGTCTCTCTCTTCTGCCTCATCCCCGTGCTCAGCCAGCCACAGCCCAAAGTGTTTAATATTGTATTGCCTTCATCCTCCAATTGTAAGTGGAGGGGAGAGAATTTAGGGCTAAAAATAGTCTCCACTCCTGTCACATTCCTCCCTCCTTCTCCCCTCCTCTCTCTCTCTCTTTCTCTCTTTCTCTCTCTCTTTCTCTCTCTCCCTCCTTCTCCCCTCCTCTCTCTCTTTTCTCCCACCTGCTCGCCTGTCCGCCACGGGCTATCCATTCCTTTTGTCCCACTTCTTTTCTCATCTGGGATAAATTGATTGCTGTCGCTCTGGCCAAACGCCAGGAGAAATTGAAAATTGCCCAGCCTCGCCTCCCAGCGCGCCGCCACTGCTCCGCTAGCTCCGGCCCCCCATGCAGAGTCGCTAAAGGGCAGCCCGGGAGGGAGGGAGGGAGAGGGGGGGTGGGGTGGGGTGGGGTGGGGTGGGTGGAGGGGGGCATCACATCACGGCTCCACTACACTCCTTCTGCTAACCTTGAAATGCAAGTCGGGTTGGATAGAGAACTTCTGTGTTCTTGATATGTCAGTGGATGAGTTTTTGTGTGTGATGCATTATGGACATTTTTATGCCATATTTGTGAGGCTGACAGAGAGGCTACACACTGAAGTGTTTAGTTTGTGTAGTGTCTGCTGCAACAGTTAGCTTCTTCCAACTATAATTTATGGCACTGGCTACACCAGACGTGATAGATGCACGTATGTTCGAAAAAATTAGACCGGTCTTCTAAAAGCTATTTTGTCGTGACTCGACCGGAGGGCTTTAGTTGTGCACCCCGTGTAGCCTCCCTGTAAGCTAAACTGAAAAAAGTGAAAAATCACTTTTCTTTTTTTGGGAATGGTGGGATGAGGAGTGTTGAGTGTGTGTTTGTGTGTGTGTGCGTGACCGCAGCAAAACTTCCATGTTTATGTGACCATAAAACCCTTTCGTAATTGTGGTTCTGCAGGTTATCAAACTGTGATGCCAAATCAAGCGCAGAACTACCAGAACATGGTCGGGGTGCAGCAGCCTCACAGCCAGGGCCTGGTCAGTGGTCAGCACAGCAATATGGGAACCCAAATGCAAGGCATGATGGTGCAGTATCCCTCCATGCCATCTTATCAGGTAGCCTACAAAACCCACTCCGCTGTATTGATCTTGATCTTTGTTTTGATAGATGGCGAGATAGATGGCCTTTATTGTCATTGGACAAGTCGCCTGTACAACGAAATTGGGCTTCTGATAAAGTGAAAGTGATACATCTGATCTGATAAAGTGCATTGGGGTGAAAGCATAGTGTATGAGACTGTAGCTCTAACTTTGTGTGTGTGTGTGTGTGTGTGTGTGTGTGTGTGTGTGTGTGTGTGTGTGTGTGTGTGTGTGTGTGTGTGTGTGTGTGTGTGTGTGTGTGTGTGTGTGTGTGTGTCAACCCACCAGGTATCCCTGCCTCAAGCCTCTCAGGCTGTAGGCCAGCAGCCGTATCAGCAGCAGATCATCATCCCCAGCCAGTCCAGCCAGGGTCCCATGCCCGCCACAGGGGTGCAGGTCTACTACAGCATCGTCCCACCAAACCAACAGAACACCCTTAGGTGCGTACAGACGAGAAGACACCGGCCGCTCTGGGCTTCACGATTTGGGCGAAAATATCTCATTCTGATTATTGTGACAGATATTGTGTTTGCGAAAATTTTGAAAGAGAGACATTTTGAAAGTCAAGCTTCAGTTCAATATTCTAAATTTTTCCATAAGTTTGTCCACTTCTGCTTGGTGAGCATGACTAGTGTATGAGAAGCACAGCCCTCTTGTAACGTGAGCTTCGACGTCTACCTCTCCAGCAGGATGACGTGAATATAAAAATCATAGATGTGACCAGATTAAGCATCGGGACAGAGTTTTGAGCAGCATCGTTAATTGCAGCCTTTGCGATTCGCTAATTTCATTAGCGCAAGTTGCTGTCGTCGATTATTTATGCAGCCCCACATAACGCCACCCGCATCCTCCTTTGGTGTTAGATAGCGCCGCTGAATCTTAAAACCTTCGAGAGTGTCTCCACCACGCTGGTTAAAAATATGCACCCTTCATCTCAAAGCAGGTCAGTCTTCGCCGCCACGCCGCCCGAAAAGCTGGGGCAGCATGGCCCGAATAAGGAAGAGGTCACTTTCCCCCTCCCTCTCTTTCCCACCTCCTCTCTCCCAAGTGACATTGACTTTAGTAGGCCACGCTCGAGATGATTTATATGGCCAGATATCCAGTGAGTCTTAATATAACAGCGCTGGTCCCACAAGGCCCGCTCGCTGTCTCCACATCATCTGTCTTAGGAGCCGCACCGCACCGCAACGGGGCGGCAGGGAGGGTGTGGGGTTGTGTGTGTGTGTGTGTGTGTTTGGGGGGGTAGGCGGTTAGTCCTGCGGGTGCAGAACTCGTCGTTGGCACACCGCCTGGAAGCCCTGCCCGCCGCTGCTGCTGCGGCTTCACGCGGGCGCTTATTAAACGCCAAGGCAGGGCACCGTAGGGTCTCCAGGTGTTAGCGGGCACCATGGAGACGGATGACCAGTGTGGCCGTTAATTGGATTACGTTTTAGTGGAGAAAGAAAAAAAAAACAGTTCAAAGTGATTTTTATCTCTTTTTTTTTCTTTGTAGGATTTTTTTTTTTTTTATCGGCTTTTATTTGTTGCAGGCTGCACAGTATTGATCTCTCAGTGTGGTCAATATTTTGTCATCTTTACTTGTCCTTGAAAGACAGTGAATGAACTTGGGTGTGTGTTTCCTGATCCTCTGGTATAAAATGAGAAGATGGAGCCAGACACAATGTGTGTGTTTGTGTGTTGTTGTGTGTGTCTGGGTGGGAATATGTGCTCATGGCTGAGTGTGTCTCAACGTATTCATCAGTGTGTGGGTGCATTTGTCTTCATGTCTGTGTGTGTGTGTGTGTGTGTGTGTGTGTGTGTTGGCTGTTTGTGTATGTGTAGACTATGTTTGCATGTTCATGGCCATTTGTGTGAGTATGTGCTCATAGCTGTGTGTGTGTGTGTGTGTGTGTGTCTCCACAGCTCCTCGGTGGGGTTTTTGCCGCCTCCAGGATCAGAGCAGATGCCGTTCCCTCGCACGTCGCCCCCCTGCGGCCCCCAGCAGCTCCCTGCCCAGCAGTGTTCAGGTACACTGGGCCAAACCAGGCCACCGCCACCACCACCACCACCACCACCTGCATTCAGACCACAGAGCACCTCCACTACCTCCACACTCATTTCAGTATTGAGATTACAATACACACAGATTGGTTTAAAGACACGATTAAAAAAAAAAATCCCCCCAGATTTTCAGTCGTGTTTTTTAGATGTCTAGGCACAGCCCCACATTTGCACGGATATCTCTAGTCGACCTGATTAGTCGCATTAGCCACACTTTGCCCATCAGCCCCAAAGCCCCAGAGATGGATACTCTCTGTGTGCGATCATCATGACCATGAATTAGAAATGATATTAAAGATCACAAGCAGTGCTCACGAAGCATAAAGCTGAATTCCCTCTCAGTTTGTTTTGCTTTTGGCTTGTTGGGTTTCCTCCACCTTGTTGTTCTTAATCTCCCTCACCATCTACACACACACACACACACACTACGCACACACACACACACCACACACACACACACACACACACACACAATATATATCTCCCCCTCACCTCAGTCCGCCGCTGCTGAATTACACCGGGGGATCAACGGAAGCGCAGGAGGCCACGGAGAGGAATGACTTCCCCTCCGTTTCCTCCACAAATCAAAATATATTGATCCGATTCAATCTGGGAAATGAGAACGGAGGGTGTCTGCCTCCCCACTTTAACCTCTCCATCTCTCCCCCCCCACCTCCCCATCCCAAAGCAAGTCTTGCGGCAACAAGAGGAGCAATCGCCGGTCGCGGGAGACACTTTGAAGAGCCCCGATGGTGGCTGGCCTCTCGCTCTCCCCCCGGCCTCCATTCAATAAGGCGGCAAGGTGCTAATTAAAATTACACTCTCCAGTCTCAACGATCCAATTACTGGCCAGATACGAGGCTGGTAATTAAAAAGTAATTCCTTGCGCTGCTTTGTTCCCAGTTATGGCGATCTTCTCGGAAAAAAAAAAAAAAAAAGAGGGCCTTCATGGGTCCTCAGATTCTAATTTGGCGTTTTATGTGTCCTCGGTTAATGTGAATCGGCCCTCTCGCGGCCCGTCCCTCTGATCATCAGGCGTCTCGGCGAAGCTCCTCTGTTTTGCTCTCCTTTAATAACTAATTAAAAGAGGAGACAAAAGTGGCCTTTCAAATCCTGAAATGAGATCCCCTCCCCCCCCATCCATCTCCCTCACCCCCCATCCCTCTGGAGTCAGTGGCCGAAATGTTTTAATTTCATGCTGGGATTATCATTTTCAGCGCCTCAGCCAACGCACACACACACACACACACACACACACACGCACACACATGCAGGATGATAATGAACCCTCCAGACTCCTTAGTCCTTGTGTGGTCTTTGTTCTTAAATTGTAGTTTCATCAAAACAGTTATTATTGTAAAAACAGTTATTGGTTAGTGGTTTAATAACAGTTGTTATTAAACCGAACTAAATGTGCCTATTATGGCACAAATCATGTGCATCATGTTTCTTTTTCTCCGGTTTGAGACAGTGACAATGTGAAAATACTTTTTTCAGACCATTTTAATTAATATTTTGCCAAAGGCATATTCCAAATCCTCCTTTTGGGTAATGTCTAAAACCAAGATGACCTCTGCTGTCAAGACCTCAGCTGTTTGAACCAAATTGATTCAGTCTGTGCTTGTGAAATGGCAGAATGTATGGCGTTAGGAATTTCAGATTAAAAACCGGAGCAAAAGGTTAATTGTACGTCTCACTTTAACCAGTACACTTATCTGGAAGTGAGTTTTAACCCCCATAAACAGGCATGTTTGGTAAAGCAGCTGCAGTGAGACTCCGAGACCTCGCCGTCAAACTGAGGCTTAGCTGCCAACACTTCAGAAATCGTCAGCCTCAGTTAATGAATTGATGTTCAAGTGTGAAAATTTAATATGAGACCTAGCATCCACATTGTCCTGAAAGCACTCCAGCATGTCCATGCTGTTACAAGTGCTAACAATGAGGCTCTGAATTGAATTGGAAATGTTATTCTCATTCTGTTCCATGCAGCTTCAAGTGAAATCTAATTATGAGGTGACTGTGAATTCTAAAGCGGTAGATGAATGTTATATGATTGTGTTTAAGTAGTGAGAGCGGTTAAGCACGCATGAAATAATGGCATGGACATTTCTTTCCTGGTCAAACTGACAATCCTCTCCTCATAAGGGTTTGCCAAAGCATCACAGCTCTTCTGTAATTCTGAAAACGTGATTTTGTCATTCTGAGGCGGGATTTGGACATCATCACCTATCAAATCCCCGTAAATCTTCTATTAACGGCCTGCTTTGGAAAAAAAAAAAGGGTAAAAAAAAAAGGGTATTTGCTTTTAACCTTGCTGCAAATCTCAGCAGGTCTGAACACCCACATGTATGTTCGTTCCTCTGACGTGCAGGTGTGTCGGCCCCTCCGCCCCCTGGTGGCGGGATGGTGATGATGCAGCTGACCATTCCACCCAATCAGCAGCCCAAGACCCACTCGCCTACCCAGTGGAAGAACAACAAGTACTACAGCCTGGACCACGGGAGGAACCACAAGGCCCCAGACCTGTCCAGCCTGGACACCTCACAGGTGGGCCCTCACTCCCCTCTCATGGTGGCATCTCCTCAGCACCACCAGCGGTGCTGTCCAGGAGCCATGCTCAGGAGTCTGCCCCGGCTATTCTCTTTTATATCTGAGTGGTGTGACGGCGTGAACAGATGACTCCATAAATGTACTAGAATGTTCTAAGATTAGGGCGAACTTGTTTTGTTTGAACAGATGTGCGGTCACTCACACTGTTAGGTCCAGAATTTGAATTTGAATATTAAGAGCATAAGATGTGGTCCAGATGTAGTCATTTTAAGTCTTGGCTTGACAATGTTTTAATTGACTTCATTTAGACACTGTCCCATATGGTCTCATACTGACCCCATCTCCTCCTGTTGCTCTCCCCCAACAGAGTAGCCCTCAGCTGGGCAGCCCCTCCTCCTCCCCCTCCCAGTCCCCGTCCCCAGCACACTTGACCAACGTGAAGAGCATACGCCCGGGCCTCCCCGCCCTTCCCATCATGCAGCAGTTCTCAAGACCCTTCGGTCCAGGTCAAGGTAGGTTTCTGTCTGTCATCAGGAGGGAAGGCCCCTTTTAGCGTTTAGCTGAAATATTCCCCTGTGCCACATTGCCGTGTATACATTTAGGAAAAATATAAAATAAAACGCATTAAAAAAAATACCCCCGTGAAGAGGCTTCCAGCCTTTTTTTTTTGAGGATCTTAAAGCGCTGTGTGGTGAAGCTGCAGAGCTGGCCCTAAGCCAGAGATCTTGACCCTGATTTCTCTCTCCAGCTGATCCCCGGTACCCTCTGCTAGGTCAGCCCCTCCAGTACAATCCCCAAGTCCGTCCTCCTCTCCTCCACGCTCCACCCATCATCTCCAACCACCAGGTGAGGACACCCAGGGATGCACTCCTACTCCCACGGGCCGGCATCATGGACTATGAAGAATGTATACTGATACTGCTTACACACTGTACAGAGCATTTACTCATACTGTTTATACACTATACGGAGTATAATAGATGCCGTTTATGTGCTACAAAGAGTACATATTGATATGAAGTGTTCCTACCCCAACACAGAAAGTTGCTAGGTCGGTAATCGCCTATAATGGGCCGCTCAGACAATGGCAGAAGTGTCGTTCGTTATGTTATGAGGTTATGTGCCATCAAAATGATTTTGGAAACTACGTTATTGTAACCTCTTACGTTAATGTAAAGACCTTGAGGATTTTAGCTGAAGACTTCTGTCCTATTCCAGGGGCCTGGAGGAATGAGGCAGGGAGGTCGAGGGAGGAAGCAGCCAAGGAAAGCGCTTTCAACAGATCTCAGTGTAGGTGAAACAGGTAATGGTCATGGTTTTGTCCTGGGCAGTGTTCTAATCTACAGGGTGTTTGTGCAGGTCTAGGAAGTCTGGAATAGTATGCATTTTTTCCAGACCTGTAGAATTATGGACATTTTAGTGAAAGTCTTGAAAAGGTTCGGAAGAGTCTATCTTAGTAATGCATACATAAAAGGTCCGCACTGTGGCAAAAAAATGTCCGAAGTCAGATTCCTAACAAAAATACACCCTTTTTGTCTTGCAAATCTACAGCAAGTGGACCACAATTTTGAAAAGGTCTAGAAAAACGTCTGTAACTTATCTGAGAAAGGGTTCAAGCCCCCTGTATCTTGATGTTTTTATCTTCTATAGATTGCGTATTTCAGCTGAGATTATCAACTCTTGATCTCGTGCTGTGCTCTTTGTGCTTGGCAGTAAGCGAGCGGGTCCTGGAGATGACGAACATGCCGTCGGGCGTCGGCCGGACGCAGGCGGACCCGTTGTTCAGGGAACTGTGACCTTGACCCTTTCGGACGGGCAGCTGGGACCGGCACTACACACACGTCCCATCGAGGGGGGGTTGGGAGGGAGGGGAGCTCTCGAGTCCAGTGCACGCGCTCCAGTGCCATGGCAAGCAGTCCTGGCCTCCTCTGAGGCCCACGGCTCGTGTGCGACTCCAGACAGGTGGCACAGAGGGGGGGGGGGGGGGGGGGGGGCGCAGTCACACTGCACCACGCCCTCACTGTGTCCGTACAGACTGGCTCTGTCTGAGCACAGGACATGGCCCCTTCCCGACTATACACACATTGATACATACACACGCACACGCACACACACACACGCACACACACACACGCACACACACACACACACATACACAAAGCCACAAAAATCTTCCCTCTGCCCTGTTAATGCTCTGTTGCCATGACTATCTACATCTAGTTCCATTTGAAATTAGACTGTGATAAGTTTGTGATTATTTTCCCCCGTTTTGTTCTACAAAGTGTGTGTGTGGTGGTTAAAGGTTTTCCTCTACACACTGAAAAAGGAAAAAAAGAAAAAAGAAAAAAAAAACTGAAGCCACATGAACATTTAAAAACAAAGACAGAAAAAAACTTGAATGAAATCTATAATTCTGTCAGCTCTCTTGAGAATTGATAGGAACATGTTGAATGGCAGCCTCATCTTGTTTTGTTTTGTTTGTTTGTTTGTTTGTTTGTATGTTAGGAGGTTTTTTATTTCGAAATTTTATTTGTGAAATATATTTTCAGACCTGAACCTCAGTTCAATGATTGTTTGATCCCACTCCCTCTCCCCAGTCGTTCACCTTTCCCCATCCACAGGTGCTCTGAGCAAAAGATCTCGTCATCTCACATGCCCGTGGACGCTTGGTGAAGTCCTGCGGCTGCATGTTAGGTCTCTATTGTTGTGCCTTCTACCAGATGTCTGCTTTTCTTTCCCTCAACGGAAGACAACGGAGACACCTCGGTGTCTGTTTTACAGTGAAGACCCACATCGCGTTTTTTTTTTTTGTAAATAATTTATAACATGTCTCGATAGTTGCTTCGTTTTCTCAATGAATGTTTGTAAAACGTCCAAACACAAGCCAAAAGCCTTGTGTTGAAAAGCCGGTAGATAACCTCATTTCACAAAAGCCATCGACTCCTTTGCGTTGCACATGTTTTTGGTCAATTTTCGACAGTTACAATCTCCCGTCTACTCTGACCCATGCCACCCTTATACAGTGTATATTGTGTCAAATACTTCACTATGAGGTCTTTATAAATTATATATCTGCTGGGTCACTGGGGGAAAAAAAAGTTTGCACATTTATACAATTTGAGATATTAAAGATATATATATAAATATATATATTTTTCCTTTTTATTTCTGAAAGAATGTGTGTGACTTCTGAAAGGCTGTGTCTGCAAACACAAGTCATTTTTATTTTCGTTTAAAAACCAATAAATGTTTACAGCAAACAAAGCGTCCCTCTCCGCACATGGGTGGTTTTAGCGGTATCGACTGAGGTCTGCCACCGTGTCGCTGTGACAAGTATTTATCAACATATGTGCATCCGCATACATGTGGCAGATGGTGAGTTGAAGACTCGGGGCTTGGTTGGGAGCAATAGGGGGGAGTCAATTTTATTCCGGCCTTACCTAATGTCGCAGTCGCTACTATTCATCTCAATTTCCCTTTTATTGGGCCATTTGTCTGCAACGTTAACCTCCCTCCAACCTCATCTTGTGAAATGCCCTGCAGTTCATCTAGATTTTTCTCTCCACCCTCTAATAACATCAAAGCAATTTACCGCAAGAAAAATCTCCGCACCTGCCTTGTGGTTTTGTGCGCGGTGCCTGAGGGAGCCGGTGATTCCAGAAAATGGATGACTTCATCTCCTCATATGCACATTCACACTGAGCTCTCCATTTCGCATCCAGCGACGGTGTCGAGAGGTTGCTGCACTCGCCACAGAATTATCAACGCCTAATTAAGTCAACATCTGGAACATTCGCCCAGGGTTTGACCTAGACCTGTGAAACTGAGCTCTTCACTGAGAGAATTTTTTTTTTGTTTTTGTCATAAATTTGGCAGTGTCTCACTGGGTCCTTTTGGCAGTGTTGTATGCTTGTGTGGCCTGTGTGAAATAAATATGAAGGTGTTAAAACACTTCAATGGGCCTATTACAGGTTTAGTTGTTAGGAAAGTAGATCAACCGGCATCGTACCACTGTGAAGCAGATGTCATAATGTCAAGGGACAGGTAGGCCTTCATGCACAAAATATTTGTGTGGTTTCTTCACTGACTCCTTGGCATGTTCACACGGTCACATACAAATGATCTGGTCACCTTTTAGATCTGGGGGAAATCCTAATGCACACATACTGTACAGTACAATATAGGATTACGACATATGAAAATTACAAATGCCTTTGGTCTTCACAGACCCTTACTCTCACAAGAAACCATGTGTTCTGAATAAAACTGAATAAACCGTATCACACAAATAACAGATGAAAGGGCCAGTAAAAATTGTACACTAATAAACCTTTATTATTGACATATATCATATTATCGAAAAACAAATAAAAAGGGCCACAGTACTGCAGGTCACTACTTCACTATTATACTTCTCCATATAGGAGTTCATGGAGGTAGAGATTGTCCATAATAAACCTCCTATAACTCCTAGTCTACTTAGATTTAACCGCTTATGTGTTGCCCCCGCCATTATTGTTGGTTCTGCAATTCTATGCAGTTCTAACTTCTTATAAGATAGGCTCCCTCTGCCATTAGAAGATGGTTCTAAAATTCCACAACCTTCTGAAAAATATCTAATTGAGACCTCATGTTTTTCTTTCCCTTAAAGGGCAATTGGGTGGGGAAAAAACACAAAAAAACACACATTGCTGTTGAGATTATTGTTAATATGTACTATGCACATGAATAATCCAATTTTGAGGATAAAATAACATGGCTCGGGAGGTGTATTTACCAACAATATTAACCAATATATATTTTTTATATATACAAATCGAGAAATGTGCTCTAAATGTGTATCTGGAGACAATAAATAACTCTGAAGATCATTACAATACTTACAATCAGCCTAATGTTAGCTATAGACATAGTGCCTTGTCTGATTGTTATTTTAATCAGGAGGCCCACATAGGGCAGACCTACATATTATGTTGGCCCTGACATATCCAGTTATGCAAGGCTCCACCAATCATATATCCTAATGCAATATGGTATATTTAGCTGCTTGGAATCAGCAAAAATTGTACTGCTATTTATTTGTTCCAGGGGTTGGGAGTGGATGTTTTAGGCCCCTCTGGTCATTAACCTAATGCCATCGCGGCAAATAATCACGGATCATCATACTGCATCTTACAGGTCCAACAACATATCTTTAGACACACAGCATTGGCACAGCACTGTTGAGATAGGCCTACTAATTCATCGGAACAGTTCTGGCGCTCTCTGCTGGTGGCTTAAGTCCATGCATGCCGAAAGGGCGAACTAAAGAAGAACCACCGGGTCCAGTGAGGTGGGGACCAAGGTCCAGCAAGGTGAAACGGAGCCCCAGCTCTCTGGAACTTGTTTGAGAAAGGCCACATGACAAGACATTAACCTAAACCCCATATATTCTAAGTAATTACACAGATATCTGTGGTAATACTATATTTGATGCAGTTAAAACATGTAAAAGCAGTAGAAATAGGGCCGAAGGATAGCCTGTCGAATTTTGTTTCATTCCTCCTTCGCAAGGAATGAAACAGGCATAGGTGATGAAAGAAACACTATTGTTAAAGCTATGTAATCTTCCCAAAAAGCTGTAATTTTCGATAAATTGAAGATTGAACAACATTAGTCTGGGAGTGCTGCATTTCTACTGCACAAGAGGCATGATCGATGGGCATATAGGCTACTTCAAATGACAGTATGCATTTGGAGAGTCCTTCAACCAATCAGACCAACAATCCGGGTGCACCTGGTGGATAAGCTAGTTAGTGATTGGTTCCAAGCCAAACATGGACAGGAAGCAGAAGAAATAAATGTGCAGGTTTCCAGCCTGAGCTCAGGGTGAAATCAAATTAGGCTACTGGCCGATCAGGCTAGATTTACCCAGTCTGCACAGTCCGTCATTCTCCATTAGGCAAACGTTCGATTTTTGCTGAAACAGTTTTGTTCAGAGCTGAAAATGCAACTGTATTTGACAGAGAGCAATATGTTGCTAATGACAAAATATTAGCCGTGTGGTGATGTCTTTGTAAATGACGTTTAATTTAAAGGCGTTTAAATTCATTCCGATGTTCTGTCAAACTGGGCCTATAGCCTACTTGTTGAGTTGTGCACAATATTTCATATTTCACGTCACATTTCTTAATTGAAATCACTAAGAACAACAGCAAAAATGTGTGTGTAGCCTATGTGATAGACAGTGCTGTCAGGCTTACCACCTGGAATTCCTCTAGGTGTATCAAACATTGGATAATGTTGATGGTAGAAGCATTTTAGTTTGCAGAATAGTGCCAAATTCATTGTTGTATTGTTGCATTGTTGTTCACTCAGTCTACTCTAAGCTCTGAGCCCTTATGAGACATTCTCTGTCTGAGCCAACACCGGACTTGCCTGACTCCGTCTGACTACCTCTGCTCAATTTCTTTTCCCTCACACCGTCTGGGATACTTTGATCTACTTTCGTTTACTCCGGCAAGTGCACCACTGCCCAATCAGCGAACAGAGGACATTCCCGAAAGCCATTATATTTAAAGCCTATCTATCGTTGTGGGTCCCCATGGTTAAACCAACACTATAGGCTAAAGAGTTTTTCAACTCAATCAAAATGAAATGTAATGATTAAAACTTAGCTGTAATGCCAGTGCTCAACAAAGTATCACATGCTCTGCTTTTGGCCTTTTTTGAATGCTTTAATAATTTTGTTGACAGACAGTTATGATAAGTAAATTGGACTGATGAGACCAGGCTTCTTCAGAGTTCAGACATCCACTTGAGCCATGTTGTCCTCAAGCTGCTTCACTGCAGGATTCTCCACATCTGAACACAGAAGAGTTGGTCCTGTTCATCAATCCTCTGGAAGTTAGTGTCTACAGTAAGTACTACTAATAAAATCTATTCTAATCCAATGACACACCCCATTAAACCATAACACAAGTATCGACACAACTAAGAAGAAATGTTTTAATTTGTCATGGCCAACTTTACTTTCAAACAGTATAGTGATCATGTTCTGTGAGAAACTGAAACAGTTATATTGAGTGTTGCAAATATGAAATACTTTACAAGTGATCAGAGTTGGGACTTAACCTTTCAGCCTGATAGGCCCCAGGACCACAGTGGCTGTCTGGTGCTGAGAGTCCAGGCTTCGAGTGTTTTGCGGGCGCCACAGTGGGACATACCACCAGTTGCGGTCGTCTTTAGGACAGATGCGGACCTTGCACTGCAGGTACACAGACTCATGTGTCCGCAGGAACTTGAAAGCCCGGAAGCCAAACCGTGCATAACTCTGAGAGCCATTCGAAAAGGTGCGGTATGTTTGATCTCTTGGACACCTGGTAGAGAAAAACAGTGTCATTATAGAACTACCTGTTCTGCCGTAGGCAACATTACCTGTTTGGTCACTACAGGTTGACATCAAGGTTGAAGGCATGAAATTGAATCCTTCATAAACCATCCATGACAGATTAGTTTGGCCCTTAATACATTGTTATATTACCACAGTGGTGAAACACATGGGAGGGGGAACAAGACATACAGTTACTATCTAGTAGTCTTACCCATTGAGCAGTAGATAATAGGCACGGTCAGCATAATCAAGTGGGTTTGGTGAGGCCACACACGTGTCCAGGAAGAGGACGAGGCTGCTGTCCGGTTTACTTAGGCGCACCTGAATGTACATTTCCTCATTGAGAGTTACCATATAGGGATTGTCATAGACTTGCTAGAAGCTCGCAGAGGTGTAGAAAGCCATGGTGATATTAAATTGACCAATTCCAGTGATGTTAGGTTGATATTCCACTGGCCACATACATGATCTGATACGGAGTCCTTTTCCATGTGACAGGCAACAGACAACTTCAATAAACTTGACTGATGTGTGATCTCCCCAGAGCTGTTTGAATATTCCCATGCACACAGCATTTTCTTAAATTACACGATCCTTGTCAAACTGAACAGAACGAGGGTAGGGGTAGGGGCCAAAACAAATACAAATTATTCAGTTAATCCATGCAAATCATAGGCGTCTTGTAAGCAATATGCACTGTATATTGTGTAGGACTGTATTATCTGAACAGAAACACAGCAGGGTTTGTGCTGTGAAGAGCAATTTCAGGTCGAGTATGTACCTTTCTCACCATTCCCCAGCGGTTGAGAGGAAACTGAAACATCACAACTGTTTGTGGTTGGCTGACAGTGTTCATCATAGACATAGAGATCATGACCAGTGAATTCCTGATCAGCCAGGAAAGACCTTGAAATAAAAATATTCATGTTGTCCGACACACACACACACACACACACACACACACACACTGCCCCTTACCAGCATCTTAGCCTCATACATATCACCCCCCCCACACACACACACACTCCTTTTAACTGTCCCACCACCACACCCAAGAAATCACACACGCACAGGAGTGCCCAGGTGTGTGTGTGGTCTGTGGTCTGTGTGTGGGGTCTGTCTCTGGAGACACCAGGGTGGGGTTTAGGGTTAGGTTAGCCCCTGAAAATGTAAAGGTGACACATTGAATTTGTTTGGTGGGAAAGGTTTAATCATGTCAAATGTATGGTGTAATCTCTAATGTTAGTTGCACCATTTCCGAGGTTACCAAATATGTTGAGGAATTGCATACGCATTTGCAAAGCACAGCTCAAACCAACATACGCAGGTGCATTGATGTAGAACTCCAATTCCCATCATGCTTTGCACTCTGTTCCGTGATTACAGACTGAAGGTTCTAGCTAGCGGCACACAGTCAGCATAGATGCATTCAACAACTGCCTCACAGTAAATTGATATATCTACAAATTCTGCGGAGATGTTGTGGTTCGACGGTTCAATACCAGCTGCTATTGCCGCTGCCAAACAACAAAATGCAGTATTCGTCGTCGTTATAACAGGTACATCTCTTAACCCAAATGACAAATGTTAGTTTGTCATTCCTAGGCACTTGGATTACAGTGTCAGGGCCTAGCCAACTCGATTAGCAAAAGTAGCTAGTGTCAATAAAGTAATAACGTTTACCGACTGCTGGTATTATCATGATATTTCATAACAATGTTGTGTCTTGAAACAACCTCCTGCGACTTGCTCGTCTCGTGTGATGGGGTGTCGTTATTTGGAAATCACCCTACAATGGTTAATTTGTTACAGCTAGCTAATCAGCTAACAAAACGGGGTAGTAGGTGACGTTAGCGATCTTGCTATCTAGTTAGCTAACACTGAGGCGAACTGTTGCGTGTCATCTGATGAGTAAACGCAGCTACATTTGCCTTGTGCTGAATAGAGATGAGGCAGAGAGAGTTGGCTAAATGGTCCCATGTAGTGTCCGCAGTCTACGGTCTTCTTGACGACCTTGTTAGCTCGATGCGTGAAGATTACAGCTACATTAAACAACGCTAACGTTCCTGACAATATTATTTTTCATGTCAGCTGGATGCAGGCCAGCTGATTTCTCATGAGTTGTTTATTTCAATGCGCTGTGTTGCAACTCTGCGAATGTACCAGTCATGTCGTTCTATGAAGGTGTCTGTTAAAGCAGAAAGGTAGTCTGTGTATAAATGTCACGTCCATCTAAGAAACAGATTCGTGATGTTAGTGATCCTTCTGCGTAACGTACTTGATAAATGTCTCCCCCAATGTATAGGTGACGATGAATTATCCGCACAGATGATGTCGAGCTGGGAGGATGAGCAAGTCAGCGAGGCATCCAACAACTCCTTTGTAGCAATTAAAGTAGACGCCAAAAGGTACAGTGGTTTATCGAGGAAAAGCTATTCTGTTTGTGTGTGACCGATTGCGCCTGAATGTGCCTGATTGTGCCTTGTGAAGTAAGATGGTATCTAATGACGTTCTCTGTTTCTTGCAGTGAGACGTGTGTCCAGTTTTCTCAAATATGTATCCTTCCACACAAGCACCCTGTCCTGATGGTTATCAGTAGACCTGTGTAACATATGGTTTCAGTTTCGACCAACAACATTATCATTGCTATTCTGGATGTGAAAGTTTCATTAGTGATTTTCAGTAGCTGTTAGTTTGCCAGCTGATGAATTTCCTTAACTTGATGAAAAAGATCCTGTGGTATGCGTCCCGTCTAGTTTCTTCATTGGAGAGAATGGGATTCCCCTGGAGGTTGTTGCTGGCAGTGTGTCGGCAGAAGAACTCATAAAGAGAATACACAAAGTCAAACAGGTCTGGCTTGATGTCTGTTTATCACCGTGATGTGCCACAATGATAAGAAGTATTGCCAGTTAAAGAACCACAAACTCTACCTTTAACCAGGAGCTAAAAGCATCCACATTTTCCCTTTAAATAGTGAATTGGGAGAGGTGAAAAGGAAGCAAACCTGGCAACCCATTTCAGCCGTGGCTGGATTTATTTCCTGGATGTGTGCCTGTTTTCTGACGGAGTGGAAGGCTTTTGACCTGCTCTCCCCTTGTTGTAACCTTCTGCGTGTGTCCTCCGCATCTCAGATGCACTTTCAGCAGGTAGTCCATCAGGACGACAACAACGCGGATCAGATGGAGACGCAGGCCGAACTCTCCCCCCAGACCAGCATGGCTCCACAGGCAGCCGCCCAGCACACACCAGCCCCTCCTGACCCCGAGCCACCCGCCTGCGCCATGGAGAGCTCGGACGAGCCAGAGCCAGTGCCAGCGCCCACTGCCACATCGAAAGGTGAACGCTCCTGTCCTCCGTCTTAGCACAAAAATAAAATTAGGGTTCACTCACTCAGTTGCACTCATCACTCATTATATTATGTGTCTGACAAGACCAGCTCGGGTATGTTTAAATTGTCGTTCAAGCTGTATTTTGTACTGCTCATGTAGAAAGGGGGCTGCTGTGCTGCTAAAATTGCAAAATTGCTACACAAGTTGAACATCTTCTCCTTAGTATTTGACAGCGTTACAACATTACAACAGACTCGGTTATGTGAAGTCGCTTGTTTCATGCGGGCCCTTGTGTTTTCTCCGCTGCGTAAGAATGCCTGTCGAGACCAGCCGAGGAGGACGGCGCCTCGGGCCCTCTGACGCCAAGTGACGACAGGAGCCTGTCCTCAGACGACGTGTCTCTCGCATCCCAGTCCGAGGAAGGGCTGGACACCAGGGTGGACAGGTGAGCTCTCGCCAACTAATCCTTCTCCTGTGGTGAAGATTGAGCTACTGCAGCAGAGGATCAAATTTAGCTGACGGATGCACAGAATTATACTCTAATATATGAGATACATTTTATATCGAGCCGCTATGGCAGTTATTGAGACGTAATGCATTTACACTACTCTCAAAGAGTCAGGGATATTCGGCTTTCGGGTGAAATTTCAGGATGAGAACTTGATGTGGCCTTCTCTAAACTTTTGAATGTTCAGTGTTTCAGGTCTTTCTGTGCCTTCTGTACTGAAACATTACATTTCACCTGAAAGCCAGATGAACTAACTCTAACTTTTTGTGAGTAGTGTATTTAAGTAAATAAGTGTTTGTGTTTAGGTTGACCAAGAAACTGGAGGAGAAGAGGGAGCTGAAGAAGAAAGGGGAGGAGGAAGTAAGTCGCTCTCTGAGTGTGTTTACATGTTTACATGTTACATGTTCACATCCAAATGCTTGGATACGCAGTGTAGTAAATGAAGTGCGTCTGTCCAGTCTGAGATTAAGAAGGAGATGGAGAGACGGAAGCTGGGGAAGGACATGCTGGACTACAAACGCAAGCAGGAGGATGACCGGACCAAACAGATGCTGAAGGAGAGGAATCGGGAGAAGGCCGAGGAGAAGGCGGCGCGCGATCGAGTCAAACAGCAGATAGCACTGGTAAGCAGTTAATGATGATGAGAGGAGAGTGGTGGAGGGTCAAGCCTGGGAATAGGGGTGCATAGTAGTTCAGCGAGTTGTTTCATTGTGACATTTGCTTTACTGTATTGCACAGATGTTGTAGCGTCTATGTCAGCAAACGTTACCCATTGGGCTGCCCTTGCCTCCGATATAGAATGATACAAACTCTATGATTAGGGTTGAAAGTAGAATCTGCATTGAATGTTGTGCATGCGAAAGAAGAATGTGCATTGAAATTAGAATCTGGAAAGTGTGCAAATAAAACATTGTTTCCATCTGCAGGACCGCGCTGACCGCGCTGCCCGCTATGCGAAGAACAGCGAGGAGGTTGAGGCGGCAAGGATTGCAGCCTTACAGGCCCGTCAGGCTGAGCAGGAGCTCAGGAAGGAGGCCTCGGCGCGGGAGAGGAGGTGCGTTGGCCGTCAGAGAGAAGATTCTGCATTTGTTTACTGGCTTGTTGATGAAAAATTAAGTGTTCAGATGCTAAACTCTCTAAATGCCACCTCTGTCAAAAACTAGATAACGATGGTGAGTGAATGCTCTCCATATATAGTGTACGTTAATCAAATGATTTAGCTTCAAAAGCCACTAAATACCACTGTCTTTCAGGTCTGAAATATCGATCTGTAGGCAAAAACCTATAGGAGCCTGACAAAAAAGGCCTACTTATAATAAAAGTGGTCAGATGAATTTAGAGGGTTTGGCATCTGAACTCTTGAAATGAAGAGAGGTATAATGAGTTCTCAATCATCGATGGTATTGTATTGATTGCATAGCAGCTACCTTTGTTGCGCACCGTAAATGTTGCCATACTGTAAGTGATCATCAGGAGTTAATTTTGGTGTTTCTTTGGCCCTCGGCATTTACGGCTAAGCGCTCTGTCTTCATCCTATGACAAGGGATTCACGTGCGATGGCGTTGTGCAGGTGCCTTACGGTGTGTGCGTTCTCCCCCTCTCCCAGTGCCATAGCGAGGATACAGTTCCGCCTACCAGACGGTTCCTCCTTCACCAACCAGTTCCCCTCGGAGACGCGGCTGCAGGAAGCACGGCAGTTTGCCGCACAGGTTCGTTTCTATAGTGATGATTCCGACCCGCCCGACTGGCTACCTTCCCCCTCAGTGGACGATGAAAAGTGCCTTAAAGGGACACTTCACCGATTAGCATTAAGCTTTGTATCTTTAGAAAACCAGTCATGTTTTTGAATGGTCGTGCATCATTCCCTCAGTTTGCCTTGAGATGGGAGAAATACGGATTTCAATGAAACCCATGAATAGGACTTCCTGCTTTCAATGATGTAAAATGATGATTTTTACATCATTGAAAGCAGGAAGTCCAACATTGAAATCCGTATTTCTCCCATCTCAAGGCAAACTGAGGGAATGATGCACGACCATTCAAAAACATGACTGGTTTTCTAAAGATACAAAGCTTAATGCTAATCGGTGAAGTGTCCCTTTAAGCGTGTGTTTGTGTGAGGCATTACACCGTCTACATACCCCCCTCCACATTAACTGGCCTTGTTCACTGGCGATGGGAGCAGTCTGTGGGCCGTACTGTGTTAATTCTGACTTGGCCCCAGTGCAGCTTATAGGCTTTAGCATTGCAAACTGAACACTGTCTGCTTGGTTAGCGCAGCTGGTGGGTCACTGGGTCACTCGGAGAAGTATGCTTGGGATCAACGGATCAGTTTCCAGACTTTACACACTCTGATTGAATGTGTAGCTGTAGCACTATTAACAATGTACAGTATGTAGCCCTCCTGTATAAGGAGGGTTACCTAAGGACAAATCTAGGCTGGGTCATTGTTGTTTGGACACTCCTTGTTAAATAAAAGTTGGCTTGATGTTTGATTAAGTGGTGACAGTGATGCATGTCTGTGAAGTCTATATTGGGAATAATGTGTTTATCTCAAACACTCTAGAGGCCAGTGATGTTAGGAAACCTTCCTTTGTGAAATCGGTCTCTGCTGTGGGCTGCCCAAAATATTACAGTATATAGTGGCGAACAGAACCAAGGCACTATGTTTCTAATTACACACACCTTTTCTTTGGCTCCTCTTTATTCCATTGGTGTATGTCCATGATTAGTATCTCAAGAGTCTCTCTCTCTCTCTCTCTCTCTCTCTCTCTCTCTCTCGCTCTCTCTCTCTCTCTCTCTCTCTCATATGTAGGAGGTTGGTAACAGGTACGGTAACTTCTCCTTGGCTACCATGTTCCCCAGGAGGGAATTTACGGGAGAGGATCTGGAGAAAACCCTGCTGGAACTTGAGCTAGCCCCAAGCGCCTCAATTGTCTTGCTGCCTGTAAGTAACCTTCATGAGATTTCTCCTGGCTGTCATTACTGGTAAAGGATACCCAATAAGGAAGCAGAAATGTTGACCTAGACCAGAGGCTCTCAACTTTTTGGGGGCTAAGGCACACCAAATATCAAAATAAAACGCCAAGGCTTATGGTTACACATTATTATAGGCTAATAATAGGGGTGTTCATTCTTATGCCCATATATTTTTTATACAGAGTGTTCATGAGCTGAGACCACAGCGATAGACATAACACTTGGTGTTATGTCGGTCCTCTGGTTTTCACCATACTAAACTCAATCTTTTAAGATTAAACATTAGTCTGACGAGGCTGCACTTTGTTTCTACTGCACTACGTGTCGCTTAAGTTTCGTTTTCGGCGCGTCACCGGCCAATAGCGTGCCAGGACTAGAGTATGGCTGTTTCTGATTGGAGCCAAAGATTCTGGCAGTAAACAGCGAAAATACATCTGCTGGTATCCAGCCTGAGCTGCCGGGCGAAATTCAAATTTCCCGGAAGTTCAGGCAGGGGGTCACCCAGCCTACATAACACTGACATGATGATGATGATGACTGAGCTGTGTAATAGATCCGCACACTACTGTAGGCCATAACAACCACTTTATGAAACCCAAAACTGTTTTAATTTAAAAAAATAAATAAATAAATAATAAAAAAAGCCTGTATTTCTGTATGAAAAGCCTTTCATCAGCCTGTATAAAAACACACGGTCTCCTCAGGCTTCCTCACACTTAAGTTTCATAAGTTTCATGGCCCGTCAGTTGGGAACCACTAACCTAAACAGTGACTGTTAAAGTCGTTGCCAGGTTACAACTGTACCACTTGTAAGCCAAACAGAGTTTGTTAATCAGTAATTTATGGTGCTGTTTAAGGTGTTTTGATGGCAAATGTTTGATGCCAAATGTAATTGGGCCTTTGCGCGTTCTCTTCCCTTTTCTCCTTGTGCGTGGGACATGTCACCTGCAGCAGTCGAGCAGGTCAGCTAACGCGGTGGTGCAGTCGTCGAGTGGGGGCATCTGGGCGCTGCTGGGCTCCATCCTCTACCCGCTGCTGGCTGTGTGGAGGTTCCTGAGCGGCTTCCTGTTCTGCAGCCCCCCGCCTGCCTCGGGAGGAGCAGCAGCCGCCGCCCAGGCCCCCCCACAACGCAACGCCACGGCCTCCGGTGCAGGTGCCGCCGCAGAGCCAAAGAGGTGAGCCGCCATCACAGTTTGACCCATAGACTGTGTTCTATGTACAGTCTATGGTTTGGCTGAGGGAGTTTTCCCGTTTTACTCTGGAGGTCCCATTACCCTGTCTTTGACGTAGAATGACGAGGATGAGGATGTTTGGGGTCAAGTACTTTGTTGCTGGAGTGATGCTAGGTGCGATTATTTTAAAATCCCTACAGTATATTATTCTTCCGTAGTGAAAATCACTTTGTCACAGATGTTTATGATGGATTACTTATGGAGTACAAAGTCATAGCACCTGAAGGTAGCATTTAGGTGGAAAGGACAAGGCACTCAATGAGTTTGAGAATACAGGAGCACAATGGTCAAAACGAGCACAATGCTGGTACAATGCTCCGAGGGTCTCAGTATTCCCTCCATAACAGGCATCCAGTGACTACAGCCTCATAACATCGCTTCATTTGAGTGCTTGAGCCATGAAGTGTGTTTTATTGTAATTTTTTCTGAGGAACTGGAACCCAGCTGTGTGCATTGGTTATGTCTAGTGATCGTTTCAAGGCTGTTATACCTGTATCCTTTCCCTAATCTCTCCCTCGCTCTTTATCTCTCTCTCGCTCTTTATCTCTCTCTCAAATGAAATGAAATGGTGCTTTTATTGGCCTAAATGAATTCACAAAGTCATTTTTGTCAAAGCTGCTGGTACAGTATAACATGTTCACAATCAACTTTCCACTCTATCTCTCTCTCCAGGGAGACGATTCGCAAAAGGGTCCTGGAGAAACGGCCGGAGGACTTCAAAAAAGACGGCAAAATCTACCGGCTACGGACTCAAGAGGACAGCGAGGACGAGAACAACACCTGGAATGGAAACTCCACCCAGCAGATGTAGAGCGAAGAAGCAACGAGTCCTCCCTCTCCTCTCCTCCTCGCTCTCGCTTTCTTTCAGTTCTCTCTCTCTCTCTCTCTGATCCGGTTGGAGTCTTTTGAATGTGTGTGTGTGTGTGTGTGTGTGTATGTATGTATGTATGTGCGCGAGTTTGTCCAAATGGTGGGTTATGCTGAGTTTTAGGCCTTTGCTTTTTTTTTATGGAAAAGGAGGGGTAAAGTGGTGTCATGCCCCCTCTTGTGTCCATAAATGTTTCCTCAGCTATTCCCCCTGCATGGGTATAAATTATAATCCAGTTAATGCCGTCATCTTGACCGAGTACCCCTTGTGAGCAATCTACTGGATGACTTCTCCTGTAGGCAATGACAATGGTGTCTTTTTCTCCTAACCTGGATTAAATGTATAAAAACAAAAAAAGAAAACGAAAACAAATGCGTTGCTTAGGAGGTCCTAATCGGGCCCGGTGTGGGAATGACCAGAGTACTGAATTGATGGGTTTTTATTTAACAGTAATCCCGTTGACCTAGAGGACGCTACATGAACCTGACCAAGGGCTCTTCGGCAAGGAGGCGTTTGCCACCAGCAGCACGTTTTGTATCAAGGTTCCCAGCTCTTGGTTAAGACCGCCACGGAATTAGAATGTGTTTCTATTAGTTGATGATGGAATCCACTCTAGCATTCTTATCTAACTAGAAGACTGATAATAAAGATGTTTTTCAACAAACAAGCTCTCGACCGACTGTTGTGAAATTCCTTCTGTCTTCTTGGCTGAGTCACAGGTCTCAATAGTATACTCTTTTTGTGCTTCTCCTATGCATTTCAATCCTACAAATTATATTGAAACATTTTGACACAAGTAAGGAACCTGTAAAATTGCTTACTTTAGATTTTGTTTGGTTTGACATTGGTTTCTGTTTAAAATTTGTTATCAAGCATTTGGAAACTGGGACAAAACTCATTCTTACTCAATCTGGAGGTGTCCCAGCATTTCACTTTTAATTGAGTAAATTGCTGAAAAATCTTCACAAACAAAATAGGACAAATGAGAAAAGAACATAACATGTAATGTATTACAGTATGTTCCCTGGAAGTTCTAGAATTAAGCAGCAGAAGATCATCAAGTATACAGTTCACAGTTAATGTTGTAAACAACATTACAGAAAAAATATACTGACCCTGAGTTAGTTAAAATTGCACAGCTTATAGGATATACATTTGCATAGAATATAGATACTAGAAAGGTAAACTTTGATTATTAATGGCATTAAATGATCATTATATTACACAAGTGCAGTGTTAGTCTCCGATGTCCCATTTCCTTCAAAACTAACGGAAGCCAGTTGTTTCTTCATGCTTTAAACGTGATGAGGTAGTCGGGGTAGGCACCAGCGTCACAGAACACCACAAAGATGAAGGGATTCAGCAGGTTGTCCACAGCGCAGTCGTGGAGACCAGCTCCTGGGTTTTTGGCGTCCAATGGGTCAGGCTCCTTCATGCCGCCTCTGGATTTGCAGGGCGATCCGGTCAGCACACTGGCCAAATACATGTACTTCAGGCCTTGGTCATCGGGGTTGGAGTAGGTGTCACTGCAGGAGTACCATGCGTCTTTGGCAAAGTATGTTCCTTCACCATGAGCTGTGGCTGTACAAAAAACAAAGGGGAATTTTAAAGCAAAAGCACATCATGTTGAGACAGACAATTGTCCTGAATCATTTCAGAAGAAACAAACAGGTGAATAAACTTCATGATGTCTCATATCAATTCCTTAGATGCATATGCCTGCTGGAAATGAGGGCAAGTAATACTCTTTGACAAAAATCCACCCATGCCCCATTATGTAGATAAATGAACAGTACCATTTCTGCCACAGAAACTTCTGTTGAAGCCATACACGTTGATTTTTTGGGCGATTTCCTTGGTTGTTCCATGGTAAAGGTGACGATGATTATTCTGTTTTGGGAGCCTTTTATCGATGGTCTGCTTCAACACTGCATACCTCTGCCACTGGTCCCGAGACTGAATCCTTTCAATCTGTGTGTGGGCATGAATCAATGTTAAACCTTCAGAGTTAGGTGTTAAAGATGCAGCCTAGCGCTTTCTTCAGCACTAAAAACACACATGTATGGATCTTGTTACTTGGATGATAAATGAGTTACCTTGACTACTTGATACTTTTGAATAGAGGATTGGTTAGGCCTTATGCTACTCTTCAAGAAATCCTTTTCAATTTTCTTGTACTCTTCTGATGCGCTTGAGAGGGTGACAATTTCATGGTTTTTCCCAGTCATCGGAGTCCATGTGGCTGGATGATGAATGACGGCTATAAGGGAGGACAAAATGGTGAGAAAGTTATACCATGTCATTGAATTGTGCCACAATAATGATTATGCACTAAAATTCAACATTTGAACTCTATTCTAAGTTCAACACAGACAGAACCCATTTAGGTTGATGCATCAGGGACCTCTGAAAATTGAGGAACTAATTAAAACAAGCAAGTCAAGTTACCTGTGTCTGAGTCACCAAGCAGGGTCCGTTTAACACACCGCTTTCTCCCCTTACTGTCCGTGCACGTTTTGTCCTTCAGGTCCACCGTGAAGGTCTCCCCTTGGTCCTTAAAGGTCACATTCTTCTCTTTCCGGTGGAAGGCCAGCTCGATGGTGTAGCTGACGCTCGATCCGAACGCCTTCCACGCCCCGGCCTCGGCCACCTCCCACCGTAGGGTCTCGTTGACCCTCTTCTCCTCGCTCTCGCGCGTCACTCTCTCCTGCGCCCCCAGGAGGAGGTCCTTGATCTTCACCACTGCGGCCAGCACGTCGTCCCTCTTCCCTGAAACCGACAGCTTGTCAATGGCCTCCGTGGCGATCTCCACCTGGCGGCCCTGGCTGAGGGCTGTTAGGGCTTGCTTATCAGACTCGGAGAGCTGGGAGAGGTGCCTGGAGACAACCTCCTCACGGTCACACTCCTCCGACAGCAGATCGTCCAGGAGCTTCTGGACCCGCACCAGGTCATTTTGGGACGTACTATAAGCTTCAACGGCCATGACGGGGAACGTCACATTGGGTACTGCAGCAGGTGGGGATACTGAGGGTTTGGCAGGGCTTCTAGTAGAAGACCGCAGCCTTTCCAAAGCCCCAAAGGTTTGCCTTAATATGCCTGCCATGATAATCAAAGACACAGATGTTAAAAGATGTCATCGAAGAAGAACATATACAGTATTTATGATTTGGGGAACATGTTTGAACCCACCACTTATTGTTATGGGTGTCACTTTCTTAAACTTCTTTAGAGCCTCCACAAAGTCTGGCAACATCTTGGTTTGGAATACAACAATGTGAACAGCCTTTAGAGCTTTTGGCCTATCGATTGCAAAATTAGAAACGGCATCAATCATAGCACGCGCAACCTGTGCAGCTCCTAAATTCCCAGCACCTAAGAAAACGGATGAAACACATAACCATTGTGTTTTATTATGTTTTTTATTGCAATATGTGCTGTTATGACCACTGTTACCATTGACTTACCAGTTCCCAGTGCTGGAAAGGAGACAGACTGGATACTGTTCTGTTCACACAGTTGTAGGACTTTGTACATACAGCTTGTGATTTCCTTCTCTTTTGTTTGACCAACCATGTGGACGATGTGCTTAGTTGCCAGGTTCCCTGCCTGGGTCAGTACCACACCATCACTGGGTTGGGTGCCTTGACAGGAGAAACAGAATTGTTAAAAATCAGAATCAGAATCAGAATCAGAATCAGCTTTATTGGCCAGAGCCGGGTTTCCCAGAATCGTTAAGAAGTCGAACTTCTTAGGAGCGTTCTTAGAACATTCTTACAACGCTCCTAAGAAGTTCTTAGCACTTAAGAGCTTCTTAACAATTCTGGGAAACCCGGCCCAGGTTTGTGTGAACAAACAAGGAATTTGACAGTTAATCTTTGCTCTCAAAGTACAACACTCAACAAATAAAAATACAGAACAGTAAGAATAGAATGAAGGCCAGTAGAATCAATGACCTTTCTGATATCAAAAGTCATTGGCCGGGTTTCCCAGATTCGTTAAGAAGCTCTTAAGTGCTAAGAACTTCTTAGGAGCGCTCTAAGAGCGTTCTAAGAACGCTTCTAAGAAGTTCTTAGCACTTAACGAATCTGGGAAACCCGGCTATTGACCTGTTCTGAGATCAATTTGGAGACTGGAATACTTACCCTTGGATTTGCACTCATCCACGACAGTCTGTCCAGCCGCCTTGAGGATGGCCCCTGAGACTCCTGTTCATTTCACAGAATACATGGTTAGGATTTAAAGTGTAACTTTATACAGACGCACAAAAAGAGTCGCATCTTTGAAGAATAAAATCATGTCACACTGAGAGGGCAAGGACCTCACCTGAACTCAAGTCGAGGCTTGTGTTTGTGCTACTGACTATGGCCTGCGTTGTCTCTTTCGTAATGTCACTACAAAACACTTTGACTTTAACTTGGCCAATCATTGTTTCAGTGCTTTTGCCTGTTTAGAAGAGGGTAAAACATAGACTTGTTATAATCGCTTAGCCTTGTAACTGTAAAGTACACAAAAAACCAAGCCAGCCAAAACACACAGACAGCACAGATGTGGAATCCCATAGTCATGCAGGCCCAAGGTGCAGTTGCCCAGCAGCTGAACTGTCACACAGGCACCATTGTCAAGTTGGCGCCTGGGCCCCTTGCTTGAAATGGCACACACGCTTCAATTGCTACATGAGCTTCTTAGTTAAAATGATGGACAGGCCCCGCATTCAAATTGGTGCAAAGGTTTCACGTACAGTATATACTGTACAATTTGTGAGAAATACACTGATCGAATCATTCATATCTATCATATCATGCCTCAGACTAAACTTTTGACCATATTCATATACATGACTAACAACAAAAACATTAGCAGAGGAACAAACTGTTTACATTACGGGTAAAACTCATACGCATACTTTGACTCATGATTTGAACACAATCTTTAGTGTTCTCAAATCTTACCGTCTGAGACGTCTTCCTCCTCTGAAGAGGAGCTTCCTGAAGATTCAGAGGCCTCCCTCACATCGCTGTCTTCTACCTCCTCTCCATCTTCATCATAACTATCTTCATCATCCTGTCAACAAAACATGTGGAAATGTTCAATTCACACATATAATTAACTAAACAAATGATTCTCAAGATGGGGTAGCATCTACACTGTATGTTTACAAGCTCCATCTCCGTGTGCCAACTATGTCCTTGGACATCAAGACTCACTTGGGGACCCATAACCTGATCTTTGTCTGTCCACTGCTTGAGGCCTTTTATAAACTCCTGGAGGATCTCGTCCCGGTCAATGACGATGTAGACCAGCTTAAGGACGGTGGGAGAGCACTGGGAGAGGTGGTCCTCTACACCCTGCAGCATGGCCGTGATGGCCTCCTGTCCCTTCAGACCACCACCACCTTCACAGCAACGTAAAAAAAAAAAAAGAATTAAAGTGATGACAAAGCTAAGGGGTTACTTTTCATGTTGCCAGATGACCATGCGACTAAATAGTGTTGTGATTGGATTATGTTAACCAAGTTGCCTACAAATGATTTGATATGTCCACACTTGTTTTCCCAAATCAAAGTGGAAAACTTCCAACATTGCCCAGCAACATTACCCATTGGTCAATGTGATACATGTGTACAATCGCTATGTATAATGTATACTACAATATGTGTAACTGTTGACGTGTGTACTCCATCAAAATCATATAGTGGGCATATTTCATATATTGGTAATGTCTAGCCATGAAGTCTTCTTACCAGTGCCAACTGCAGGAAAGGAGACCGTTGTGATTCCTTTCTCCTCACACCTCTCCAGAACGTTCTGCACACGAGCTGTCGCATCAGCAGCAGAGTGTGGCCCCAACATGTGAATGATGAAATCGCACTGCAGGTTGCCAGCACTAGTCACCGCAGCGGTGTTCCCTTGGAGCGGACCTTAAGTATACAAACATAGACGGGGCAAAGGTAAGGAGGTAGACCAGCACGGTAATAGTTTTATTACATTGCCGGGACTCGTATGACATTTGAGTTTTTATTACATTGCCAGGACTCACCATGGTTCTGGCACTCCTGCTCGACTGACGTTCCAGCTGCCCGGAATATGGCTCCTGAAACGCCTACAAAATAGATAGGAACTGCTGTTATATAATACACAAAATAGCCTGATCTAGTAACACCATTGCGAATGAAGTGTAGGAATCTTTATATTTGACAAATAAAAATGCTTTTGCATTCATGAATGCCTCACTGGTAAGTTATAGTTTTGAGCCAACTGTGTACCTGGCTATGCCACCTTACCTAAGAGGCTAATTGTCATCAGTTTTAAAAGCAGTTTGGCAATACATATGATTAAAAAACTGTACCTCCTTTCAAGCTCATGTCAGCACTGGTAGTGTTCACAATGCCTTTCACTGTCTCCTGGGTGAGGTCACCTTTCTTCACTTGAATTCTCACACCGCTAATTTTCACTAAAGTAGATATAATAGAGAGCATATGAACATCATGACAATCATGAAGCGAACAGATTTGTAATTTGGTATTTTACACAGTTAGGGGTTGTTGAGTATAACACTCACGTTATGTAAACATTTTAATCTCAAAAAGTAACTACAATACCTTCATCTGCAGGAAGTGCTCCTCTGGGATTTAATTGAATTGTAGAGGAATGCTACAAAAAATAGAAAAAGAAAAACAAAGAAAAATATTTTTTTAAAAGGCAACGTTATAGAACAACAGTTTTAGAGGGTGTCATAAGCTAAAGGCTCATTAAAATGACCAACCTTTGTATTCCTCTTTTTGAAGTAATCAGAGGATTCGTCAAAAACGTTCTGCTCAAAAATGACTAGGTTCATGGCCTTAATGCTTGATGAGTTGGTACGTGACAGATGATTCTCCAGACCTTTGAGAATTGCTCCAAGGGACTCATGTGTTTTAATACCACCCCTCCCTGTAGGCATAAGATGATGTTGCATTAACCAACAGCATTATGAGCCTCAAACAACAATTTCCTAAATGTGCAGTATTCTCACCAGTTCCGATGGCTGGAACTGACAAAGAAGAGGCTGTCTTTCCTTCACAGAGATGTAGAGCTTTCTCAGTGGAGGATGTGATGTCAGCAGCAGATTTGGGCCCAACCAAGTGAGCAATGTGTTTACACAACAAGCTCCCACCAGATGTGAGAACCACAGCATCGTTCTTTTGAGTGCCTGGAAAATAAAAACGGAGTGAAATGTAATGTAATAAAAAATATAATTATACAATGTCTTCATATCGAGGGCTGAGAACCAAAGGGGCGTAAGTGACATTTCACCAACTTTACAGGACAGCCAAAACAAATCCAACTGCTTCTATAATATGTTCACAGTTAAAGACCTCTGTTTTTTGTTCAATAACTATACATTTATAAATATTTCACTTCTATAATTTGTCAGCTAAAAGAGCTCATCAAGAGCTTTCAGGTGATATATATAACTCAACTTTGACCAAAATGTCACTTACGCCCCTTTGGTTCTCAGCCCTCGATATACAGTATGTGCTCCCAATACAGCGGAATGATTAAATGATACTCTTACCGAGAGCTTTGCATTCATCCACTACTGATTGGCCTGCTGCTTTAAGGATGGCAGCTGAAACCCCTGTTAGGAGGACATGCTCAAGTTATATGTGATCGTGTTGTGAAATGTATTACCCATTTAGTAATTACTAATCCTGGCATATACATTAGCATTACAAAACCATGTACTGTAAACACAGATAGAGACAAATATAATAAGATAGAGGGAGAGATGGAGAGACAGAGAGAGAAAAGAGAGACAGGGCCAGCTATGTCAGGTGAATGATAGCAACACGATAACTTACCAGAGTCAAGATTCAGACTGCTATTAGTAGAATTAACAATGACGTCGACTGCCTCTTTAGTAATGTCACCTTTTCTGAGGAATACTGGCACACCACTGACAGTCACTGCTCACACCAGCATGCAACATGCAACGAGAATTTAATCACTCAGTACCGTACATAGGCTAACACAACACCAAAAATGCAGGTAGCAAAATAAAGGTCAAAACACACTAGGTCACCTGTTAGGTCTGTTCCTGGACTTGGAGGCTGGGTGGGAGAGGGGGGAGTAGGGGCTGGCCCCACTGCTCCAGTCTGCACACAGAAAGAAGGTATTTACAGTAGGTAAACTAATGTCAATCACAGGTAGCAATTACCATAGGAATAGATATGAGCAACCATGACTATCTAGTGCTGTTAATATCATGCAGTGATTGAACCACAAGAACAGCGGTCTTGTAAAAGTATGTTGCACATTCTACTGAAGTGATAGTGTTGCAATGACTGGATTGCTGTTTGACTGAATTCCAAAGATGGGAGTGTTTGGAGTGACTCACAGAAGGAAGTGGAGCGGTTGCTTTCACATCTGGAGGTTTCTGGACTGTGAAGAAGAGTTTGCATCCTATTTTCTTTGCTTCTGCCTGAAGGGACTGTTCATTTTTCTCTAGAACTTTGGACTGCCCTGCCTTAGAGTAGAGGAACGTCTCATTCACAATTGGTGTCAGTTTGTTCTTCACCACCGTAACGGCATCTTTGATGGAACTGCTTGGTGCTGTGATCTTCAGACAAGGGGAGGCCTCTGTCTTGTTGGCCAATATGGTCACGTGAAGGGACCTCAATTCAGGAGCTTCTGAGAGGTTCATACATGAATCAACAAATTCTACTTCTTTTACAGACTTCAGGGGAACTTCTTCACTTGTCGGCTTCTTGTTTTCTAGATATCCTTTGAGTTTCCTTGACATGTCTGCGACCAAGGAGGCAAAGCCACACACCTCAATCTTGCCCTC
The DNA here is from genome assembly GCF_963854185.1 of Sardina pilchardus. Taxonomy (NCBI): domain Eukaryota; kingdom Metazoa; phylum Chordata; class Actinopteri; order Clupeiformes; family Clupeidae; genus Sardina; species Sardina pilchardus. The sequence continues at coordinate 24,100,767 of NC_084997.1, forward strand.
CAGAACTTTGAGATGGAGGACATTGTTGCTGGCTTTGACTTCATCGAGTAGGCCCTCATAAAACAACTTCCAGTCCTCACCCTGGATGACCTTCTCTTGGTCAGAGGAAAGAGGGATCTCCTCTTCTTGGAGTATCTCACCTAGCTTGTCTTCGGCACTTTTAATATCCCCCTTCTCTGCAATGATCTGAAAAGATTCCTCTTGATTTGAGAGGGAAATAAAAATGTTGTTTTGAGCTAAGTCTCTCTCTAATTTCTTTGGCCCGGCAAGGTTAATAAAATTTACTAGAGTTGATGACAACTGAAGAGGCTGATTGACAACATTACTCTGTATGTCTTTCAGGATATCCTCTGCCTCAGTCACACGATCCCTCAAGCCGTTAAGAACAAAACTCAAGCTTGCATCATCTTTGGTGAACTCCACATCCCCTACTTTGGTGTGGACACGGTCCCAAATGAAATCTAGCTCCTCTCTGCAGCCCACCTGGATCTGTCTCTCAACTGTGTTCTTCTCCTTTTCCAGCTCTTGGCTAGCAGTCGCAACAGTCTGTCTGATATCTTCCATGCAGCTCCTCACGTCTCCCTGCAGACCCACAACCACAACCACAGCAGCATCTTCCTTGTAGCGCACAGTGGCATTGAGGGAGCTCAGCTTGATGCTCTCAGCCTCAATCCGAGCCCAGACGTCTGCCTCAACGGCCAATTCATCCACGCTGTATTTTTCTAGAATGTCTTGGATTGCTTTCTTGGCTTTACGTTCCCAGCTAGACCCCAACCTCAGAGCGAGCAACGACTCAGGGACGGCATCAAAAGTCAATATCAGACATGGTTCTGGGCTTTTGCTGAATGCAACATTGCTGTGGACCTTCCCTAGTTCGCTCGTGATCTCTTTCTTGCACACTTCATTGCGAGTAATGTAATCATAGAGTGCTTCATGGATAGGGATGGTGACATCAGAGGGCTTGACCAATGAGGAGGGGGCTGTGCCAGTCAGTGGCTGTTGGAGGTTGGAATGGAACACTGAAACACTCAGATCTCTATCGCAAATGTGATGCTTCTTCTCCATGACTTGGTTGACAACTGCAAAAGGATAAAGGCTCTATTTACAACAGGGCACCAAAAGCCAAAGTACCAAAGTCTGCTTCAACAGAGCAATTAAGAAAACAGGAACAGTCATAACATAGTTAAAGTATTTTATCAGTGAGAGCCACAGCTGTGTCAGTGACCAAAAGTTAGACTGTATTTCTGGATTTCTTTTGTTTTTGTAATTTACATGAATGACATGCACTGTTTAATTAAGCATTATGCAATGGACGGACGCTAAATGGCTTATGACCTACATTCCACAAGGACATTGTGAGGGAAAATGAACACCTTGTTAGATAAACATGAGTACAAAAGGTCAAAAGAGCCTGTCAATTATAGCGTCGCTTTAATGATCCTTCATTGTCTCACTGATACTGTGTTTGATCAACAGAACCTGCTTTTCTAGAATCCTGAATCCAGTATGAAGGAGAACATACCATCACAGTCCTCAAAGGCAATCACAACACTTGTTCGACTGTCGAGCCATTTCAGGGACTTGACCTCTCCACCTCGACTCCTCTTTTTGTTGCTGAAGTACAACGACAGTGCATCGTCTGACACTTTGCTCATGTCACCTTGCACAAGCACAGAGTCAGCGCGTTGTACACAAGTGGCTGTGATCTCCATGTTCTGCCACTTTTTTGTGGAGCATTTCTTCAAAAAGGACTGTATATCTATGGACAGAAACAGGTGGACTTAAATGATAAGTCTATATTTTACACAAAGAATGACAAAATATTGAAAGTATTTATTTTATTCTGGGCATTTAAGTCCACATACACTAAGAGATATAACCAGTTCATCATGTGACAAAGAAACGGTTAGAAGAACATTACGCAATATTCCAAACTCACCAATGTCGCTTTTGAAAGTCACCAGTATCTTTTGGTCATCCAGAATCTCCCATGTGTGTTCTATCCCTTTACTGCAGCTGCCGATGTACAATGAGACAAACTTGAGCATGCATGAGTCCCCGAACCCACTAAGGAGGAATCGACGAGGGTCCTGTTTCTTCTGCATGGTTTGCTCATTGTACACCTCAACTGAGATCCCCAGCTCATGTTTTTCCCTGGCTAGAAACCTCTGTGCATCTGTTGGAGGTCCAAAAGCATTGCTCACATGCATTATGATGTTATTTGTTTTATTTATAAAACAAAGGAGATGGTGCCAATAAATTCCAATGGGTTTTACCTGACCGGTTGGCAAATTTAACAATCCACTGGTCCTTTCCGTTGTTTTGAATTTCCAAGTTCTCAGAGAACTGTTCGAGATACATGCCGAGCATCTCCTTGTCAATGGTTTCTATGCTGGTAACAATGAATGCATTGGCCTCACTGCTCTCACCTTTTGACCCTGAGCATGACAAATACATACCGGTATGGTTTAATTGACTAATGTACCAGGACCAAAATAGTAAACTTCATTATACTGGTTTTGAAGTCATGAGTGCATACAGGGAGTCCGACTTACCTTCACATCCAGGCTGTGGTTGCTTTGTTGTAAAGAAAAAAGATAGATATGGGTTTCAATTATCTGACAGAATTTCAAGGAGACTATAAACATCAGCATTAATGACAATTGAGGTCTGCTATTTTACATTTCCAATTCACATGCAAAATGATGTTTGTAATAGAATGTGTTAAACTACTTTGGGTACTTACATGGTACACTTCCACACAGATGTCAAACTTGTGTCGTCTGTGGTTAAGTACCTTCTGAACATCTGCATACAAACAAGATACAATAGGTTATGTATGTTTGATACATTGACTTTGGAATGCATTTTCCAACATTAATTAATTAAAAATGTCTCCATAACACTTACCAGTTGTAAAACCACATGCATGCATAATATCAAAATAGAATATCAAAGATAAGTATCAACATATCAAATATCAAAAACAAAAGTCTATTATGGTGGCCCACATGAAGCTTTTAAATGTCTGATTTGCTATTAGATTATGTGTGAGGAAGCATGTACAGCTGTTTGTATGTTTGATTCTGGTAAGTGCTGATGCCAACATACAGTATATGTCCATTTATTTTCATGCAGTTGATTCTCTGAGGTCACATAAGGTGCCAATGCACCAGGGTGTTTACATGGAGCATATACATGTAGGCCCTCAAAACATTTTTAGCCATCATATGGAATAGGAATAGCCATCATAAGTAACACAATGAGATCATCTCACCCGACTGAGTTTCGAGCTTGAGAATCCAGACGTTATCTCCATGTTTACTGATTTCAAAAGTGTGGGAGAATTGCTCAAAATACATGGACAAAACATCTTCATAAAGTGGGTTTTTGCTGCTCACAAGAAGCAAATCCACTTTCTGTGTGTTCTCATCAGCCTTGGATCCTGAACTTTCATTGGGTCCATCATCTAATAATAGATAGTCAAACGTTGCAAAATTTGAAAACATTTGTGTATAGAATGTGGCAAACACTTATATTTCACTTAGATATGAATATCAAGGACACTTACCTTTAGCTTCTTCAGTCACTTCCTGAGCCTTAATTATTCATGACAGGAAAATAAAACAAAAATAAAAATGTCAGTGAAACTCATGTGTTTTCAAATAAAGCCCTGTTGAAAGAACCAGCCTGACCAGCTTAAGGTGGCTTGCTGGTATACGAGCTTGTTTGACCACCTGGTTTAACTGGCCATATCAGTATGTTGGCCATTCTAGCAAACCAGCATGACCATACCAACAATGCCAAGCTTGACAGGTTGGTCACCAGCATACACCAGCTGTATTTCCTATGACAGGCTTCCTCAGGTGGCCATGCCAGCTAGGCTACACCAGCAAAGACCAGCTAAAAAAGCACCAACATACGCTGGTTTCGGTTTCTTTTCTGTCCAGCAGGGTATGGGCATACATTTTCCTTGTTAAATGCTGAACAAAAACTAGATCACTTCCTCATTTCAAAAACAATCCCAGTTTCATTTTTCATTAAGCCTATCTTCAGATGCAGTGCTGATAGAACTTTGTAATTAAATGTTCAGTTGTTAGCCAAATGTAAGGCTCAGCTGGCGTAGCCTGGCTCGGCCTACAGCTGGCGCGCACTACAGTCAACTCGTGGGAACATACCTTCTTCCGCGAGGGAGGAATCGGCTTCTTAGATGGAGTAGGTTTATTCAGTTGAGGACGAGGTGCAACCGCGGGTTTGGTTTTAGCAAGCTTTGAACTGTCATTATCTGGCAATTTCACTGTCAGCGCCACTTCTCCGAAGCTTTTAATAGCAAGTTTATGCACGGATTTATCAAGAACCTTTTTGGCACCTGAGAAAAAACAATGTCATTCAAATTTCTTGTGTAACTTTTGTAGCCTCCATAAACACTATCAATACAAAAGCACATCACACTATGTAGGCTAGGCCTAAATCAATTGTTGCTATGATTAATTACAAAAATAACATGACATCCTCACCTTCCCCGTCGAGGTAAACGAGCATTGCCTTTTTGTCATCCGTGGGGTGCTTACGAAGATCTGCTATTTCTCCTCCTGACCTTCTTTTGTTTTTGAAATATAATTCTAACTTTGGTCTGATGTTGTTGAAGTCATCCGGAAGACCTTCGAGAATCAATGTTTTCTCTTCCATTGCAGGTCTAATTGACAAACAACGCTTACGCGATCAAGACCTCATTTGTACCGCTCGCGAGAAAATAAAAGGCAGCTCCTCTTGAATAAAAATGTAGGCTGTTGTCTTACAAGTCCATAATAGCATGTCTCTAATGATAAATAAGATAAGCCAAGACCCAATAAGTCGTGGCAGTCCTGCGGAAAATCCCGAATAGCCTACACCAACCTGCTCCCTATAGGACTATTGAAACACTTTCGCTTTTGATTTACACTGCCCATGTACCCATGTGATTTCTAGGAAGAAGGAAACTTTTGCGAACACAACACGGAAAAGACTGAAACAGGCTAACCAGGCTATAAAGGCTACATTACGATCGTTTTAATCTGGTGAAATTAATTACAACTAGAGGTAAACCTGTGTAGGCTACAGTACGGTTTGCAATCGAGGCACACACTTTGAGGGTTGTAGCCCAACAATTTCAAATTTCAGCAACTATCTATCGTAATGTCTGCGAGTCAGGACGACACGGCTCAAATGATGAACCCACAGGTAATTCATAATATAGCCTATTATACTTTTTTTGATCCCTTGAGAGTGAGTCTGAGGATTTTGTACAGCAAATGTCATGTTTTTATTAGATCAGCCCATCTGACCAAGTTGATTGAAGGAGTTCATTTCGAGTTGCTTTCGGCGCTAAGACGATACCTAGGCTACTTGACTTGATGTTGCATTTTTGTAAACAATGTAGCCTAGTAGGAGGCAAAAGCTAATGTATCTTTCAATAGCAACATTCATACAATCAAATAGCAACATTGAATAAAAAAATATTTGTAGGCTACATTCTTCGTGTCGAATTTCACAGTGTTGGTTTGGCATGCTCAATAGCGACATCAGCCAGAGTTGGAAAGTGGTGGGTTTGCCATAACGCTTGTCAGTTCAAAGGTGTAACTCGTCCTTTTTCCAAAATTCTACTGTACTTAAAAACGGATTTAATTCTGAAAGCCTCATGATTTCTTTTCATGTTGATACGTAGCCTAAACAGTGACCCACTCTGCATATTGATGAAAAGCACATAGGCTGTCAGTGATGGCTGTTGAAATGACTGTAGCCTATCCCTGTTCATCCTTCTTCGTCCCTCTTCATAGCAGCTCCTCAGCGAGGATGAACAGGCCCTCAGCCGAGCACGAGCAGAGTTGGAGCAATGGAAGGTGCTGTAGCCTACTGTAGTTTTTACTACACACGGGGTTGTACTGTATTGTTGTGTTCATATTCCTTATATGAAGGTTGGCCTAATGTAAAGATCATGTTATTTGATGTAGGTGAAAGTTGAGAAAGCAGATCAAGAAAAATCAAGATTGACATTGGAAAAACTGGATACAGATGAAACTAAGAAAAAAGCCCAGAACTCCACCGCTGCGATCTTAGACGCCCAAGCACAGCTGGCTTCGGATTCTGAAAATAAAAGAAAGGAGATTGAGGTATGGCCTGCCGTCTCTGAAGAGGGGATTTTAGCATATAATTCCTACCTCGTGAATAAGGAGAAAGAACATCATTTGATGATATTATGAAATATTTTTTATTACATCATCACCATGCATACATCAACTAATCAGTGCCTGCAATATGCAGTGCCTTCTTGTTCTTATTTATACTTTTTTTTTTTTACTTTGCTTATAGATTATAACATTGTGTGTAGTTTATTATTATTTGTTATCATGTATAGCCACAGATGACTATCTAAACTAAACTCTGTGGTCAACCAAGCTGTAATGATGAAATACAACGGTTCCCCCCTAAATGGCATAATTTTATCTCATAAAAAGATACAACTCCAAAAAATTGACCAAGAGAACAGAGATCTGAGGAATAAACTCCAGAGGCTGGATGAAGAAAGGAAAGCCAAAAAGGCGGAAACTCAAACCCTTCAGAGGAGGTTTAAGGTACTGTAGGCTATGCTTTGCTTGGTCTATTTAGCAGTAAATTTGGTGTTTCCAGTTTGTTAAAAGATTAGGTTAATGTAGCGGTTAGAGTTGTTCATTAAAATGAGCAGGACATTGATTTGTTTAGGTGTGAACTCTATTAAGTTAAGCCCACTATATTCCATGATGTAATGGAACAAGTGGCATTATCAAATAGATTTTTCTTTCGCGAGTTGTATCAGTGCTTTAGTGCTGTCGGTGTGTTATTCTCAGATAAGAGCTGAGATCCCTGAGAAGCGTGTGAAGTTTTCTGGCGTGGAGAAAGCGGAGGAGAGGGAGTCCTCCACCGACACAGAGGGGGTCTTCACCATCACTCAGAGACCCTTTATATTCCTGAGTGGAGGGGAGGCTCTCATCACCTTCGAGGAAGAGAAGGGTATGTGCAAGCAGTTCCCATGCAGAACAGCATCTACTGTATAAATAAGAAATGAGGGCAAAGAAAAAACATTTCCTGTTGAAATATAATGAGCACTGTGCACTGTCATTGTAGTGTTTGTCGGAAAAAAATGTAATTATTTAATCAGAAGACTTTGGTTGGTACGTGAAATGAACAAATATGTAATTATCTTGGTTTACGCATAACAATCTTTTTTTTTTACTGGGGGAGTATCACAATTTCAAACTTCATCTGAAATTAAAAATAAAATAGGAGTCAAAACAGCTGGGATCTACAGTGTATTTTTCATTTGTAGTGGCGCAGCAGATCCTGCGCATGGCGAAGTGCTCCGTAGCCCTCGACCGAAACAAGATGGACATCAAACCCTTCTGCTTGAACCTGGAGCCTTCTGTGAAATTTGAGGTACTGTTGATCAGTGTGCCCCTAGTTCTACTACCATTTTACCCCTATCTAGTATTCGTCCATGCGGAATTGCATTTTGGAGCAAGAAAGGAGGGCAAGGTTTATCTGTGGAACTATCATCCATATTCAACATTTTCATTTTGGATTTTAAATATAATCCAACTGGAAAAAAAATTATGTAAAAAGATGATGCACACGACAACTCAAGACAAAAGGAGAGCATTGTTTTGAGAGCATGAAACTGAACATAGTAAAATAATCATTACATTTCGATTATGTTGTTTTCATAATTGTTGGAAGTCATTATCACAATTAATCAATTAATTTGATTAATTGCACAGCCCTAGCTGTGGCACTGACAGATTGACCTTTGTTTTTTGTTTTTTTATATAGGTGCACCTGAACGTCTCAAAGAAGACCGTGCAAGTCTCTCAGGCTCCCCCAGTCCTACCCGAGGAGCGGATGAAGGACAGACTGGAGATCAGTTTCTCCCGGCCGAGTCGCGGAGGGGGCGAGGTGGAGAAGGTCTCGTACGACAAGAATTCTGGGACTGCTGAGATCACCTTCCTCAACACTGGAGGTGCATGGGGACAGGAGTCTGTCTGCTTAATAGCAGGCACACTCCAGATAGTATGCATCATTTAGTGCAGAAAATGCCTCCATTATAATGATTATGTCCTATTAGGGTTGGGTATGGCCTGCAACCTCACAATAAAAAATGTGTCCTAACACAGTGTCCTAAACCTTAATATCGTACACCTGAAAAAAAAACACTTCTTAAAAGGTCTTAAAAGCTAAATTAGATGAGTCTTTTTTAATCTGAGAGTTATTGACTTATTTTCTGTTTTATCTTATTCTTTTAAACTACTCAGGTTTATCTAGTCTAACTTGCTCCATTAATTTACTGTATTTCTGACTTTCTTTTCATAGTTTTCTGTAAACAAAAGGAACACTAATCATTCTTGTTTCTTCAGTTGCTGAGAGGCTGGCTCTGAGAGGGAAGTACCCTGTGGATACTGGCAGAGAAACGATGGTGGATGTTAATCCCCTTTACAACTATCGGCTGAAAAAGTTCCAGGTTAGTTTCTGTGTGCTATTATGAGGCCGCTGATGTAGGCCTGTTTTCTTTTGGACCTTATTGGTCCCACTTATAGAGGCACAGTGTTGCTGAAATAGTAGTTTACTTCTACTCCATTATCCTCCAACACCTTACAGATGCAGGAAGAATAAACATACAGCACAAGCAGAATACCATGTGATATAAGAGTATTACAGCATATTTATATTAATATATTATACGCATGTCTTTGTCTGCAGACCTACTGTGGCACTCCGAAGCGCTCCATTCTGCTGAGGGGCATCCAGGACGCCATGGATGAGGAAGATCTGCAGGACCACCTGGAGATTCACTTCCAGAAGCCCAGCAACTATGGAGGAGAGGTAGAGAGCATCAAATACGTCTCCACAGGCAACGAGGTGAAGGCCTTCTTCAGTGAGGATGTGGGTGTGGAGGCTTAAATTCAGCCGTGTCAAAGCAATCACGTACCATGAGTCTTCAGAGGGGTATATATACTTACATTATGCTGATTTCTTAGTTCATTAAACCATACACAGGGTATGTCTACGTTGGGGGAGTGTGTGAAGGGAGTTTTGGTTCTGTAGTACTGTTGTCATGTTTTTATTTGTACTATATTACCCTTCAACCTATATTGGTAACCTATATTTTTCAGAATTCTGAAATATTAAGCAGTGATTTGATTATTTTGCAAAACCTTTTGAATTTGAAATCATAACCAAAGTTCTCAGTCTAGTCTACACTACAGTTTATGGGTACAGAAATCATGGCAGTAAAAGTGACAGGGCTGATTCTACAAAGGAATTCAAGTGACTTTACGTGGACTTGCATTATGTTATGACATAGTTATGGTATGTACTTCATTATGCGCTTGCATGGGATATACCGGTTTGTTGATTGCTGTGTGTGCACTTGATATAGAACACAGTGTACAGTATGTGAAAAGCTATAAGTGTTGAATGTGTATCATCATCATATGGATTGTAATAACTTGTAATAAATCCTACAGCATATTGCACATATTTCATAGTGAAGTCAAGTTATTGCCTGTTCAGCGTAGACAGGTTAGACATAGCTGCTCATATTGGCCCTACATTGTGATGACTGTTGCTATAGCACAGCTGAACTTGGTTATATGAAAGGGTGTTTTTTTTTCATTCTTTTTTTTTATCTCTACTCAGCTGATAAGGAACAGAAGCTTTTGTTTCTAAAAAAAAAAAAACACTGTATTTTGATTTCAAAAGGCTATGAAAGTGAACGTGGTCATAGATAAAGCCCTACTGGAAATTAGAAAAATATTGAGTGAGTTTATGAAGGAGGTAAGTGTACTTATTCAATTTGCATATCATGACATCACTGCTTTTTATCCACATATTTTTCATCCAGTTTTTTTTCACTAGGAAAGCAGTACATTTTAAATCAACAGTTCATTATGGACACTACCATCAGGTATACCTCTGCCACCTTCACCTCTGTCTGGAGACTGAAGGTAAATAGCTCAGAGACTGATTAGACAACATGGTCACTCACTACAATGGGCATTTCACAGGCTCAATTAAGATATAGAAGGTAAATACACACTGAAATATTTCTGTAAGGGCCGTTTACATACTAACAGACATTGATAATAACATTTATATGCCTGTTAATGGTGAAAATTTGTGATTTATTTCAACATATCATATTCACACCAGGCTGTAGAGCAATCTGGTGTTGGTCCAACATGGTGTGCATGATTTGAGTTGGCCAAACTCTCTTTACTCTGAGGAACATGACGTGATGTTGCCATCTAGTGGTAGAGAGTACAAATGACATTTGACACTGCACTTGAATCTGTGGTCTGTTTTTCATCAGTGTTTGACACAATTTTACAACTTTGGTGCTCAGAGGGTTGGGTTTCATTCGACTCACTCAACATAATGGCCACTAAAGGCCAATCAAAATTCAGCATCCAAATCAAGTCAAATGCTGAATAACTGCCACAATCTTGCACGTATGCCAAACATATGAAACATATATGATACAAGATTCAAGATTCAAGATTCAAGAGTTTTTTATTGTCATTCCAAACAACCACTTCAAGAAGTGCAGTATGGAACGAAATTGCGTTGCATAGGACCACCATAAAAGCAGCAATAAAACACCATCAGATAGAAGAATACAAGAATACAAGTTTTTAAAATAAATAAATAATCTATGATGTTGTAAAAATATATATATATTATAAATAAGATAGCTAGCATTTTAGGATGACAGATATTGATGACCCACACATACTCATACATATCCATACACATATCATATGTACACATACACACATCCATACATACATACGCATACACCCACATCCATACACAGATTAGATTATCCATACACAGATAGATACAGTAGTTTCTTGGAACCCTATGATTGCCGCATGAGCATCTGTGCATGAAATCAGCTTGAAGGTAGCAATTTCTTTACAAACGTTACATGTACACATACAGGGACACACAAACACACATACACGTATACTCACACTCAGACTCACTCACACACTCATGCAGGCACACATGCACTCATGCAGACACACATACATGCATACAGGTGCACACACACACTCACAAAGCTACACACACAAACACACACAGGTACACAGTAACAGCAGTACACACGGTTTGTACTGTACATGTACATACATACAGGCACACTACCAGTGCAAACACGAAACAGACACACAAGCACACACGCACACAGACAAGTACATGTGTGCACATACGTTTGTACAGACACACAAATATACACCCCCACCACCATCCCATTGTTGCAGCCCAGCCCAGAACCGGACAATTCCGCTGTCATGCTACTGCGCACCAACAACCCTCTAGGGCGTTACCGCTTGGCCACTTCCACAAGTTTCACAGCCCTGTGGTAAGTGCAGATCTTGGGGTGCGCCCATACCTCTGGGCTAGGATCTGTAGATCCCATAGAGCAGTGGTTCCCAACCTGGGGTCCGGGGACCCCAACAGGGGCCGCCAGAGATTGCAGGGGGTCTGCACAATCTGGGATGAGCTGAGGTTGTGAGATTACCAAAATTATATTTGCGCACATTAAATGTATAAAATCCCAATAAAATAACACACCCAGTTGGATAATCAAAACTGTATAATTCAAATCAAACATATTTAAATTCATGCAGTTATTTATTACCTCTGACCTCTGGACTTGCATAAGCAACCCACAGGTCAGGTTAGGCATTGGTAATTCATCCCCGGAACCTGATTGTTGAATAAAACAATGTCTTCTGTGTAGGAGTTCAGGTAGGAGGCTTGCCTTGAAGGAAAAAAGGTTGGGAAAAACTGCCATAGAGGATACAAACTGGCTTCACATTGGTCCTCTCCTCGCCAGTTGAGTTCTTACTCAATGATGGCCCTCGGTGGCACTCTAGCCACCTCCTCCACGTCCAACGGATCTCACCCTCCGAGCCAAAACCCCCAACTTGGCAGGACGGCCTAGCACCTCCGATTGCCCCCGCACAGGTCTCAGACACTCCTGTTACCCTGGCATGCTCAGTGTTGTGTGTATTCGTTACAGGCTGCCCAGCCTCTGCCCCCTGGCTCCCAGTGACCTGCAAAAAAGGCCCTAGAAATAAGCTTAATATTCCTAAATCTAGTCAAAAGTCTAGCCACTGAAATATCATAATGTGCCTTCAAACTAGACAAAAAGGACTTGAGCAAACTGAGACTAAGCAATGAAATCATATTTATTTGTGACAGAGTGACTTAGAATGAGGAATTTAGTCACTAAATGAGCTGACTATTAGAATTGATATCTTAAAATAAGATTAATAACTATCAACAATAATCTTAAACATGTTATTCTTATGGATATCTCCTTTTTTATGTAAATCAAGTTTCTAGGCTAAGTATACATGCATATATTGTACAAGAATTTGGTCTCTGCATTTGTCCCATCTGTGAATTAGTGAACACACAGTGATGTGGAGCATCTGGAGCAGTGAGCTGCCTTGCTACAGTGGCACTCGGGGAGCAATAAGGAGTTACAGTACAGTAGGTGCCTTAACTCCCACCTACATTACTCCTATGGCTGGGGATCGAACCAGCATCCCTTCAGTTACAAGGCCAGAAACTAAACAGTAGGCCAGTGCTGTCCCGTGACTGTGCTGACTTTAAGAATTAATACCTTGAAGATTAATTCATTTAAATTAAAGAGACACAATATCGTAAAACAGCACGATAAAAATAAGCTACGTTGTCTCAAATTAAGGCACCAGAGGCATTTTGTTCTTAGCATTTCTTAATAATCTTAAATTGAGAAGTTGTCCGCACCTTGTTACTAGTTAAATCAAGCTTGATATTAGTTGGTAAATCTTATTAAGAAAGAGTTGTATATTTTTTCTCAAAATGAGACAATTGCTTGGCAAGATTCTTTTTCTTGTTCAACTGAATCAGTTTTTGCAGTGTGACCTGGTTGAGCCAATTTCCGCGCTCACTTTCAGTGATGCATTGTGCTGTTCTATTGTGCTGAACATATTGGGTTATGCCTAATCAATGAGTGTTTGATTGTTTGGATTTGTTGGACAAGGATATACTAACACGTTGAGTTGATGCTACCGCTTGTGTGTCTGATCTTTATCAAATTACACTTGCCTTGACTTGCCTTGCCTTGAAGCTGGTCCTATGATATTCCACAGACACAGAAGTCTGCCCCAGTACAAATGAAAAGTAGGTTGCTAACTCAGAATAAAAGACGGATTTATCCAGTTTTTTGGTAAGAAATTCAAAAGAACAGTTCAAGGAAATACGTGTCATTTGGGAATAAGTCATCTAAAACCAGTAACAACACACAGAAAACCACCTGTATAGTTTTACACAAATGGAAAACCTATACTTTTTAAAAAATAGAGAACAACAGTTGCCTTGTCTGACTGGGTCCAGGAAGATGCCAGAAAAGTGCCACATTATGTACCGCCATCCTCCTTCCACTAACAGGTTTGCATGTTACAGACTGTATATAAGGGTGGGAATGAACCTGTCTTCCATCAGAGTAACCTCAACAACTCAGCCATGTCTCTCCACATCGCAACACTTCTCTTTGCCCTGCACTGCCTGCTGACTGCATGCAATGGTAAGTTCATCTCACTGTCCGTTGACTTCATCTCTGGGTACATTCATCTGTTTCTCAATCCTGTGCACCTTGTCCTTCTTTCCCTGTTGTGCCCACCTGTCTCAGCTCCACCTGACTACTTACCCTTAACTGTTTTTATTCTTTCTTGCAGGACATAGTCACAGTTGTGAACAAATCCAAGAGATTCCTACTTGTTTACAACAATTAAACTGCACCGATGGCAATAATGATACATTGACATCGATGTATCACAGATTGGTTCAGATTGATGCTGGTGTTGGACAGGTGATTGGGGTGACCCAAAATGACTATGTCTTTGCACTGCTTGGATCGTATTGGAGTTTTCTTGGCAGACTGAAACAGGTCACGGTGGGCCCAGCAGGAACCTGGGGAGTCAACAGAGAAAACCGCATCTTCAAATTGGTTGCGGCTAACTTCGTGGAAGTACCTGGTAAGACCAACTTCACCACTGAATGTATTTAATAGTCAGGTATAACATTACCTCAGTGTTTCGACATGATTTCATAACAGGGATTTATTTGAATATATATATACAGTATATATAGTTTTTTTTGTGATTAACTTTTTATTGAAAGTTTCACAACTTAAACAAAATTAATATTTGTTTATAAAATATAAAAACAAAGCATGTCAGAAATCAAAATGTCAACATTTGTTTTACCTCAGAAGGTCATCGTGCAAAAATGCTAAATAAATTTTGATGTTTTAATTATCATAATAAATTATTAACAATGAATAACTTAGGAGAATTCCAGTGTTTTTTCACATAAATACCATAGATGCCTGTTTCTCGAGGTCAAAGAGTAGGCTACTGTTACCAACGATCGGTAGGCTATAGCCTACTTAGCTGAAGTTGCTACAGCCAACAGCTACAGCTGCTAGGCAACTACAGTGCTACACTCGTGAGCCCTCATGGTCATGCTCCAGAGTGTAGAAATGTAGTTGAATGATTTAAGGCTTAAAGTCATGTGGTCTAGTCTTGTATCAATTCATCAAAATTGGTCTGACACAATCTATTTAGCCTGTGCTAAGAGAAAGAAAATGGATGGTGAGTTGATGTTTGCTGTAAATGACAAAACATGTTTTAGCCTTATAGTTGGTTTTATATTGAATGGATATGTAATGCAAAAAGGGCTGTAAAACGTATGTTCAAGTTTACAATAACACTGTGTTTGTTGTGCAGGCCAGCTCTTGAAGCAGATTGATGCTGGTGGAGACCAGATTGTGGCGGGAGTCAATGATCTTGATTTCCCCTTCTGTCTTGATATGGACAGCACAGTCAGCTATAGTGGACCACACAGTCCTGTAAACTGGGTCGACCTTGATGGCAGTCTAAAACAATACAGTTGTGGCCCTTATAGCTGCTGGGGTGTTAACAGTCAGGATCAAATCTTTTTGAAGAAGGTAAGGCTGGACTGGACTGTCTAAATTGACTTGATTTCACTTATCCACCTTGTGAAAATGTTTTCACAAAAATCTCAGGCACTTACAGTACGAGGGTTATGTATTTTAAAAGCCTTTTATCTCTAATATTTAATCTTTAATCTTTAATCACAAATAAAAATGATAATAAAAAAAAACAATTTAAACTTTTTGGATCCCTAAACTGAAGAGCGCCAGAATGCTTCACCCTAGCAGCACTCCTTCCAATTTGTTTGCGTTGACTTCAACTCATCCACCTTTGTTGGATTCTCAAGGGGGTGAATTCCAGTCATTGTCAGGGAGTCAGTAACTGGCAGCATATTCCAGGATCCTTGTCTATGATTGACGTGGGAGGTGACGGCTCTGTCTATGGAGTAAATTCTAATGGAGATGTGTACCGCAGGTTTGTCTTGGCCAAAAGTATTTTTTTCATAAT
Organism: Sardina pilchardus; assembly: GCF_963854185.1. Classification (NCBI taxonomy): domain Eukaryota; kingdom Metazoa; phylum Chordata; class Actinopteri; order Clupeiformes; family Clupeidae; genus Sardina; species Sardina pilchardus. Next base: position 24,116,297 of record NC_084997.1, read on the forward strand.
TCCATAATCATGATCATTTATTTTGCCCTCAACTCTATTTCACCATGTGGTGAATTCCATTGCAGGGATTTCGTAACTGACTGTAAACCTGAGGGTAATGGCTGGTCCCAGATTCCGCTCTTCAGCGGTCAAGTGGAGCAGGTGTCCTACGATACGGGTCATCTCTGGATCATCCTGAAGAATGGCGTCATCCACGACTGCCCTGTCTAAGCACTGCTCTTCCACAGAGGCAGTCCTGCTGCATGAACCCTGCAGTGCTTAATTAGTTTCTTTGCTGATTTGCTTACAATTTCAAGAGTAACTAGAAAAGCACTCTTGAAGTGGGAGTGATTGGTGATTCAGATCACTCTCAAAATGTAATCGTTTCTTCCTTGGATCATTTCAGACCTTTCCTGAAAATTCCATCCAATTTTTTTATCTTGCTAACAAACAGACAAACAGACAGACAGACAAACAACCCCAGATGAAAACATAACCTCCTTGGTGGAGGTAATAGTCGTGTTGTGCTTCTGTCAAATTATCCAGTTTGGTTGATTTGTAAAAACACATATATTGTGTTGATTGAAAACAACAGCGTCTTTATCCTTATCCTTTATCCTGAAGTGATGCAGCTCTTGCGTGATAGTATATTCAGGTGGTCTTTTCCTGCAATCTATCTGCAACTACGGGCATTTTTAAGTCCCCAGAATGAAAATGAACATAAATTTCAAAATTTGAACTGAAATGTTTTTGAAATGTATGTGCAGTGGTATGGTACACTTTGACAAAAAAAAGAATCCCCAAAAAATGTGATTTAATAACATTTCCAACTCATTTAACATGTCAAAACACCCCTTTTGGTTGTGTCCCCGGACGACAAAATCCACGATTAAACATTTTAAAAGGGCTTTTTTTAAAAATAAAAAAAATATAAAAAAAATGTATTCTATTAAAGAAAAATATACTTTTAATCATGCTAAAGTTCTTTTTTGTCTTTCAACATTATTTATATGATTTAAAAATTAAAATGCACCTGTCCCTAACTTTTGAGTCCTTACCGCAACACTTATGAAATGCCATAGAAAAACATATTTCCCCAAGCCAAACAAATCTAGTTTCCATGGACACCAAAGACTTCAGGAGACCACATTGTGCACATAGTTTGACCTTCCACAATATGTGTCCCAAAATTTGGAGAAATCAAGGTAAATATGATAACTCCCTATGTAGTACTTATTGTGTGTCCTTACCGGGCAGCCTAGTAATTCTGTATTTTGCATAAAATTTTAAAAATAAAATAATATTAAAACGTAACTAGTGTATATAAGAGAGTGTGAGAAATAGCTAATTCAGCAGACCTTGCTAGATGTCTTTTTTCTTCAATAGCTTAAATGTCATTACCGCAGCATGTCCTTACCGCAGCACTTCTGCCAGGGACTCTACTTTCAGGATGCTTAGATTAGATATGTTTTCATTTTTGATGAAGATTTTGATAGTAAATAACTAATAGACCAATATATATGCTTGATCAATGAAAAATACCATTTTCACGGCTTAGTTGATGTATTTTCATTCAGAGAAACACCCTTTGGTCAATTTTCGTCCATAATTATACAGAAAAAAATGACCAAATAGTGTTTTCAAGCTGTTTTAGTACTATTGCTTACTACCCTGTCCCTGTGTCCCTATGTGCCTGTGTTGTGTTCAATTTCAAACATCCACATATACTGAGACACTGTACAGACATTTTGCTCGGTTCACAATTGTTGTCATTACCGCAACAAGATGTCATAACTGTAGCAATATGTCATTACCGCAGCAATGCATTTATCTTTTTTCTTTTCTTTTTTTCTAAAAAATGTGTTCATAAAAATGTTTTCAAAGTTATCGAACATGTAGACTACATATTGGAGCAATATTAAATTATATACATTTGTCATTTTTGTTATTTTGGTGAGTATGAGTACTATTGACATTTGTGTCAACGGTCCGATTCCTCTCCTGGTACACAGGAAGTCTTAACATGTTCTATTTTAACATGTTTATTAAATTCATTGAGGATGATTACAAGTAAGGGTTGATTGCAGTGAATACAAAGGTGAGGAAATTGTGTGAAATTTTTACAAATATATATGGATAAATTTACTGTTCTTTCTCTGTTGCGGTAATGACATTCCCTGAGAAACAAATTAAGAAAATCATAAAAAAATCATGTGTTCACAAAAATGTTTTCAAAGTTATCAAACATGTAGACTACATATTGGAGCAATATTAAATAATATACATTTGTCATTTTAGCTTTTTTTTTTGTGAGTATGAGTAGGCTACTATTGACATTTGTGTCAACGGTCTGATTCCCCTCCTGGTACACAGGAAGACTTAAAATGTTCTATTTTAACATGTTTATTAAATTCTTTTAAGATGATAAGTAAGAGTTGATTGCAGTGAATACGAAGGTGAGGAAATTGTGTGAAAAAAATAAAAGAAATATGGATACATTTACTGTTCTGTCAAGCCTCCGCGTGAAATAAAAAATCGATTTCTGAGCAATCGATGTCACCTAATTCAGCACCTTCATGGTGGACAGTGCCTTATACGTCGGACGTAAGGAGCTTTTCGTAAGAAGACTCCTAACGGGCCAGTCACACGCTTGCGTCCGCCAACGTTCGTCCGTTGTTTTCCCATTCACTTTACATTGGCTGGACTTCATTTCATGCCGCACTGAATTGTGGGTCCGATGCGTTGCCTGAGATACGTTGCCTCCGCTAAAAAGTTGAGAAATGTTCAACTTTTGACGGATCGCGCAAGCGCCAGCCAATGAAATTCCGTGTATGCAAATTTTCGAACACTGACAAACCAATCAGTTCGCGTTTATGGAAATGTGACAAAATGAGGCATACGTTGGCGGACGCAAGCGTGTGACTGCCCCAGTGATAGTTCGGGAACCACGACTAGAAAGGTAAACAACTTTGGTAAGTTATAACTTTGGAGTCTTCGTAGCTCGCTAAGAGTGAACGTTATCGGGAAACCGGCGCCATCATTTAGAGTTTGTTTTAAAGATGGCTTAACATTAGGGCAGTAAGAATCATATAATTCTGAATATAATTCTGAACCTTGGTTCTCTAAAAGAGGACATTAATCACTGGAACATCATCCCTGCATCTCCAATCTGATCTCCAATGATCAATTTTAGGGATTTTTTGCAGGCCTTAAACTTAGAGTGTAACTCTGTTACAGTACACAAAGAAAAGAGCTATAACTGTAGGCCTATGCTGTGCTGTTGTAGTGTGGACACCTTTTTTGTTGTGCGGTTCTTTTGAGTTTTGTGGAATTTTATTTGGCTCTTCATGCTAGACTGGTTGGCCACCCCCTGAACTAGTCCTCTGTTACCTCAATGAGTCATTGAGGCTGGACAGGTTAACATCTTGTGTCTCCTTCAGAGAACTGAGGTTACTGGATATTCATAACATTCTCTTTCAGTCCAGTTCAGTCAATGCTACTGTATATTCATAACGTTCTCTTTCAGTCCAGTCAATGCTAACCAATGGGTACACATATACTGTACCACAGCCTCCATTGCGAAAGTGGCCTAATATTCACCCAGAACCCAATATTAGCAGGTGAAAGTAGTGGTGCTGCACACACCTGATTAGTAGTGAGAATGACCTGACATTAGCCTACACAGGTAGCGATCTGACGACAGACAGTCATGTGATCAGCATGAGGTGTGGTACAGACTGCCAGTGTCTTTCAGTTGAAAATGTTGCACAAGCATCACACTGAGAACTGCACATAGGCTACTGTATCTAACCTGAGGTTGTAGTATCAATGAACGGTAGTAGTTTACTGGCACTGGCGCACTGCATTCAGGTACGTGACTGTGAGTCCTAAAGTAGGACTTCTGGGGAGATGGTGGTGATGGTGGTGGTGGCTCCGGGAGGCGGGAGTGGAAGAGCAGGTGGGGCTGGCGCCCTCTATGCCATGCAGTACCTCCGAATTATGGTCATCACAGGCAGGGTGTCGCTGGTGTCTGCACGTTAGGAGCTTCAGCGGAAGCAGCCGCATCATCCTTCGGAGTGGCTTCATATCTCTCCCAGCGTTCCTGAGTCGAAGAGACCTCTGGGCAAATCCAGGGGCATCAAGAAGGGGGAGCCGCTCCCAGTGAGCCACAGGTGCCAGGACTGGGTTACTATAGAAACCCTGGGCACGGGCTTGGGCCAAAGTCGTACCTTCCGCAGTTTGGTGAGCTCAGCTGTGATCATGAGTGGATGACGAGCAAACTCCACATATTTATTGTAAAATGTATTAGGCAAAGGCTATTTACACCCTACAAATATCAATGTAGGCTATCTTATTCGTACCAGTGTATAATTATTTGCTATTCATGGTGTGCTGTTAGGCTGGGTGAACCCTGCCTGAACTTCCGGGGAATTTGACTTTCGCCCGGCAGGTCAGACTGGAAACCAGCAGATCTATCTGCTCTGTTTACTGCCAGAACCTTTGGCTCCAATCAGAAACTAGCTCATCCAAAAGACGCACCGGATGATTGGTCTGATTGGTTGAAGGCGTACCGAGTCATTTGAACTATGCTCATTGATCACGCCTCTTGTGCAGTAGAGTCAAAGCGCAGCCTCCCCAGACTAATGTTCAATCTCAAAAGATTGAGCTTATGGTGAAAACCAGACTGTATGTGTCAATGAAGTGAAATGTCATCTTTGATATGCTTTATTAATCACCAAAATCACAAGACATCAGATATTAGTTATCATTATGATTATTTGACAGATTGCAGGGAAAAAAAACAACCTGAATATACTATCACGCAAAGGCGACACCACTTCAGGATATTCTACAGTAACTAAAGAGTCTGAAAACTGTTGTTTTCAATCTACACAATAGATGTGTTTTTACAAATCAATTGGATAATTTGACAGAATCACAGCATAATCATTAGGCTACTGTTCAAATTGCAAGAACATCAAAAGCCGCAGTGAAAATAATGAAGGGCTGCAGCAGGCTAATGAATTGAGTAATGAAGCTGCAGGGTTCATGCAGCAGGGCTGCCTCTGTGGAAGAGCATCGCTCACACAGTGCAGTCGTAGATGGCACCGCCCTTCTTCAGGACGATCCAGAGATGACCCGTATCGTAGGAGACATGCTTCACTTGACCGCTGTAGATCGAGACGTGGGTCCAGCGGGTACCCTGAGGTTTACAGTCAGTTACGAAATCCCTGCAAAGGAATTCACCACGTGATGAAATACTTTAGAGCTGAGGGGAAAATAAATTATCATGATTATGGAATTATGAAAAAAATACTTTTGGCCAAGACAAACCTGCGGTACACATCTCCATTAGAATTTACTCCATAGACGGAGCCGTCACCTCCCACCTCAATCATAGACAAGGATCCTGGAATATGCTGCCAGTCACCAACTCCCTCACAATCAGTGGAATTCACCCCCTAGAGGATCCAACAAAGGTGTGTGAGAAAAATTACATTTTGTTTTTTTTCTTAGTGATCATTCCCCAAGTGGTCCTGTCCAACCTTTACCTTCCTCACAAAGATTTGATCCTGACTGTTAACACCCCAGCAGCTGTAAGGGCCACAGCTGTAGTACTTTAGGCTGCCATTAATGCCGACCCAGTTTGCGTCACTTTTTTCTCCAGTGTAGCCGATCGTGCTGTCCATTGGGAGACAGAAGGGAGTATCATCATGATTGGCTCCTGACACAAACTGGTCTCCACCAGCATCAATCTGCTTCACGAGTCCTACACGACAGAAACATTAACTTATTATTGTTTACTTTCCCATAAGGAAACATGTCATGTAAAAATATACAGGAGTCACACCAGAATGAATTAGCAGAGTTTGACAAAAAAGTGAATGGGGTTAGAATCCCAGACATCAAACACAATGCTATTGTATGCACATTATAAACATGATCATACATGAATTTGACAGCCTTTAGAGACTGAAACAATCAATATGAAATCTAGAGACATAGTCATATTCAGGGCTGGACTGGGACAAAAAACAACAACAACAAAAAAAACACCCATTTTTCACACCCACCATGATTGGTCAGACACATTCCCTACAGACAATCCACTAAAAATATGTGTGCATTCAATGCCATAGAAGTTGCCTTGTGTTCTGCATTCCTATGATGGTTTTGGATCTTTCAAGGGGTCTCAAAATATTAGCACTACTATGGAAAATGAACCAATGGACCGCTGTCAGCTATCTAATTGCTGGCACAGCCAAAAAGCGTATTTGGCAAGTAAGATATTTGATTGGGCCATGCCAGCGTCAGAATGAAAAATGACTCAATGGGCCACTGTCAGCTCTTTGAGGGCCAGCGCTGTCAGAAAATAAATAAATAAATAAATAATATACAGTATAGCCTAAATTCTAATTACATTGGCGATTCAGCCCAAACGTTGGCTATCCCATATGGCCAGTCCAGCCCTAGTCCTATTGCATTTTCAACTCTTAAAATGGCTGCATCCAACACTTTGATTGTTTCCCCACTATTCAATATATTATCAGTGGTGAAGTTGGTCTTACCAGGTACTTGCACAAACTTAGTTGCAACCAATTTGAAGACGCTGTTTTCACTGTTGACTCCCCAGATTCCTGCTGGGCCCACAGTGACATGCTTCAGTTTGCCTGCGACATGTGTCCATTTCGATTCATACAGTGTGTAGATATCGTGATGTGTGTTCACCCCAATCACCTGTCCAACCCCTGCATCAATTTGAATCAGGCTACCATGGACCAGTTTACAACTATATGCTGTAAGAAAAATGAAAAACAGTTAAAGGTAGGTAGTCAGGTGTAGCTGAGTCAGGAGGGCAGAACAGAGAAAGATGAAAAACATCCACAGGATTAATAAATAGATGATTAAATCAGATAGTGAGATGAACTTACCATTGGATGCAGTCAGCAGGCAGTGCAGGGCAAAGAGAAGTGTTGTGATGTGGAGAGACATGGCAGAGTTGTTGAAAGGTAAGTCTGATGGAAGACAGGTTCATTCCCACCCTTATATACAGTCTGCAACACGCATACTGTACCTGTTAGTGGAGGGAGGATGGCTGTACATAATGTGACACCTTTTTGGCATCTTCCTGGACCCAGCCAGATAAGGCAACTTTTGTTTCCTACTTTTGAGAGGTAGGTTTTCCATTTGTATATATGTGCTTTTGTGTGTTTTTACTAGTTTTGTATGACTTCCCAAATTGCACATATTTCATTCTCAACCTTTATACAGTCCACAACATATATAGTGGAATGAGGCCTAACGGCAGGATTCCACTAAACCTTGTTTAATCCTCATGTTATTCTTGGGGTCAATTTGACCCAAAGCCATGTTAAACATAAGGTTCACTTTTTTTTGCTCATGTTTCATGACTTTTCCTCATTTGGGTGCAACAGAGTAAAAGCATGATATTTGCATAGTAATATGTTTTCAATGTCCTGTACAAAGATTTTGTACATTGGTGTTCCTTGGGGTCAGTTTGACCTCAGCTAATAAGATACATATTTGACACATGTAGCACCCCTGTATGGTTTTACTTGTAGTGTTACAGTTAATACAGTGTTAAGAATATATACATTAGATACATTAAGAATAGATATTTAATATGTAATACTTACCAGTGATTTACCTTTATGTGCTGTGTAATACTTACCAGTAATTTCCTTCTATGTGCTGTGTATGATACATTAACATGGTCACAAATATTTCAATGGGGACTTTTACTTTGACGGGGTATATCTTGTGTATGGGTTCACGAGCTACGGTAGAGTTCTAGAGAGACGTTAGAGCCTGCAGTTCTGAATTGACGGGAATCGTATATAGTGAGAGTATATAAATGAGTTTAGATATGTAGGAAGTTTTTTGATATTAATGATTGTGTAGATATTGTATATAGGTCTTCGTTTGACTAAAAGTTACTTTGAAAGTGTCTTTGGACGTTTTCCTCGTTTAAAGAGGATAGGGTTTTATTTTACACGGGAGTTTAAGTAGCAGCTAACGTCAGCTATGAACTTTCAGCTTCTCCGCTAGCAGCTAGCTGTATGCTAACGTTTCACACTGCTACTAGCTGCTACCTGGATCGCACACCATCGCGAGGGAGTGGATTTCAGTTAAGTAGACTGGATAGAAGGAGAGACGACGGGGAGGGACATCGTCCAGACCTTCATTCGTTTGGAGTTGTTGGTGAGGAGGAGGCGGCGTTTTGGGCAGGCTAATGCTAGCTTTTCCTACTGGCGCTACCTGGATTACTGTCCCTTATCAACGGCTACGTGAGTAGGAGAACCTTTCGTTTGCTACGAGCTCCAACACGCGCGCCAACGAATGGGTACCCCAGACTTTCTGTTCATGTGTTTACACCCGGGTGTTTATTTTTCTTTTTACTGTTATGTCATGTGTATGTGAGATTACAGTGACAGTTATTTGAGTGTTGGGTAAAATAAATGTCATCATTGGCATTTAATATAACCTCTGTCTGTGGGTGTTCACTTGATTGTGCTCATTTGGCTTTTGGGGCCGTATGCTAACATTTACAGGTAAAACATTAATGGGGTGTTTTTGAGTGATGTATGGTGTTCTACCATTCAGTTAATAAGCTAGTGATAATTATTTAATGTCTGACCTTCAGTATTCAGAGATATATTCTTTGAGGTTAACTCAAAGTGGGGGCTCACACTGTTTATAAAAGATCAAGGGAGGTGTAATAATACAGCATTTTATAATAGCCATTTCCATAGGCTATCCCAGGCCTTTTAGACACCCTAGGTGAGAAGGCCCTTAGACATATCCTGCCTGGTGCATCCCATGTAAGTGCCTCCCTGTGTATGTGTGTATTGCTTAGGCTTGTCAGTAGGTTGCCATACATTTGACTTAAATAGTCTGCTTAGTGGGAGTGTTACACGTGGGGACTTTCGTCCGGGATTTGTTTCAAATGTTGTTGGTTTTTTCTCTGTCTTTTCTGAAGTGGTAATATGACATTTTATGCTTTAGCTTATTGTGTTAACTGAAATTTTAATACTGTATGTTGGTGAGCCTTTCTTGTCTTTAGGCTATATGTGCTATTGTGGGTGGTATATAATTATATATTTTTGAGAAGTTATTGCAACATGGAGGCAGATCAGATAATAAGCTGGTGTGAAGAGAGGGGTGTTGCCCTTAAAAATGCCATTGTGCTTAGTAATGTGCCTGTAGATGTTACAGATGAGATGGTATACAGTATCCTAGACAATGCTAGAGTTTTTGGTAGGTCCAAAGTTAGAGGCCGTTGTCTAGCACGCTGTGGAACAAGCCAGTTAATTCTTGTTGAGATATCACAGGATATCAATAAAGCCAAAATGCCTGAGCAGGTAGGTGTTGGAGGTGAGGTGGCTCCCTGGTTGGTCAGTATTGCTGTTGAAGCTCCGCCAATGAAATTACCTCGAGATCAGGATGTTTTCAAGGCTAAGTTGCAGGCATTCCTGGCCCATGAGGGGAAGACTCTTGCTGACATGCAAGACCTGTGCAACCCAGTTACACCCCCCTCCGCACCGTTAGACCTGAACACCCAGCTTGTCAATGCTATCTCTGCTCTGGTTGATAAATGTCAGACTGCACCAGTAGAAAATACAGCCTACCGCAAACTTCGTTTATTTTCTGGTGTGAAGCCGACTCCTCCTGGAGAAGAGGAGTATGATGCATGGGCGGAACAGACAACTCACATGCTTGACGAGTGGAAGTGTCCAGATTCACTGAAGAAGCAGAGAATAGCTGAGTGTCTTAAAGGGCCAGCAGCAGATATTGTCAGATGCCTGAGAGTGAGAAACCCCAATGCAATGGCAAATGATTACTTAAGAGCCCTTGAAACAGCTTTTGGAACCACAGAGAATGCCACGGACCTCATGTTTAAGTTCCGTAACACATTCCAACTTGAAGGTGAGAAACTCTCTGCATATGTGCTCAGACTGGACAAACTGCTTCACTCAGTGCTTCGTAAAGGTGGAGTGAGCCTGACTGACCTGGATAAGACCCGGATTGAGCAGGTTGCAAGAGGTGCATTGTCTCATGACCTGGTTGCCCTCCGCATCAGATTGACCTACAAGCTTAGATCTGCCCCCAGCTTCACTGAACTGCTCTGTGATGTGAGAGAAGAAGAGGCTATGATTCTGGAGAGGCCTGCTGCTCCTCTTGTTGCTGCATCTGCCATGGTTGGGCCTGTTGAATATGCCACTGTCTCTGCTGTATCTCCTTGGCGTGAGCCCAGCCCTGTGTCTGTTGCTACAGAAAAAGGTCCTTCTATAGAGAGTCTGACTAAAGAGGTGGAAGAGCTGAAGACTGAGGTAACTCGCCTGCTCTCTTTTGCTGTTTCCTCGCCCTCAGTAGCTGCACAGACTCCACCACAGAGTTTCAGCCAGAAGTCAGAGGGAAGGTCGTTTACCAGAGCACATGGAGAGCGACAGGACAAGCCATACAGAGCTGATGTTTTCTGCTACAGATGTGGGGAAGATGGCCATTTCCAGCGAGAGTGCCAGAACTCTGAGAACCTCAAGAAAGTCAACCAGCGCCTCATAAAGCTGAAGCGGCCGGCGGGAAACTCTCCAGGGGCCCAGTAAAGGAACGGACTGGCGTCCCGGCGATGGCACGTTCCACAAAGTGTGAACCACTGAAAAGACATGAAGCTGCACTCCCAGCAGGCCTTATTGGGCCTAGCTCTGTTGTCTCAGTACAAATTGAAGACATTTATGCAAAAGCTTTACTTGACAGTGGGTCTCAAGTTACCCTACTTTATCGCTCATTTTATAACAAGTATTTGAAACACATGCCATTGACTCCGATTGATTGTTTGGAGATATGGGGACTCAGTGCTGAAGAATATCCCTATGATGGCTATCTGTGCCTGAAGCTTGAGTTTAATAGCGACGTAGTTGGAGTAGCTGAGACAGTAGAAACACTTGTGCTTGTGTGTCCGGACCCCACTTTCAAAGGGGAAGCTGCCATCATCGTAGGGACAAACACCTCTGTGGTGAGAAAACTGTTTAATTCCTGTAAACTCAAAGGAGGAGAGAATTTCTTGATCACCATGACTGTACATCCTGAGATTAAAGAGGCCTATAGGAGATTTGAAGAATCGCCTGATGAGGTTGCTGAGACGGAAAGAGGCACAGTTTGGCTCGCTGGAGTTAAGGCAAAGACTGTACCCCCAGGGGGAACTGTGACAGTTACTGGCATCCCGAAATTCCCTGGTCACCTGTCAACTCAGACAGTCCTAGTTGAGCATTCTGAAGAGGGGCCATTTTCTGATGAGATCATGGTGATGCCCACCCTCAAGAAGGCTGAAGATGCCCAAAGTCGTCGCATCACAATTGTTGTGAGGAACATCTCTACTCGTCCAGTAACACTGAAACGTGGAATGCCCATTGCACACCTGTTTCCAATTGTGGACAAAGACCCTATAAAGGAACACCACAATGACCTGGGTGAGCTGACACCATCTGCATTCAACTTTGGTGACTCTGCAGTCCCCCTAAAGTGGAAGGAACGGCTATGTGGAAAAATGATGGAAAGAAAAGACGTTTTCTCTCGCAGCGAGTTTGATGTTGGACGAGCAAAGAACACAGAGCACACCATACGAGTGACTGATGACAAGCCATTTCGGGAGCGCTCCAGACGTCTACCTCCAGGTGATGTGGCAGATGTGAGAAAACATCTTAGTGAACTCCTCGAAGCTGGCATCATCTCAGAATCAAGAAGCCCCTATGCCTCACCTATAGTGGTGGTGCGCAAGAAAAATGGTGCAATTCGTATGTGTGTGGATTACAGGACTTTGAACAGAAGAACAGTTCCTGACCAGTACACAGTGCCACGTATTGAAGATGCTCTTGCCTGTCTGAGTGGTAGCCGGTGGTTCAGCGTGCTTGACCTGAGAAGCGGATATTATCAAATACCCCTGGACAAAGCTGACAAAGAAAAGACTGCCTTCATCTGTCCAGCTGGATTTTACCAGTTTGAAAGGATGCCTCAGGGAATATCCGGTGCACCAGCCACATTCCAGCGTACAATGGAGAGAACAGTCGGAGACATGAACCTGTTGGAAGTGCTTGTTTATTTAGACGACCTCATTATCTTTGGGAAGACGCTTGAAGAACATGAGCAGCGATTGCTGAAAGTATTGGACAGGCTGAAAGAAGAAGGACTAAAGTTGTCTTTGGATAAATGTCAGTTCTGTTGCACTTCAGTGAACTACTTGGGACACATTGTGTCAAGAGATGGCATTGCTACGGACCCCTCTAAAGTGGATGCTGTGAAGTCCTGGCCACGTCCAAAGAATATCTCTGCTCTCCGCTCTTTCCTAGGCTTTAGTGGCTATTACCGACGCTTTGTGAAAGACTACTCCCGAGTCAGTTACCCACTCAACCAGCTGTTGAAAGGCTGTATCACTAAAGGCAAGTCGGTGCAAAAGTCTAGAGAAGATACAAATGCTCACAGGTCCAAGGTGGATGAGGAGCCACAGCAGCTGTTCCATTCCTCTGAAGCGTTCGGTCCTAGGTGGAATGACGCCTGTGAAACTGCATTTGAGATGCTCAAGCAAAGCCTCACTGAAGCACCTACCCTGGCCTTCGCCGACCCACAGCTGCCCTACACTCTTCATGTTGATGCTAGCCGAGAGGGTTTGGGAGGTGTGCTGTATCAAGATCAAGGAGGTGGTCTGCGTCCCGTCGCTTATGTCAGCAGGAGTCTCTCTCCATCTGAAAGAAATTACCCCACACACAAGCTGGAGTTCTTGGCTCTAAAGTGGACTGTCACAGAGAAGCTGCATGATTATCTTTATGGAGTGAAGTTTGAAGTTCATACAGATAATAATCCGCTAACATACATCCTCACTACAGCTAAATTAGATGCTGCGGGACATCGCTGGCTTGCTGCTCTCTCAACATACGACTTCAGTTTGAAGTACCGGCCGGGTAAGCAGAACATAGATGCCGATGCCTTGTCACGCCGTCCTCATTTGATGGGTCCTCTTGAAGACGAGTGGGAGATCATTCCCTCTGGCAGTGTCAAAGCCATGTGTCAAGTGTCCTATGTCTGCGGTCAGAAATACTCACAACCACACAGAGCCATTGACCTGCTCGGGGCATCCGAACAAGCTATACCCACAGCTTATTGCAACGCAACAACTGTATGCACCCATCACCTGCCCAAGTTGAGTTCAGCTGACCTAGCTCAGTCACAGCGCACAGACCCATGCATTGGGGAAGTTTTGAGGGCCGTTGTTCAAAAAGATGTGAGTAGTGCAGACAGGAAGAAACACAAGGATGTCTCGTTGATACTGAAGGAGTGGGAAAAGCTAAAGTTGAAAGATTCAGTCCTCTACAGAGTCACTAAGCCGCCAAACAAGCCATTGCGTCACCAGCTGCTGCTCCCACAGGAGTTCCGAGTGATTGTGCTACAGTCATTGCATGATCATTCTGGACACCTAGGGTTTGACAAGACCTATGGGCTTGTACGAGAGAGGTTCTATTGGCCGTGCATGAAAGCAGAGATTGAAAGATACTGCAAGAGCTGTGCCAGGTGTATCCAGCGAAAGACACTTCCAACGAGAGCTGCTGAAATGTCACATCTTAACAGTGATGGACCCATGGATCTCATCTGCATAGACTTTCTGTCCCTCGAGCCAGATTCCAAGAACGTCAGCAATGTGTTGATAGTTACAGATCACTACACCCGCTATGCACAAGCCTTTCCCACCAAAGACCAGACGTCAGCTACTGTAGCCAAAGTGCTGTGGGAAAAGTACTTCATCCACTATGGTTTGCCTAAAAGAGTACACTCGGATCAGGGAAGAGACTTTGAGAGTCGTCTCATTCATGAACTTCTTGGCATGCTTGGAGTGAGAAAATCCAGAACCACCCCATACCACCCCCAGGGCGATGCACAGCCTGAACGATTCAATAGGACTTTGCTCAACATGCTTGGCACTCTGGACCCTGTAGAGAAGAGAAAATGGAGCCAGCACATCAGTTACCTCGTCCATGCATACAACTGTTCAAAGAACGACTCTACTGGCTATAGTCCGTACTTTTTGATGTTTGGACGTGAAGCTCGGCTGCCCGTTGATGTATGCTTTGGTGTGTCCAGTGACAGCTCTTCCGCAAAGTCATACCCGAGGTATGTTGCCAACATGAAGCGAGACCTTCAAGCTGCTTACCAGTTAGCTGAAAGCATGGCTGGGAAAAGGAACGAGGGAAACAAGCAGCGGTATGATCAGAGGGTCCGATACTGTCCACTTGCTCCTGGTGATACGGTTCTGATACAGAACGTTGGCCTTCAAGGAAAGCATAAGATTGCAGATCGCTGGAGTTCAATCCCTTACATTGTACACAGTCAGATGCCTGGTCTACCTGTGTTCAAGTTGAGGCCAGAGAATGGAGTTGGTCCTGAAAAGATTTTGCATCGGAACCTGCTGTTGCCGCTTGGGCAGGAAGTCAGACTGAGACCAGAGGGTACCCCCGAGGTTCCTAAACACAGAAGGAGATCCAGCAGGAGGCTGAAAGAGAAGAGAGCGCCAGTTCCTGAGGCTGTGGAGGAGACCATTGTAGACAGTGAGGACAAGATGTCTGACTCTGACTCAGAGGATGACAAAGTGGGTGCGTACACCTATCAGCAATCACCTCCAGTGTGGATGCAAATTGAAGACTCAGGTGTTCATCCAGAGCCTTTTGGTCTAGACCTTGACCCAGATTGGTCTGCAGCGTTCCATGACCTCGATACTTTACCTGGCGACCCCTGCCGAAACTCGCAGTCTGAGAACACTCTTCTGGAACATGAAAGTTTGGATGACATCCGGCCAGAGACAGAGATGGAAGCCCTAGAGGATGAGGAACAGGAGCATGAGACACAACGGCGACCATACACCACAGAGGTGACACCACAGTCAGATGGAATGACACGTCCACAGAGAGCGAGAAAGGCCCCTGAAAGACTGACCTATGACTCGCCAGGGCAGCCAACCTCACACTCTTCCACACCATTACAGGGTAGTTCAGTAGAAATGACCTTAAGGCCCACAGTAAGGTATATTAGTACACTATTTAAATGGGTGGGTGGAGGAAAAAGTGTCTAGGGAAAGGTTTGGTCATTTACCGGATAGTAATATAATTGTAGGTTCTTTCTCTTTTTGCATTCGTCATGAGGACATGCCGGTTTTAGTGGGGGGAGAGTGTAGCACCCCTGTATGGTTTTACTTGTAGTGTTACAGTTAATACAGTGTTAAGAATATATACATTAGATACATTAAGAATAGATATTTAATATGTAATACTTACCAGTGATTTACCTTTATGTGCTGTGTAATACTTACCAGTAATTTCCTTCTATGTGCTGTGTATGATACATTAACATGGTCACAAATATTTCAATGGGGACTTTTACTTTGACGGGGTATATCTTGTGTATGGGTTCACGAGCTACGGTAGAGTTCTAGAGAGACGTTAGAGCCTGCAGTTCTGAATTGACGGGAATCGTATATAGTGAGAGTATATAAATGAGTTTAGATATGTAGGAAGTTTTTTGATATTAATGATTGTGTAGATATTGTATATAGGTCTTCGTTTGACTAAAAGTTACTTTGAAAGTGTCTTTGGACGTTTTCCTCGTTTAAAGAGGATAGGGTTTTATTTTACACGGGAGTTTAAGTAGCAGCTAACGTCAGCTATGAACTTTCAGCTTCTCCGCTAGCAGCTAGCTGTATGCTAACGTTTCACACTGCTACTAGCTGCTACCTGGATCGCACACCATCGCGAGGGAGTGGATTTCAGTTAAGTAGACTGGATAGAAGGAGAGACGACGGGGAGGGACATCGTCCAGACCTTCATTCGTTTGGAGTTGTTGGTGAGGAGGAGGCGGCGTTTTGGGCAGGCTAATGCTAGCTTTTCCTACTGGCGCTACCTGGATTACTGTCCCTTATCAACGGCTACGTGAGTAGGAGAACCTTTCGTTTGCTACGAGCTCCAACACGCGCGCCAACGAATGGGTACCCCAGACTTTCTGTTCATGTGTTTACACCCGGGTGTTTATTTTTCTTTTTACTGTTATGTCATGTGTATGTGAGATTACAGTGACAGTTATTTGAGTGTTGGGTAAAATAAATGTCATCATTGGCATTTAATATAACCTCTGTCTGTGGGTGTTCACTTGATTGTGCTCATTTGGCTTTTGGGGCCGTATGCTAACATTTACAGGTAAAACATTAATGGGGTGTTTTTGAGTGATGTATGGTGTTCTACCATTCAGTTAATAAGCTAGTGATAATTATTTAATGTCTGACCTTCAGTATTCAGAGATATATTCTTTGAGGTTAACTCAAAGTGGGGGCTCACACTGTTTATAAAAGATCAAGGGAGGTGTAATAATACAGCATTTTATAATAGCCATTTCCATAGGCTATCCCAGGCCTTTTAGACACCCTAGGTGAGAAGGCCCTTAGACATATCCTGCCTGGTGCATCCCATGTAAGTGCCTCCCTGTGTATGTGTGTATTGCTTAGGCTTGTCAGTAGGTTGCCATACATTTGACTTAAATAGTCTGCTTAGTGGGAGTGTTACACACATTATGAATATTATTATTGTAATAGTATGAGAACATATTGCATGTGACTAAGTGATATTTATAGCCTATATTTTACTCAGTGCTATAAGGTAAGGCCCTTTAACCCAAGAGGTGACAAAAGAATATGATGAAAACAATGAAAATGTTCATTATATAATATAAATGGCGAAGCTAATCATAATATGCGTTGAACTAAACCCCTGTGCTCTGAATGCATTCCTCTGCTTTTATTCTGTGAGAGTCACAGAGCTGTCAGTGTAGGGATCTCAAGGCTCGAGATGGACATCTCACATACCTCTTTGTCACTTCCTCCTGTTGCTTCCTCCGAATGTTTGATTAATTTGATTGTCGAGTTAAACTGACAAAAATGCGGTCATTTTGTACAGTTTGCAGATAACACATGCCATCATTGTCACAGGTTCAACGAAAGTGCATTCCAGTAGAAAAAACAAAAAGTCCTCCGCGCTCCTGAGATCACTATCCGGTGCTTCCATGAGAACAAACCGTAGTGAAGAAACAAGGTTCACCGGAGCAACTCACATGTGAAGTTTTTAGATATTTATTTAAGGTGCCAACATTGTAGGACTAACGTTTCGACGTTTGCCACGTCTTCATCAGAGTCACGAAAGTGCCAGCGTCGGCGTCGGGGGGGGCATAGGGGTCCAGGCCCGTCCAAACAGGTCACTGTGCCCCCCCAAACAGAGTGCTCTGTAGATATTTTGCAGTAGCCAAAGAGTAGGTGAATTCAACTCTACTAGTGGTGAGTTCGTTGTATGAATATCCGACGAGACAATTATCCTTGCGTTATGCCCGCTATGCCTCTGACATGTCAAAACGAAAGTCGACTCACGGACTGTGTCTGTGTAGGCTAAACTTTTTAAAGAACACAACTCAGCTCACAGGCTACACTTCAATACCCACGAATCCATTCTCCAAAATACTAAATGTGAATGTTTGTTCATTTCGGCGAGTAGCCTAATCTTCTTGGTTAGATGCCGCCAGTCTGTCATGTTGCTGCCACTCCGGCATGCTTTTTTTTGTCAAACATGCCCCTATTCCTGCATGCTGCCATCCCGACACATTTTAGTAGGCCTACCGCCATTCAAACAGTCCAGTATTTTTTTCCAATTCATTATATCTTTGCGGATCCTGTTCAGTAGCCTCTATGCACTATTATGCAGACAATCGTTTGCCCTCAAAGCCCATCATGTGTTTTACCTTATGTCTTGATTGTGTGATGACGTTATGACCAGCAAAGTCAAACCAGCGAAACAGCAAACTCTATCTGGTCCAATTTGCTATGCCTATCTAGTATGTTTTTTTAATACATTGTTTTTATTACTGCAACTTAAAAAAAAAGTTCGGTGGCATAGGCCTAATGTGGTGGGTGGCTTGGCCTCACTGGATCTAACGCATTCTCAGATGCGTCGACATGTCGTTAATCTTTTTTTAAAAAATAAGAAGCGCTTCAATGGAGCTCTAGAAGCCAAAATTTTGACTTTTTTCGTTAGAAAACTAATTAATTTGAATTATGGACTGCCTTTGAATGAAGATTGATCGGACTTTAAGTTGACAGAAGAAAGTTTCAAGAGGCTACCTGTTAAGAAACGCACGTTTGCCCCATGGAAGTCATATGAGCGGTGAATTATTATTGTTTGGAAAGGATACCTTGTACCTTGATACCTTAGCACGAAGCCTATTGTTTGTGCTCAATTGTCCTTTTTGACCTAGGGCTATAATTATTAGAGGTGATGCATCTCTTTTGAAATGCATAGGCTTCTTCTAATTATTCTTGCGTGCTTTATTCAGATCGGACTGCGTAACTTAGGCCAGCATACAAACTTGATTGAGACAACGTGCACAGAGCTGTTTCTAAATGTTCTATGCAGCGCCATACTTGAAAATGGCGTCTGCTAACATGCCGAAGCTACACGGCCTTGACCACCTGATAGTCTCTATAGCTGTCACGACCAAACATTAGCGATTGGGTAAAATCAGGCCCAATCGTTTCAAACTTCAACAGAGTTCACGCCTCCAGCCTGAAATCCATTCAGAATGGAGTAGGTCCAGACCCTCTGTACGATATGACCAGGCTAGGGTAAGACTAACAATGAAACAATGTAGCAACTGGAAAAGCACTCTAAGAGCGCAGACCTTTGCCAAGCACCTCCTGGATCCAGATGGTGATCTGGATGATTCCCAAAATAGGTTCTTCCGTGGGTCATTTCAGACCTTTCCTGAAAATTTCATCGAAATCCATCAATAACTTTTTGTTCTCTTGCTAACAGACAGACAAACAAACAAGCAAACAAGCAGGCAATCAAACTCCAATGAAAACATAACCTCCTTGGCAGAGGTAATGAAATGTCATCCAGTTGAATACTCACTCTCTTCAACTTTTAGGCCCTGTGTCCACCAATTGTGTTTCTGCGCTGAAAACGCTCTCAAACTAATTTTTGTTGTTTACGTCTTTTTGGAACTAGCTAACGAGCTAACTGAAATGGCAGCAATCATTCAGGACTTATTACACTAAAATATGACATTGACAGATAAAAGGAGCTCATTTGGCATTACAATAGAATAGGTGGATGAACTTGACTGGCCTGCACAGAGTCTGAAGTACGGCAGTTGCCCAAAACATTACTTGGTGATTAAAACAGTTAGCATGGAGCTCAGTGGATTCAGCTGTGTATTCTCATGCTCTAAACTTTTGGAATCAGGAACTTGCTAGTTTTTGCGTCGAAGTCCAGAATCTGTCAGAGTAAACATGGTCGTAGTGTTATCCAATTGTGTGCAGTGAGATTTTCAAACGCATGTTTGGTGCCGCCCCTCCAGTTAGGCCATTTTCATTAATCGTGGCCAGACCCTTAATCTGAAAGATTCCAGGGTCTGGTTTACAACCAGGCTAGTCAGCAGACAGTGCGGGCAAAGAGAAGACATGGCTGAGTTGTTGAGGTAACTCAAATGGAAGACTCAGGCAGCAGCCTTCTAGTCCACATCATGCATACCTATTAGTGGAATGAGGATGGTAGAAATCTACAAAATAAAAACAAACTTCCGTGGGGAAAACCCGAGGAAACAATTGTTTGTTATTTTGAACTTGATAAACATCAAACATCATTCCATCAGTGTGATGGAATTCTGACAAGTGAACGCATCTCTGCAGAGGAAATCTGCTTGCATGCAGACGTTCCCATGTTCTCAAGGCTGTGCTGGCATCACATCTAGAAGGGGCAAAGGGCAATGCGTGCTACTTTTTCCCCCTCCAACAAATGACTGCTTGTTTGACTGCTTTTACCAAGAAAGTTTCCCATGAAATGTACACGTATGCTTTTTGAGGAGAGGCAGATCCAATCTAATTTCACTGCTGGTGAGAGACAGGCTATTCAAAAGCTGCAAAACAGTAATGATTTGGGGCCAGTTTCCCGATAACGTTCACTACGAGCTACAAAGACTCCAAAGGTATAACTTACCAAAGTTTATACCTTTATAGTCGTGGTTCCCGAACTGTCACTTAGGAGTCTTCTTAAGAAAAGCTCCTTATGTCCGACGTACAAGGCACTGCCCACCATGAAGGTGCTGAATTAGTTGATATCTAAAGCTCAGAAATCTTTTTTTTGCACTTCACGCGGAGGCATGACAGTATTATGAAAACATTCTTTGCACAAAAAAACCATTGCTCATATAGCCTATCGCCTCCATAACATTCACACTAATTCAACATGGATTAACTTATTAATAGCATACAATGATAAAAACTAGAGATGAAATTATATACCCTTTATTACGTCTGCCAAGGAGGTGATGTTTTCATCGGGGTTTGTTTGTCTGTCTGTTGTTCGCAAGGTAACTCAAAAAGTTATGGATGGATTTTGATGAAGGTCTAAAATGACCCAAGGAAGAAACGGCTCAATTTTGGGAGTGATCCGTATCACCGTCTGATCTATTAGGCTAGTTTGAAAAGGAACGAACGAGTCTCAATCCAAGATCTGATTTATTTTTTGGCGTGAGAGTTGGCAGCTTTTTATAAATCTGCAATCTGCAAAACACTGCGCAACATACAAGGCCTAGTTCTCCTCGAAAGTGGAACTGGACGTGAACCTACTGTAAGATTGTTTGCACAGAATTCTAGAAGGAGCCAGGGAAAGAATTCTCCTCTCCTCAACAGGTTCATCAGATAATGTAGTTACTGATTCAACAGTGTGTTGATTGCGTGTGTGTTGTGTGTAAAATTGCATCACAACAACAATATATTTGTTTGCACTAAACTAAACTAAAGGAGACCATCATTCCTGTTCCCAAAAGGCCTCATGCAAAGCCCTCAATGATTTCAAACTTGTGACACTCACCTGTATTCTCTGCAAAAGCATGGAGAGAGTTGTTGCAGAAGAACTCACCAGCATGGTTGGAGAGAGTCTGGATCTGCTGTAGTCTGCTTACAAACAAAGACAAGGTGTGGAGGATGCCAGTCTAACTGTCCTAACACTGTGACAAGACACCTTGACTCTCAACACTCCTTTGTGAGGATTTTCATGGACTTTTCAGCCTTACAGTAATACAGTAAACATCAGCACACTTCTGCATCGCCTCTGGCGGCTATAAGTAAACCAAACTCTGATGCTCTGGATTAAGGAATTTTTAAAGGACAGACCCCAGCATGTGAGAGTGCATGGTTATGTATCTACCAACACTATTTTAAATACTGGGGTACCGCAGAGCTGTGTCTCATCACCCATTATTTTTTCTATTTATACAAATCACCTGCAACAGCAATGAACTGAACGTTTTTAAATATTTTTAAATATGCTGGCCTTGGTGGCCAACCGGACAGATGAGCACTCCCTGTCTGCGAACATGCAATATGTCAACAAATGGCCCTGTGATTCAAGAATTAAAGGAGAATTCCGGTGTGATATTGACTTAAAGTGTGTTGAAACATGATACCAAGTGTGAGCGTTTGTCTCAGAGCTCATCTCGACCTGCCCCCTGCAGCCGATGCTAGCAACAGGTTTTCAATGGGAGTGCCTCAGCATCGGGTTAGCCATGCAAATAAATCACTGTTTCACACCATTTATCAGGCTCAAAGTATAGCTCCACACTTTATTGGTAGACTTCTGAGGGCCCTGACATTTAAAATGAGACATCAAGAACTTCCGAAAGTTTTCAGTTCGCCGCCATCTTGAATTTAGTCACGTCTAACCCGATGCCGAGGCACTCCCATTGAAAACCTGTTGCTAGCATCGGCTAACGAGCGGCAGCTTTCTGAGTGCAGGGGGCAGGTCGAGATCAGCTCTGAGACAAACGCTCACACTTGGTATCATGTTTCAACACACTTTAAGTCAATATCACACCAGAATTCTCCTTTAAACAGTAAGACTAAGAAACTATGTTGCCAACTCCACATTCACTCTCCACTCCTTTAAGCCTGGAGGGGCAAATAGTGAAACAGGTTGAGTACTTTAAGTACCTTGATTTGATTGACCACCACCTGTCCTTCACTCAGCATGTAGACAGTGTTTAACCCTCATGTTGTCTTCAA
Source organism: Sardina pilchardus (assembly GCF_963854185.1). Taxonomy (NCBI): domain Eukaryota; kingdom Metazoa; phylum Chordata; class Actinopteri; order Clupeiformes; family Clupeidae; genus Sardina; species Sardina pilchardus. The sequence continues at coordinate 24,138,432 of NC_084997.1, forward strand.
ATCTTACCGATGTTCGTTTTCCTTGGGGTCAATTTGACCCCAGCTATTTTTTTTTTTTACCCATTTTTTTTTGTGGTAGGTTCTTAGCAAGAGTGTAATAACCACCATCAAAAGCCCTACAAAACAATCCCACCCCCCCACACCCCTTTATGAACCCTGGAACCCTGGCTGGCAATATGGCCGATCCAGTGTCAACAGCCCAAAGGCTGACTTTTTGGACTTTTTCAGACCTGCCAAAATATATGTAATATGTACTTGTATATGTAATAATGATGATAACTAGATGTTCTCATACTATTACAATAATAATATTCATAATGTGTCAAATATTCATTTACCTCATGTTTCATAAAAATGAGGTCAAATTGACCCCAAGAACACCAACGTAACTATTTTTTTTACAGGACATGGGAAACATATTTTTGTGCAAATTTCATGTTTACTCTGTTGTACCCTTCAAATGAGGAAAAGTCATGAAACTTGAAGCAAAACAAAAAAAGCGAACCATATATTTTATGATGTTAAACATTGCTTGGGGTCAAATTGACCCCAAGGACAACATTAGGGTTAAAAACAGAACACAATGATATAATCTATCCTCTCCTTCAACATCACATCTTATTACTGATTCCTAACAAACAGATGCTATACTAGGATAATCAAGCAGACAGGCAAGTTCACCAGCATTCCACAAAAACAACTGCCAGATATGTTGAGGAAATGGAAAGAAAATCAGAGCGCACACACTTGCGTCTCAAAAAAATCTGAAAAAAATACCATGCGTACTTATGTTACCCAGGAGACACTCTATAAAATGCTTTTGTGCGAAGATCAATACTTTTCAAGTAACAGCCAGTTCTCAAGGGGCTCAAGGAGGAGGCTCAAATGGAATAACAATCAATGTGTTGCATGATGCACCTATTTTTAGAGAAATAAAAATACAAGATGACTATTACCTCAGTGTGTTTCTGTATGATTTCATAAGAATGTGCATTGTTCATCCGTGTTTCATAATGATCATTTCAACACGGTGGACATAACATTTTACAAAAAGCTCATAAAGTACATAGGCCTCCAATAGCATATTTGATGTGCAGTCTGGGATTCTAATCTCTTCCATTGTTTGTCAAATTCTGCAAATTCACTGTGGTTTGATTCCTGTAGCCTATTTTAATAAACTCTTTTTCTTTTGGTAACACGAGCTACCAAATAAGATAAGTTAATGTTTTCGTTGTGGACCAGGGGAGATGCAGCAGATTGATGCTGGTGGAGACCAGTTTGTGTCAGGAGTCAATCATGCATTTTCATACTGTCTTCCAATGGTCAACACGGTCGGATACACTCGAGCATTCAGTCCTGCAGAATGCCTTAATGGCAGCCTAAAGTGCTACAGCTGTGGCCCTTATAGCTGCTGGGGTGTTAAAGGGATAATCCGGAGTGAAATGCACTTTTGGGAGTACATACATTGAGTTGACACCAAAATCATGTCATTCAGATGTATTTTGAGAAAGTTCAAGTTCACAGTTTTTAGCCAAAACTCATTAGCCTGGAAGTGAACCGGGCATGTCCTTTCGCCCCTACTAAACACTATTTTTATACCTCTTCTACTGTTCCAAACAACACTACACTTACGTGGTAGTGAGTAGAGGGTCCCTAAAGCCAAACCGAAGTATCCCCACGTCTTTATGTGGTCGGATAGAGTCCAGAATGAATTTAATCGAGTCAGTACCTTTCTGGAAATGTCGCAGCTGGCAACGCTTTACAAACACTTTAATAACATAACGAGTTTTGGCTTTTGACTTAAGAACTTCTTAACCTATCTGGGAAACGCGGCCCTGGATAGTTTCACACACACATACATCATACATGTAAGGCAGTGTATTTGTAACGCCATTAGGTGTCACTGCAGAACCATTTATGATAGCGCCCTATATTGGTGTATTACATGTGCACATACATTCAGAAACAAAAAAGTTGGATTTTCATCATAGCCGATAATGGCCATATTTGATTTGACCATTAGGTAATTCGTGGCACTATGGCGGACGAGCACCTTTTCATGTCCAGGGACCCACTAACTCAGTTCAAGTGAGAAATTCCCCTAACACCAAATTGCGAACGGGTCTACAGGCCAGGTCCAGGATTAAGAGGGTGACAGGCAGTGGGGCACAAGCTTAGCTGCTTCCTAAGACAGGGAACCACACATCTGCATCAATGTGTGTAAAAAGTATGCAGTCATGGGCTTGCAAACTCAGGATGGAAATCGGAAGCAAGATATATTTTGCCGTAGTTTTGCCATATACTATATTTTTGTGTGGATTTTAGGCATAGCAGCATTTTGAATGTTCAGCATTCAGTACAGCATTTGGGCGCATTCTAACACACCAATGTCAGAAAAGTCTTGAGATAAACAGTAAATCACAAGTCACCCCACGCTCACCAAGGCAAGCACCCTGCGAAAGTGACATGAATGACACTAATGTGAAGAAATAAAATCGGGTCATCTCATAGAGGGAGACAAATTCAGGTCAAGACAAATACAGTACATTGATCACTTACTTACTGACAGACGTTTATTTACTTCTTACTAAATATTTTTGAATCAGCTCACAGGTTTTTGATCATGATTAATACACATTATATTAAAGACAATTATAGCCTACTTGAACTATTTGGTGAAAATTGGCATGGTTTTTAATCAGTCTGATATACACTGATCTGATGACACATCACTGACCCGCACAGACGTACAGACAGAGGTAACATTTCTGTATCTCCAGTGAAGGCAGGCAGCAAGTGAAGAAATATATTAGACATAACACATGTAAAAGTAAACTTTTGTATTTTATATCGGTTATATATTAAGTAGTATATCCATGCTGTGGGCAGATTTGTCAACGAACGAAATGTAATTTGAAGCATACTCTAGTTAGCGTACTGAGAATACACATAATGTAAACAGACTGAAAGGAAGATGAAAACCGTACAGATTTCCGATTTAAGGAATACAGTAAGGTGGACCTTATTATAATAGTTTTTAAGGTACTGTCGAGGTAAAACTTTGCAGAAAATGACACACTGTATCACACTTTAACTATAACATTGATGTTTGAATAATTTTAGACACTCCCCAGTGGTTTACAGACAATTTAGAAGATTGATTCAGATCAAACACACAACGTGTGTGTTTGTGTGTGTGTGTGTGTGTGTGTTTGTGTGTTTATGTGTGTGCGTGTGTGTGTGCGTGTGTGTGTGTGTGTGTGTGTGTCTGTGTGTTTGTGTGTGCGTGTGTTTGTGTGTGTGTGTTTCTAGCAGGCCGGTATGGCTCTGCTCCTTTCCAGCAGAGGGTTGAGGGGGGAGAGGGGGTGTGGGCGGTCGAATCCCAGCAGCTGTCGAGTGGACGACTCCCAGTCGCGGCCGAACTCCAGCCGGCTGCACACGCACGGGTACTGCCTGTCTGCCCAGCGCACCCAGTCCACCGCCCGCTTCAGGGCCTCCCACTCGGAAGAGCTGCGGTGAGCACGGAAAAAACACGCACAGTTGGAAATAAAAATGGCTACTTTCTTTCTATGTCTTTCACACTATCTGTCTCTCTCTCTCTCTCACACACACACACACACACACACACACACACAAACAAACATGTGCACATGCGCACACACACACACACACACACACACACACACACACACAAACAAACATGTGCACATGCGCACACACACACACACACACACACACACACACACACACACACACACACACACACAGACACACACCTGTCTTTGTCTTCAGGAGGGTCTCTGAGGCGGAACAGAGACTGCAGCAGCTCTCCCTGGACCAGCTTCTTGACGCGCACCAGCTGCAGGACCAGCAGGGTGGACACCAGCCTCAGGATGGCAGCCTGGGCCTTGGGGCCTGATAGAAACATGTATACAGTATACATACTCAGATCGTCTTGTCCAAAACCAGTGTCTGACCTCACAAATACTCTTCTGAATGAATGGGAGACAGTCATTTCACTCTAAAATGCTGTGGAGATATGTTCTCACCCAGAGATGAGATGCCCTTTTCTTTAAGGAAAACGTTGGCAAAGAAGTTCAGATCAACACCCAGGACCAATCCCACCTCAGCAGTGCATTCCCAGTATCCCTCCTAATGGGAAAACAAAGGCAGTAAGCAAGTAAACCAGCAAGTGAGTGCAAAACGTTTAGCACTAAGTATTCCATTCTTTTTCTTTTTTTAATAAGAAAACTGTTGCTCGTTTTTATGTAATGACAAGTGCATCTGTAAAAAATATGTAAAAGAAGCCAATTCATACAGTGTCCTAGGTACATTTTATATACATTTTACTGAGCATGAGTACATGTATAAAAGCAATAAAAAGAAAAAAAACATCCAAGGGTGTCGAAACGTTCTATAGGCACTGTTGAAATGCCCAATCCACACAGTGCCATAGGTATACTGGCTGTTTGCTCTGTAATTATGATGAAACTAACAAGTAGTCTGAACAAGTAGTCTGAAAAGCAGGCATCTTACAGGGCTCTGGAGATGTGCCAGCTGATCCCACGATGCTCTGGGGCTGATCCTCCTGCCCATCCTGCAACGGAGAACTCATTAGGCGAATTCAACGTCATGTACATGTAGCTGTCTTAAGACGACAGCAGACGAGACTTTCTGACTTTCCCAGTAAGTGAGCCGGTATGACCAGTGTGTATCACTCTACCTTTGATCAGCAAAAATGAGGGGTGGATCTTCGTCTTCATCTCCGAAGATTGCTGTTGCCCTCTTTTGCGTAGACCTACGCATCTCCCTCGCCCTCATACTCCTCCCCTGTGAGCCTGAGTCTGCTGACGGGGGCAGAGAGACAGACACCCCAGAGTCCACCTCCACCTCCACCCCTTCCATCTCCACGTCAGATTTAGTATCTAGGCCCAATTTGCGTGAGGGGCGAGGGGCTGGGGCAGGAGCAGAGACAGAGATGCGGGCAGTGGCACCGGCGATTCTGAAGGTTTTGCAAGCAAAGGCGGAGAAAGGAGGAGGTGGAGGTGGAGGTGGATGAGAGGCAGAGGAGGAACCAAAGTCAACAGAGTGTGCAGCACCAAAAGCAAAGCCCTGGGCGGGGGGAGGGGGAGGGGGAGGGGCTGGGATAGGAGCAGAGACAGAGACGCCGGCAGCGGATCTGAGTTTGCGAGCAAAGGAGAAAGGAGGAGATGGAGGTGGGTGAGAGACAGAGGAGCAACCAAAAAGTCCCTGGGCAGTGGGGGGGAGAGGGGGAGGGGCTGGGGAAGGAGCAGAGGCAGAGGTAGGGGCACAGGCGCCGACCATTGTGAGGGTTATGTGATCAAAGGCGGAGAGAGGTGGAGGTGAGTCAGAGGCAGAGGAGGAACTAGAGGCAGAGGAGGAACTAGGGGCAGAGAGGACCTTGACGCCTTGACCTCCAAAGAGAGGACCAGAGAGTTTGCAGGACTTCAAGGACATCGGGACAGTACCACCAAATAAGCACAAAAAAAAAAAACAAAAAAAAAGGGTCAAACATGTTTGAATTGCATTTTAAATTCTGTAAAGTAAAAAGTGTTTATCCTGTCTTTGAATTTTATGGGTTCAGCAGCTTAGAAAACATTTCTGTCCATGCTCACTCCGATTACACCAACCGGAGCATCAATGTGAATCTCTTTGCCATCAAAAAGCCCAAAGCCCATGTCATTGTTGGAGCTCTGAGAATGCCAAGCATGTTTTAATTGCATTTTAAATCACTGTAAGCTCACAAAGATCTAAATATGCTCCTGAGTAGTCATACTAACTGCTCGATATTTTGGATAATGCTGAATTAACAAACTGCCAGAAAATTTCTGAGTTTTCACTCCCATACCTCTTTCTCTTCAGATCTCGATGAGCTGGGACCGCCCTGAAAAACAAGAAAGGAAATTTTAATTTCTGAAGCATTTTTTTTTTTGATGTACTGTCAATTCAATGAGCTGAACAATTACAGTAATATGGGAAGGAGACTGCTCCAGATCATTTGCTTGTTTACAAAGTTGAGCCCTGTCTGCTGACAGTACACTGAACATAGAGATTTGCATTTCATTTGAAGTGTTTCATCGTCTCTTTGATCATTATGTGCTCGTGTGAAGAATGTTGTCCATTCTCGCCCATTACACAAACTCCAGGACCATCATAGATGGGGTGGTAGTAGTGTAGTGGTTAAGGAGCTGGGCTAACGTGCAGTAGCCTGAAAGTTGCGGGTTCAATTCCTGGCTGCCACCGTTGTGCCCTTGAACAAGGACCTTAACGCCAAGTTGCTCCAGGTACAATTGTAATCCCTTGTCATATAGTATGCAGAGCAGAAGTCACTTTGGATCACAGTGAGTGCTAAATGTAAAAGAATTCGCTACTTCGCTCTTAGTACTGTCATTTGACTTCCGGTGGAGCGTTAACTTTATTGAAACCGCATCTTCTGTTATATTCTGCTCCTTAAATATTCACTAAGATACGGAATATCTTGTTTGCCCAATAATACACATTTCAACGTGCACAAAGCCTTCTTTATCGTAACGTGTTGATTCGCTAGGTGCAACACCCAACCGGGTCCGTGTAGACACTAATTACCATAGCAATAGCTGCAGGTTCCTTTAGTGCAAGCAGCGAATTAATAGTCATATACTAGCATACCAAATCATTATAAAACTCATCTACCCAATACAAGTAGTTTGGCAACTCCATGTCCTCCTCTGCAATCAGCTTGGGGATGTCTGTGAAGCCCTCCTCAGGCTTCTGTGCATCCTGGTGGAGGATGAGGGAGGGAAGCAAAAGACTTCACTTGGAGCTCACAGTTTTGAAACATGCTTTATGATTTAATAAAACACATTTTATCTATCATGCATTTCATTCAAACGTTATCTATTGTTGCAGTTGATATGAGAGAAAAAGATATTTGCACATTTCCAAAATGTCATTTTGTTTCCACTATATTATCACGACCACCGCTAGCGTAGGGATTGTCATATGTGACCCTGCAAAGCGAAATCTGGCAAGTTGCTGCGGGCACAGTAAGTAATCCCTTGTCATATTTGATATGTAGAGCAGAAGTCACTTTGGACAACTAAATGTAATGGAATTAATAGTCATAAAGCATACCAAATCTGTATAAAACTCTAGCTCCCCCCAAGAATGTTCTGAACATTCCTCTTCATCCTCAGAGAGAAGGCCTTTGAGGTCCACTGCCTTTGACAAGCAAGTAGCTTGCATTGGCATCATCTGTAAAAAAAAAAAAATGGGAGAGATTCAGACTACTCAAGGATTGTTGTCATATTGCCAAAGATTGAGGTATTGTGGATAACATGGGCACTGGCAGCAAGCTGCTCCAGACGTTCTGCACAAAAGCTGGTGATCTTTCTACACTGAGACCGGGGGCATCTTAAATTCTAGACTCTGGCTGCCCTGCTTTCGAACCTTGGAGGTATTCCAGACACCCACTGAAATGTTCAGTCATTTTTAAAGAAACCGTCGCAATCACGTATCCCTATACAAATGAATAAAAAATAATTTAATATTATGCTTTAGCATATTAGAAATTGCTTTAAAGACATTAAACTGAGCTTGCCTTAATTTTGAATGATGGTCATTGACAGTGTTTGGCAACGATCTTGGAAAGTATAGCCTGTATATCGCTATTATACATACAACTTAATAATGCAACGTTATTCAGCCATATAAACAACCATTTGCCAAGTTAATTTTATTGGTTTGATATATTACTAGGCTGGGTGAACCCTGCCTGAACTTCCAGCGAATTTGGATTTCGCCCAGCAGCTCAGGCTGAAAACCTGCACATCTATCTCCTCTGTTCCCTGCCAGAACCTTTGGCTCCAATCAGAAACTAGCTTATCCAAAAGACGCACCCGATCGTTGGTCTGATTGGTTGAAGGACTATCCAAGCGTACGAGTCATTTGAACGATGCTCACTGATCAAGCCTCTTGTGCAGCAGAAACAAAGCGTAGCCTCCCCATACTAATGTTCAATCTCAAAATTCAGCATTATCCAAATCAGTTTGAGTCTTTTTTTTATTGACTGCAATTTGTCTATTGCGTCAACATTGGGCTTCAATTATTTACATATTAATGTTATTCAGTCTGATTCAACTCAAATTCCTATCAGTCTTGCAGAGACGGGTTTCTCTAAATGTATTTATTTTGGTGCACAGCAGTTGACTAACGTTTCGGCACATCTGTCTCTTTGTCAGAGTCCATGTGTGTGCGTGCTCTGGTGAACCTTCTCCTTCTCAACATAATCGGTCCTCTCCCGTGAAGCATCATGCTTTTTTTTTGTTACTTCCTATCAATCGTGGTTCCTCATTACAGCTTGACTTACAAACAGAAACGGAAGTCCAGCGTCTCTGGGCGGTGAGCAGTTAGTGGGCCCTTCTCATTCGTCTTTTTATCTATCCTCCCTTCCTTCAAAAGATTGAGCTTAGTATGGTGATAGCCAGACTAATATATTAGGCCTACTCGTGCAGACCTTGAACAATAATTAAAGTACCTCTCATCCTCCTTGCAGAAAACACTAAACAGATTGTTTTTGTGTGTGTGTTTTTTAAAAAAAAAATTAATTGAATAAGCTCACTTAGGCTTTGCTCCCTCTCAACTGTGCACACCTAATTTTGAATGGGTTGGTGCCATTCCTCTTCTTAGCTCATTATCATAAGGTTGACCAGACTTCCACCTTCTTGTGACACTCTCACCAGCCAAAACCATGGCCAAAACATGACACTGGGCCCTGCTCATTCGTGTTTTTATCTATCCTCCCTTCCTTCCCTCCTCGGTCCTCCAGCTTGTTCCCACTGATCTATAAAGAACGCTGGATAGACTATCCCATTGTTACCGCCCTATCATTCTTTATCTAGATTACTGGGCACGAGGACCGAGGAAGGAACTTTAAAAAAAATAATAATAATAATAATTAATCTCACCGCCAGAGAGTTTTCTATTACAGTATGTCCCGTCCATACACAAAGGATTGTGGGTGTTTTCTGAACACCGAGGATCCATTGATGCATCCTCGAAAATTCTCAGAAATTCTGAGAACAAAGGACTCAGTACTTGATAGAATTTTAAATCACCCTTGACATTGGAACAGTGCTCGCTGCGATTCGATGATGTAATGTTCTTGAAAAAGTGACTTTGAAGGACCCATCCTTGACTTTGAGAAACAGTCATGCTCTAACAAAGGGGTGGTGAACCCTATGCAGCTCTTTGTCTCAGATATGCTCTCACTTCTCCTTCAACTGAAGAGTTTTTTTTATTTTTCAGATATATTTCTGCTTATGAAAGGAGAATTTCTGAAACATTTTTGTACAATGTACTGTCAATTCAATGAGCTGAAGAATTAAAGGTAATACGGGAGGGAGACTGCTCCAGATCATTTGTTTGTTCACAAAGTTGACCCCTGTCTGCTTACACTGAACACAGAGATTAGCATTTCGTTTGATGTATTTCATCGTCTCTTTGACCATTATGGGTTCAGCAGCTTAGACAACATTTCTGTCCATGCTCACTCCGACTACACCTACCGGAGCATCAATGTGAATGTCTTCGATGTCTAAAAGCCGAAAGCCCATGTCATCATCTGACATCTGAGAAGGCTAAGCATGTTTTAACTGCATTTGAAATCATTGTAAGCTCACACAAATCTAAATGTGCTCCTGAGTCGTTTGCTGGATATTTTGGATATTGTTGAATTAACAAACTGCAAAAAAATTCTGTGAGTTTTCACTCCCATACCTCTTCCTCTTCAGAACTCGATGAGCTGGAACCGTAGTACTGAAAAACAAGAAAAAGAGATTTGAATTTCTGAAGCTCTTTCAATTCAATTCAATTCAATGAGCTGAACAATTAATACGGGAGGGAGACTGCTCCTGATCACTTGTTTGTTCACAAAGTTGTCCCCTGTCTGCTTACACTGAACACAGAGATTAGCCATTTTGACCATTGACCATTATGTGCTCAGCAGCTAAGAAAAAATTCTGTCTATTTAGGCCCATTACACATACTGCAGGACCATAAATGTGGCAGTGGTAGAGTAGTGGTTAAGGAGCTGGGCTAGTGTGCAGTAGCCTGGTGGAGTAGTGGTTAAGGAGCTGGGCTAGTGTGCAGTAGCCTGGTGGAGTAGTGGTTAAGGAGCTGGGCTAGTGTGCAGTAGCCTGGTGGAGTAGTGGTTAAGGAGCTGGGGCTAGTGTGCAGTAGCCTGGTGGAGTAGTGGTTAAGGAGCTGGGCTAGTGTGCAGTAGCCTGGTGGAGTAGTGGTTAAGGAGCTGGGCTAGTGTGCAGTAGCCTGGTGGAGTAGTGGTTAAGGAGCTGGGCTAGTGTGCAGTAGCCTGGTGGAGTAGTGGTTAAGGAGCTGGGCTAGTGTGCAGTAGCCTGGTGGAGTAGTGGTTAAGGAGCTGGGCTAGTGTGCAGTAGCCTGGTGGAGTAGTGGTTAAGGAGCTGGGCTAGTGTGCAGTAGCCTGGTAGAGTAGAGATTAAGGAGCTGGGCTAGTGTGCAGTAGCCTGGAAGAGTAGTGGTTAAGGAGCTGGGCTAGTGTGCAGTAGCCTAAAAGTTGTGTGTGTTCAATTCCTGCCTTCACCGTTGTGCCCTTGAACAAGGCACTTAACGCCAAGTTGCTCTGGGTACAATTGTAATCCCTTGTCATATAGTTGATATGTAGAGCAGAAGTCTCTTTGGACAACAGTGACTGCTAAATGTAAATGTAAGGAATAGTCATATAGCATATACCAAATCATTATAAAACTCATCTACCCCACAACCACGCAGTGTCTCTTCCCAGTCCATGTAGGGCAGCAGGTCCACGTCCTCTTCTGCAATCAGCTTGGGGATGTCTGTGAAGCCCTCCTCAGGCTTCTGTGCATCCTGGTGGAGGATGAGGGAGGGAAGCAAAAGACTTCACTTGGAGCTCACACTGTTGAGACATGTCTACAGTGTATGATTTAATAAAACACATTTTATCCATCCAAGACTTCAAAACACTTAATGCATTTCATTCAGACGGTATCTATTGTTGCAGTTGATATGAGAGAAAAAGATATTTGCACATTACCAAAATATAATTTTGTTTCCACTATATTATCATGACCACCGCTAGCGTAGGGATTGTCATATTGGGAATGTCATATAGGGATTTATTTAATAACCAACTTCCTGAATTTTTGGTTGACGATAACCAGGACGCCAAAACACCGGGGCACATGAAACTTGGTGAGCATGTAGCCCCACTACAGTTTTACAGAAACTAATGTTTGTCTCTCTTTACTCTGGGTCCCCCAAAACCCCAATACAAATATCCTAAATAATTACCCAAACCACGGCACATTTGCCTTTGACCCCCTGACCTTTCTCTGTGAGGTCAGGCGTGAACGTACCCTCTCCTCGATGGCCACAAAGCTGGTGAACTGGGAGAGGACGGAGAACTCTTTGCTGAGCTCCACGATGAAGGACTTCATCTGCGCTTTCTTCCCCTTTGAGAGTTAGAACACAGACCAGCTATCAGGGGAGCTGAAGAGCTCAACACAACACAACGCAACGACCACATGCACACCAAACACACACACACTCACAGAGAGAGAGAGACACACATACACACACACCACAGCTATTGGATGAGCTAAAGAGCTGAAGAACACACCACACCGCAACATCAAACACAACATGTTACAACACAACATGTTACAACACAACTTGAAAACACAACTGCGCACACACACACACACACCTCACACACAGAGAAACACTGACGTACCTCATGTTCAGCTTCATCCATGTGAAGAATACCATCCTCATAATCTCTAATGACTGCTCGTGCTGTGAGCTTGTGAAGAAACTATGGACCAGACACGCACGCACGCACGCACGCACGCACGCACGCACGCACGCACGCACGCACGCACGCACGCACGCACGCACGCACGCACGCACGCACGCACGCACGCACGCACACACACACACACACACACACACACACACACACACACACACACACACACACACACACACACACACGAGTTGTTTATTTCAACAGTCACGCCAAATACAGTATGTAACAGATGTAGACTGGAGAGATCCATGTGGACAGGGTTCTGTAGTGTGTTGTGTTGGTGAGTTGTAGGTGTTCATACCGTGCCCTTAGTCTTCTGCAGTTCTGTGGTGGACACCATGGTCTTAATCTCCTGCCCACACAGGTCCCCATAGAGAGTGGCCTACAGTGGGCATATGCATTCATGGCCAACATTGATAAAAAAACAAAACATTTCTGCTGAGTATTCATCAAATGTTGTCATTTCATAGAGACGGGCAGATCCAATACAGAGTTTTCATTTGAGAGGTCACTTTGGTAGAATCTAAAAATAAACACAAATGGACACATATAAACAAATAGTGACACAACCCTATGCTCTTGTATGTTACCTGTGTACAGTGGGGTACAAAGCCGTAGACTAAGGTGTGGCAGTTGCTGAAGAGGGCGTGGACCTGTGCAGGGGCCTGAACAGGAGGGGGCGCTGTTGGGTTGAACAGCTGCCACTTCACGGCCACCGAGCTGCAGCCTGGAGACACCAAGCGACTCACCTGCGACTCCACCTGTCAGGTGACACAACAATACTGCAGTGGCACACCTGACATCAGACACATTTGTCTCTCAAATACATTTTTCTTTTGAAGGTTAACTCACATTTAGCTTCTGTTTAGGTCTATATCCCTGTTGCTTATGAATGCTTATAGGAGATTGAATTTGTGTTCGTAACTGGGGAGACAAACTACCTTCTCTGACCACGTGTGACGGGACTTCGTGTCAAAGAACTCATAGGCTCCACCCCCTGCCTGGGCAAGAGCTCGAAGCATGTGTCTGTTGGCCGTCTTACTGTGGAAACACACACACACACACACACACACACACACACACACGCACACACACAAACACGCTTTATGAGAGCTCACCTGCTGTGTTGTGTGTACAAAGTAACGTGTTACAGTAACGTAACTACTTTTTTGGGGGGTAAAAAGTAGTAAAACATTCTACTACTCAAAAAGTGATAACGAAAGATAGTTCCTTTTTCATTTCGGCGCAACATTACTTTCCCCAGGGACAGATTTGACAGCGTCACTGCCTTCTCAGTTGCACACTTTTCACGGTACACGACAGAGGCTGGTAGCATGAAGAGCAATCATGGTAGGTGAGAAGCAGCCAACGCTAACTTTTGGGTGATGGAGGTACTCCCATTACTTCAAACTCATTGAAACTAGGGAGAGTAACTGTGTAAGGCCATAAAATAAGCCCTTATGTATTTTGTGCTCACATATGAGCCCATAAGATGTATCGAGGCTTTGCTGTTCTATATTGTTTCATAGAGCTTTGTGTTAACCCATGTGCCCATAAGTATTGAGGCTATGTTATTTGATATTGTTTCATAGAGCACAAACAAAATATCTGTTATATTCTCCATAGTAGAACTTAATGTACAGTAGGCCTACACATTTAGGAACAGATACTGGGTTCTGCCCAAAGTCGAACAACATAAAAGTAATGTAAAAGTAACGTAAAAGTAACGAGTAACATAACAAGTTACTTTCCATAGAGGGTAACTAAGTAAAGTAACAGAATACTTTTTAAAGTACAGTAGTAACGAGTAACGAGCAAACACTACTTTTTAAAAAATAACTTAAAGGTGGGGTAGGAGGTCTTTGGAGCATGCTCTCTGGAGCATTTTTAAACATATTTTTAACATATTACCAAATACTCTTCACACCCCCATTGCAACCAATTAATTGAAAGTTTTGACACAAAAATGAAAAGTTTTAGTGGCTTCTAGAACGAACAATCCAGGAAAAACACTATCCAATCATACTGAACGGACTGTTAACGATGATTGGATTCTGATGAATCTATCAAACTGCAATCTGCTTCTCCCTCCCACTTGTGAACAAGCATTGCACGTTCCTGTACTCTGGAGGTGTGGCTTCGGGGGGAAGTCTGAAGAAAGGGGTTGGGAATTTTGACCTGTATATTTTCAAAATGCAGCTTTGCTGGAATCGTTTTCCAGGATCTCCTACCCTACCTTTAACCAACTCTGCTCACCTGAGCAACATAAAAGTAACGTAAAAGTAACGAGTAACATAACACGTTACTTTCCATAGAGGGTAACTAAGCAAAGTAATAGAATACTTTTTAAAGTACTAACGAGTAACGAGCAAACACTACTTTTTAAAAAATAATTTAACCAACCCTGCTCACCTGAGGCCACAGGTGAAGAGGCGTGTATGTGCAGCGTTGCTGCGGACCAGCTGCAGGGTGAGGGTGGGGTTTTGCACGTGGCCATCAGATAGCAGCACCAGGCTCCTGCTGCCCCGGGATGGAGGCAGCAGACTCAGGCTGCGCAGGGGCCGCCACAGCTCAGTGCTGCCCCCCACTGGTGGGGAGGTCTAACGACAAGAGCAGCAGAAAACAAACATACAGTACCATAACTTCCCGACTATAAGCCGTGGCTTATACATTGATTTAGATTTTTTTTCAGCTATGAGTTTAATATAACGAGGGCAGTCAATATGGTATTAATACGGTTTGTTTCTTTTTAACTTGAATAGAACACTGCCCTGCCACTGCCCATGTCAGCACTCACCTTGATGAAGTCCTTAGCTGGTTCGTAGGCATCCCCAAGAACTTTGGAGAACATGAAGGCATCCTTATGATCTGTGAAAGAAAATCAAAAGTATATGAGCCACAGGCACAATGGCATATAGCCAGGCTTGTTGGCATGGCAGTCAGAGCGCATGCTCAACTGTAGTGACGACACTCCATCACACATGAGATTATGAGAATACAAACAAACATATTAAATATGGTGTAATGCATCATCTGGAATGTATTCTGAATGGTACAGAACTACATAAATAGTGGTGACCCCTTGGTGACCCCTTGTGGCACATAGACTGTTTTGGCTATTCAATGTGATGAAGATATTTATCAGATTTCTTTTTCAAATGTCTTCCACTTCTGCATAGCTGTGGCTTGCCTCCATCAACACCACCAGCGTCCCACCTGTCCCAAACAGCACAATGTTGATCTTGAGTTTCTGAACTGACAGAGTTTCGTTCAGTTTGCTGAGCAGGTGCAGGGCGATGTGCCGTGCGTTCAGCAGGGTCTCCCCCCGCATGGACTCAGAGGAGTCCAGCAGGAGCAGCACCTCCTGCACCCCACCCCCACCAGGACCAGCAGGACCAGCAGGACCAGGGCTGAGCTCCTCTCCGGCCCCACGGAGGGCCCCGAAGTCGGGGTAGAACACCAGCATACAGGCCTGAGGAGAGAAGAGCGGTCTGGATGGGTGAGGTCTTGAGTACAGTATGTGTGTGGCCAGTGGCCATGCAGGTGTAACACATTTTTGACCAAAGTGGGAGAGGGAGAATATGAATACAGCAATGGAACTTCTCCCACACACCCATGTATTCATGTGTGCATCTCGTGTAGGCATGTGCATTTGTGCAAGCGCCTGATGTAGTGTGAGTGCCTGTATACATGTGAGAGAGAGAGAAAGAGGGAGAGAGATGTGTGTGTGTGTGTGTCTGTGTGTGTGTGTGTGTGTGTGTGTGTGTGTGTGTGTGTGTGTGTGTGTGTGTGTGTGTGTGTGTATGTGTGAGATCTGACCTGGCTGTCCTTGTCAGGGTGGTTCTCCACCCACATGCGGGGCATGTGCATCTCAGACAGACAGATGTAGCAGAAGAACCCATCAGAACCCAGCGTCTCTCCAGGCATCATGCTAACCATCGCTTTACAGGCCGTCATCTGAAGAACGGAAGAACATGGGTTGAAGTGTAACACTGGCGAAAATTGACCAAAGGGTGTTTTTCTGAATGAAAATACATGAAATAAGCCACGGTGACAGTATTTTCTGTTGATCAAGCACTACTGTATAGTAGCCTGACGAGCCAGACCCACATCAAGATGTAGGGTCTGGACACTCACCGTAGACAGGGCTCAATCGGAGGGGTGGGATAAACAGTTGTCTTTCAAATTCCCTCCCCGCAATAGGATAACGCTAAACGAATCATCTTCTTGTTTTCAAGTAGCAGGATGCGTAACCTTCCCTCTCCACGCAATAGGATAACGCTAAACGAATCATCTTCTTGTTTTCAAATAACAGGATGCGTTACCGTTAGGGGTGCAACGGATCAAAAAACTCACGGTTCGGATCGTTCCTCGGATCAAGAGTCACGGATCGGACCATTTTTCGGATCAGCAAAAAAAAAAAAAAAGACAAAAACATAGTTTTGTCTTTGACGGGACGTCGTAATGTGGCTCAAGCACTTTCAGCATGTGTTTAAAGTAGGCTAGTGCTGTCACGATACCAAAATTATTGTTTCGATACCGATACTAGTTGATTTGGTGTTTAATCATCAGTAGCCTTAAATTGAATATTGTGTGATCATTCACACCAGTGGCCATCAGAGATTCTGCTTGACCCTCCACACACACAGAAAATGATAGTCATGTTTCTATATCATATATTTTAGAATTCAGTGTATATATTTTGTTAATAATGTTTAGTATTTTACAATCTGCATAATTACTAGTAGCTAAAAATGTTTAGTCATTTGTGTACTGATTTAGCATATCTTTAATGTGGTGTGTAGGTTTCTAATGGAGTGCGCATAGGTGTGTGTAATTGAGTCCCTGTTGCTTTAAGAAATACGTGAGGTTAATTAGCTTTCAGTCTCACGGTTTTATTCTTATGAAAAAAAGTTGCATATAGTGCATGATGACAAGGATATATGGATGCAATTCGTTATGCTTTCTGTGTCATTAGATAAAATACATGTTATAAAACTAACAAGTACAAGAACATCTTTCTGGGATCATAAAAGAGATGAGTGTATTGCAATGCTCCTTTATGATTTTAGTGAGAACTATGATTTTAGTTAGCAAGCTATCTCCAGATGTAGGCTACAAGTTAGCCAAGGTTGCGTAGCTTATTGCTGACATTGAACCCAACAGTAAGCCTAAATGACCTAAATATCATAGCATAGGTAGGTGCGCAACAAACTTGAGAGATGTAAGTGTGCAAAAATGAACTTGATATTAGGCTATTATTGTGTTGCTGCTGTGCAGCCAGTGCACATCAGCACTTAAACTAGCAGCCATGTATTGCTGGTTAGGCATGACCGCTAATAACGTGTGTGAGAGGAGAAAAGACGCGCAGGCACGGGGAGCAGAGCCTGCAGCTCAGTAGGGAGGGACTAGAAGCATGCCTTGTGGACACGCACGTTACTTCAAACGGACATTAATAAATAAATAAAATAATAAATCAATCCGCGGATCATGTGTGTGCCGAACCGAAGATACTGATCCGAACGGATCACGGATCAATGATGATCCGTTGCACCCCTAGTTACCGTCGCAACTTCTGGTCGCATGTCAGTCACCATTATGTTAAGCCCACCCACCGACTCTATACACACTGTGATTGGGGCGCTGGTGCTGGGGGTTCTCAGCTCCCTGGCTCAATGGATCGTGCCTAGACTGCCCTGCCAGCCAAATTACATTTGCTGCCGCTAGGGGTGTCTAGATTTCTAGGCTAGCACTATAGAGCTAGCACCAGCATAAGCTAAAATCGCAAACAGTGGTTTATCTATGAGCGGTGCAAAACAAGACAACAAACATATATATATATTTTTTTTTTCGTCATGTACTGTAGCAGACCTTTTTTGTTATTTATCCAAAGCAACATAGTGGTCTGTGTTTTATTACAAGTTCTGTGTTTTATTCAGCAGTTCAGCAGTTTTAAACAGGACCTTTTTTTTTTATATAGCAGAAGTGAATTAAACATGTCAATTATATGACAAGGGCCAGTCCCTGGAGTAATTTGGGGTTAGTGCCTTGCTCAAGGGCACAATGCTGAAAGCCAGGAATTGGAATCACACCTTTTTAGGCTACTACATGCTAGCCCAGCTCCTTTACCACTACTGTATGCTACGATAAACTGAGAATTTCCTCAACCAACACACGAGTAACAATGATCTCCTCTTTCCCTGCCAGACAGAGTGGGACAGATATTTCTCATTGTGCAGACAATTCAGGAGGGCATGCTTGTACATACAGTACCTTGGACTGAATACGGTGTCCGCTTAACAGAGCGGCTATCTCATAAGGCATCTCAATGGACATACTGAGGGAGAAGTCCCTGCGTTGGACCAATAAGAAAGAGGTGCACTTCAAGTGATCAGTGATAAATCATCATCAATCAGTAACATATAATCACATTAATATATGTGACCCTTTGAAGCGAAATCAGTCACTTTGCACACAACGTTATTTTGAGAAAATCCACAATAAACAAACTTTCAGGTTAAATTGTTGAATTTCACGTTTTCGCATAATTCTAAAGAATACAGTCTACAGTTTCATATCGAACCATGTCAACTTTGGATGCGGTTATCTTAGCAATAGTTTGCGTAATACCCTCAATATACATATCGTTGGAAAGCTTAGTTTATGGTCGCTCACGTGAGCACAATAACTCAATTTTGCAAATTTTACCGAAACGACTGGTTTCGCTTTGCAGGGTCACATATTATCATTACTAATAATGTGATAATGTAATAACCAATCAGATTATCAATAAAACCCCTCCATGATGTAGAGCACATCTGAACAAGATGATGACCCTTACCCATTGAATTCACTCACACACACCTTCTCCACAGTACCCTACAAACACACACAGAGTAATATAACAAAAACAAATAAAATGTAAAAGTTGACCACAGAATAGATCAAACACTGACTGACAACTGTCAATCAATCTAGACTCCTCCTACCTGTGTCTTCTCATTGAATGCAGCACTCTGTTGCCATGGCGCCACGCTCCCGGGCAACTGGAAGTAGATGTCGCCGTGCTTCACCAGCAGCTCAGAGATGAAGGTGACCTTGATGAGGACGGTGGCACCGGGAGGAAGATTCCCCACGCTGATGGTGAACACATCCTGATGGGGCGCACAAATATGACATCATAAACTTGATCAATTACACAAACAGATATCCAATCATAGGGTTCTATATATATATATATATATATATATATATATATGTATCCAATGATCTCCTCACTCCATAGAGTGGGTAAGCAGCCCAGAGCTTGTAGGATTTAGCGTTAGCATTTTAATGCTTCCTGGTTTCTCTGGTCTCTATGGGAAAATGAATGGGGTTTTTGCAAATATGGCGAAAACAAGGTGTGAGTAAAACAATAGCCATAGAAAGCCTAGGTATTACATTTGGTGAGTTAAAGTGTATGTAATGTAGCAACCATCATATTTTAAAGATGTAACAGGTCTAAAATCCACAGGGAGACGATATGCCCGCTGGTTTTATTGAAAGTAAACGAATGTGGGGTTTCTCAAGAACTTAATGAACTAATGAGGTTATTTTTATGATTTCCCAATGCTCCATTCATTCTCTCATAGTGATTTTTAATCAGCCGCATACAAAATGACGGTGGTCTCCTCCACACTCTATAATCAGCTAAATGTAGCTGCAATGTTCCATCAACATCATGTGCCCATTAGAACCTTAAAGGAGAACTGAACTCCAGCATGTTTCAACCTGAGCCCTGTTGGTCTTTACATACTGCGTACTGTCTACTGTCGGAACAAAACAAAACACTGCAACATTGAGCTGTCATGCTAGTGGTCGGCAGCTACAAAGCTACCCTATCGCGGCAGAGGCTAATGTCAAAGTAGACCACTTTTTGTGCTACTGAAGTGGCTCAATATGTCATAACAAGTGCTGTGCAACATGGATAAGAGTCTTATCGAGATACCTATATGCTGGTTTAACTGGTTTAAGAAATGGCATGAATTACGTCACCCTACTAGGTTGAAAAAGTATTGGAGCTCTCCTTAACGACTATATCGATAGTCCGACGATTTAATTGACTTGTCTCGGGTGTGTGGTGGAGTGAGTAAGACTGTTGTTGATGTCAGACTGATGTTACCGTAGAAATGTGTTAGCTCAAAACCAGCGTTAGCAAAGGGGGACGCTGCAACTGAAGGAAGGGGCTAAACGCGATAAAAACGTTCTCCACCGACCTATATCACCTCGGTAAAGTTGGAAATGAGGTCCTATGTCCAAAATTCCGAACTATTCCTTTAAGTATAGGAGTTCTCCCAATTTTCATATGGATTGATCTAAAATACAGCTTGGGAAATACATCTATGTTATCGCTTTGTGAATAGCAGAGTATTATAGTGTGTGTGTTGACGTACAGGAGCCTCCTGGTCCATGAGGTAAGCCCCGTGGCCCTTTGCTATGGCCTGCTTGTACTCCTTATGGGCCTCCTCCTTCTCCTTCACCTGAGGAACACACAGCAGCAGAACACAACTACAGTCAACCGGAGGACTGGACACACCATGGCCATGTTGTTCTTCACCAGAACAGACAGAGGGCTAGACACACCACCAGAACATCATGAGGAACAGATACATCAGAACAGAAGAGGACTGGAGATGGTTGAATGGGGAACAGTGCACTATGGAAGGGGGCAAATAGTGCTGGGAGGTTCTGTACCTGTCCGATCACATGCTTCCCATTAATGAAGGCTTCAAAACCACACACAGCAACAGACTCTTCCAGGGGGAAAACATACTTGGCCTCTATGGGCATGGAGTTCGGGTTGGAGTACGTCTGGAAGATGATGACCTGGACACAGGAGATGGGAAACAACAAAAGCAGCGAAGTAGAAAAACAATCAGTAGAGAATTAAGAACTAATCTATTCCAATGTTTGCTTTCATGATGTCTGAGGGCCAGCGATGGAAAAACATGCATCTGCTGATAATCTAATAATGTTTTCTGAAATATAATATGTGGATAAAAATAACAGGCAACAGGTAAACATTTTAAAAATTACTGCACATTGAGGAAACTAAACAGCAAAATGTGGTATGTGTGTATAGCACCCCGTTGTCAGCATTGAGTATTGAAAATAAAAGAGATTTCCCAATTTCTCGCCCAAAATACGGGACAATAGCAACAGAAAGATGAATGTTGACATCCCTCTGCCGACAGCAAGAATTCAGACAAAAGAACTGCTGCACTAACTAAACGAGGTGTGGCAAGTAAGATCTAAGAAGATTAGTAGCCTATCACATCGTGCTCTCATAACAACCACACCATCATGTTAAAATAGGCTAAGTTCACTCTAACTGTGCGTTCAGACCAAGACCGTCAAAAGCGTCAAGAGTGCCGGAAATCATTCATTTTCTATGGGGAGTCGGCGTTACCGGCGTCAAAAGCGTTCTGGGCATGAGCGTGGCTTCATGGGCGTCACAGGCGTCAAAGTTGAGCCTCACTTAACTTTATGGTAATGAGCTATGACACGGTTCGGCGTCAACCAATCAGAATGTCTAACTCTCAGGATTGCTGCTTGTAGTTTGTTGTTTCATGTCGTGGCTATGACGCTTTCGGCGCTGAACTGGGATGAGCGTCGCGTTATGAGCTTCATCAGCGACATTGACTCTTTTGACGGTCTTTGGTCTGAATGCACAGTAAGGCTGCCTTCAAGTAAGCAAAACGATGCTTTGAAAACATCTGTTTCACCGGGGGTAGCAACAGGACAACAGTACAGAGACTGACAGGTCTGATAGTAGAGTTAATGTTATGAGAGAGAGTCTTCAAATACGGGATATTTTACAGGAAAATATCCTGGAGAGAAAAAACAGGAGAGTTGACTGGTGTGATAAAACATTATAAAAGTAGACAGTAATCTGAGGAAAATGTTTCGGCACTCCCTACTTTCTAAAATGGATAGTTCCGATCCTTGATCACAGTACGATTGGCTGAATTGCGTTTGATGCCGTTGGAAAATCCAACGCAAACATACACCTTGACCGCATTTCGTTCTATAGTAATGCGCTACCACAACTTGCACAAAAGTTAAGGCCAACGCCCACCAGAAGCGTACGCGGCGCGGCGCGCCACGCCATGAAAAAATGAGAATTCCATTGTTTTCAATGGAGCAATGCCCACTGGAAACGTCTGCCGTGCAGCAGCCGCACAGAGATAGAAAACTATTCTGAAATCCTGCGCGGCAAGCCCAGACCGCCGAACACCGCTGAACGCCGCTTCTGGTGGGCGCCGGGCTTTAGAGTAGCTGCGTCTCGATGTTGCATGGCAACCATTCATATGGAGGAAATATATTTACGATTATTTATGAATACATGGTTAAATTTTTCGTTGCTGTGCCTTTGTTTCATGAAATCTTGCTAGATCGACGTAGTAACTCCGCTTCGCGTCATACCTAAAAACGCCCCTTAGCTGTTCTAAAATCTGTGTAAACTACGGCCTATCGGGGCTTATTGCTTAATTTTGCCACACATACCTATTGGAAACCAAACACACCCAATGAACTTTGATTCAAATCTCCATATCTAGGTCATGGTTACACTTCCTGTTTCAGTAGCAGGGGTTGAATGTTTCAGTCTGTGTGGCCTGTGAGCCCTATACCTGAGACAGCAGGTCCACCAGCTTGCACCTCACATGGAGGGCCTGCAGGGGGAGCATCTGTCCAGCGCTGTCCAGGAGACCAGCAGTCACGCTGTCCAGAGGGTTCTTAATGTCCTCAAACCCCCCATCGTCCTCACTCGCCACTAAGAAGGTATTTAAGACAGCTTTATGTAGCTAATACAGTACTGTATGTTGTAATATTTCATGACATAATGTTACTAAACCAACATTGTAATTAGCATTGTAATAACTACACCTTTGTTATAACTATGTAATAAATGTACAACTAAGTACAAATATCATCATCATGAATTAGCACTTCAAAACACTATTGTGTTAGGGATAACCACCGCCGAGATATCCCGTTATACGGAATTAATGGAATGGGCAAGGGTGAGAGGCAGAGTTCATCAGTTCATCATCAGGTTGCCACTATAGGATAGAATAGCACAGGATAGCACACACAGGAAACTAGCGATTCCGTTTAAAAAGAAGCTGACTTTCTTTGGCCCTAACAGCTAACAGTGATAGCATGGACAGCTAGTTAGCTTGTTTACAGTCGATTTCATTGTTGTGAAGCCTGCTTCCAGGCTCAACCATGATCCTACTATGATCGTTATAGTTACCATTCATAAACAATGGAACGGTGATTCAACATTTTTACCAATTCATAGGTCTCCCTTTATTCTGAATTAATAGCTACCCTACCAGCCAATCAGAGGAGAGTATTTCTTCTCTTCAGGTGACAATTAAGCAATAGCATACTCATATGTAATAACATGCAATAACATGTTGCTGCATCAAACCTATAACCTTACATAATCTAACCCAAATAAACGTGTTCACATCAATTAACTCAATACTCATCAATACTACAGGTAGGTACATAGGAAATGACAACACTTAACATCAAGTAGAGTCTAATTAATTTTCTACAGTATATAAACCTTACGGTGCCATATGTTGGGTGAGGAGGCAAGAAAGGCAATCATTGGATACCCACATGTGTCAGAGGTTCCTGCTGGAGGGATGTTTTCCATCGACGTGTCAACAGACGGCTGGAAGTCCTTGAGCTGGTCGTCTGGCAGCGTGTACTGGACCACGTACTTCAGCCTGACCTGGTCAGGACTGAACACCACATACTCATCGTCCTGCAGGGAAAACAAAGGAGCCATATTTCTGTGAAAACACAGTAAACATTCTGCAATGTGTTATTCTTTGACTCCCTCATAAGCATGAGTACCTCAAACTCTGAGTGTTGTCTGGGGGTGCTGCTGACCCCGTGGACGCTGTCGTAGCCCTCAGGGGCGCTGGTGAGGGTGGTGTCCTTCTTCCGGAACTCTCTACAGTACCCCAGCGCCACCTCACACACCAGCAGCAGGCGGGAGCCGTCCGTCACACCGGGACTGGAGTACTTCACACTGGTGCTGATCCACAAGGGGGAGGAAGGGAGAAGGAACTGTAAGGCTGAAAGGGTCTACATGTCTACATGTCTACGTACTGTATGTGTGTGTGTGTGTGTGTGCTGATACACACTGATCACATTGGTGCTGATAAATCAACACAGCAATCTGAAACACCAAGTCAGAGACATAAAGTTTAAAGACATTTTAGGCGTGTCCAGTCCACATTCGCTAATTCAACACTGTAATTTTGCCAGGCACATTATTCAAAAGGCTTGTGCTTATGTTTCTTAATCATTCATGAGTGTATTTTGGGTGAAACCAATGTGACTGACATCTGTCATTCCCTTTAAGAGCCAGCAGCGCAACATCAAACAGCACATTAGTATTTCAACATTCAGTGCATCTGAAAGAGTCGGCTTGCACGATTCCACTAGTTAGCAGCTTACTTGAGTAACTAGTACAGTATAGCCTACATGCATCTGCACTCACTCAACAGACAAAACAGTTATTTATTTTAATGAAGGTTATTTACTTTCATTATTGACTGACAATGGGTTTGAAAACATAGCCTGAAAAAAGCAAAATTGACCCCAATAATGTTTGAATGAACAAATGCTTTTCACTATAGACCAGGTTTTTATTGGTCCGTGGCGTATGATTTTTAGTGGGTGTTAGATAGTCATTTTTTGATCAAGTGCCAGACCAAGCCTATATTCGTACATTGACATGACAGTAGGCCGTAATGTTCAACGGAAGTGGGGCACATGCTGAAAATTCATCACTGGGTTGGGTGTACGATGTAAGATGGGTGTAAGACTTTTGTTGCACTTTGCGTCACATTGCATCGGGTGACACCCAACATGTGTTAGCTTTCTCATCCAATAAGGCATGAGGGAACATTAAAGAGCGAAACAATACAGATTCTGCTGAGATTACAAATTCGACATCCGTGTTTAATCCCCCAATGCCAAGGCCAACTGACCTGAAGGAGTCGCTGAAGTAGATGCCTCCTCCCAGGTGCCCCACATCTGTGCGCTGGACTCCGTGATGCTCCACTCCAACCCGGGGCAGCAGAAGACCCCTGCAGAGATACAGCAGATAGATCACATCTATAGACAGGGCAGATAGATCACATCTATAGACAGGGCAGATAGATCATATCTATAGACAGGGCAGATGCAGCAGATAGATCATATCTATAGACAGAGCAGGTACAGCAGCATAGGGCTGTTCGATTTTTCTTTTCTCAAAATCCGATTTTCGATTACGATTACGATTACGATTATTTTTGAAATGACAAAAGGCAAGAATTTGTTTGAAATATGCTGTTTTTTATGGAACATTTCACAAATAATTTCCCCATTGGGATTTAAGTGCAAATCTTGCTCTTATTAAACGATATGAATTATTAATAATTCATTTTAAAAGATTGATATTAAGAAACTTTTTTGAACTTTTACCGCAAAATTCAACACTTGCAAACATATGTACCGTTATTACCCTAGTTAAAGTGAGAAATCGATTTTTACGATTTCACATTAGATTACGATTTAAAATAATAATCTCGATTACGATTAAAAATCTATTAATTGCACAGCCCTACAGCAGCATGGACATCATTCACATTAGCAACACTAGCATGGACAACACTCACATTAGGGAGACTAGTTACACTAGTCAGGAGGGCATAGAATATCTATATAGCTATAATTATTATTATTATTTAGATATGATAATCTTTAGGTAATCTTTACATGACAGGTAGATTCTGTTCTAGAGTTTTCTAACCGAGAGAGGATTCCAACAAAGCTGGCAGGACTGGTGGAGTGAAGGAGGGGCTTAATGTTCCCAAGCTCCTCCCTGAACATATGAAGCTCCACCCCACGCCGCACATGGAACACATTGTGAATCTTAATCTCCCTGTAAGAGAAGCACAGGGAATCAGACACACACACACACACACACACACACACACACAAACATAAACACACAAAACAAATATATCCACATACATACAGTATACACATACAATACACAAGGGGTCTGTACAAAATGGAAGGCAGCTGCCTTCGGCTGCCTAGCAAGTCACTTGCCTTTGTAAACATAAAGTACTAGCTACCGATGGACGTTTCGGACGGCCTAGCAAAATAGCTGTTGCCAAGCTGTTGCCATGACACAACTGACTTCACATCTGACTTCACGGTTTATCCCGGTCAACAGCTGACTTCTTCTCAACGTTCCTTCTTCATGAACAGCGGTTCCCGTGGTTTCTGGCGGTCACTGACATCATAGTTCGATAGAACTTTGGATGTTGAAGGCAGCATGAAGGGTACATCTATGCTGACCAAATTGAGCAAAACGAAGGTATCTTATAAGGCAGCATTTTTGATTCAGACATGCCATGATGCCTTGCTCCCTTGTTAGATATCTTAAAAGGCAGCTTTTTTTCCGGTTTCGTACAGACCCATGGTTACACACACACACACACACACACTCTCTCACACACTCACACACTCTCTCTCACACACACACACACACACACACACACACACACACACACACACACACACACACACCCCAGCTTGTCGTTGTGCTGCAGCAGTTGAGTGGCGATCTGGTAGTGGGGGCTCTGAGGGGGGAGGCTCTCGATGCTGCAGCCCAGGGCTCTGTACTTCCCCAGACTGGAGGGACTGGAGCTCCTCATCACCACCTCATTCACAGCCAGCGTGTCCCTCAG
This sequence comes from Sardina pilchardus, assembly GCF_963854185.1. Classification (NCBI taxonomy): domain Eukaryota; kingdom Metazoa; phylum Chordata; class Actinopteri; order Clupeiformes; family Clupeidae; genus Sardina; species Sardina pilchardus. Next base: position 24,165,108 of record NC_084997.1, read on the forward strand.
CACCTGCACACAGCAGGGAGAGGATCAGAGAGTGTGTGTGTGTGTGTGTGTGTGTGTGTGTGTGTACCTGACACAGGTCCAGTGCCTGAGAGGTGAGTTTGGCAGTAGGGAGAGTATCAGGCGGTGTGTGTGTGTGTGTGTGTGTGTGTGTGTGTGTGTGGTGTGTACCTGACACAGGTCCAGTGCCTGAGAGGTGAGTTTGGCAGTAGGGAGGGTATCAGGCAGTGCATGTGTGTGTGTGTGTGTGTGTGTGTGTGTGTGTGTGTGTGTGTGTGTGTGTGTGTGTACCTGACACAGGTCCAGTGCCTGAGAGGTGAGTTTGGCAGTAGGGAGGGTATCAGGCAGTGTGTGGGGCAGCACAGAGCGGATCTCCTCCAGCAGGACCTTCCTCTCAGCTGCATCCTCTGACCTCCGCACCTGCAGCAGCAAACCCTCCGCACGGCTCACCTGCAGGGACAGCCCCCACACACACACACACACACACACACACACACACAAGTATCTAATTTTTCAGAGATCATTGGTAAAGAATTAGCCTCTGATTAGCACATAATAAACACACAATCAGCAGTTACACTAACACAGACACACACACATACACACACACATACACATACACACACACCCCTTCACAAACACAACCTGGACATATATATACATTGCGTACATGCATACTTAGACAAACAGTACATTATCAGCCCACACATTGGCCACATCCTGTCGTCTGTAGTGTCAGTCTTACATCATTGGGGCTGATGCTGAGCGCCGGCACTTTGAGGACTTTGGTCAGACTCCCCATCGCTTCAGCCCACACCAGCTCCACAAACACGCCCACTTCCTGTGACAGTGTGCTGCAGTTCAGCTCCTCCTCCAGCAGCAGCTGTCAATCGCACACACACACACACACACACACACACACACATAGAGAAATTTCAGGTGTACAGTATAACAGATTTTGTTTCAGGTCCTCTTTGCAGGAGGGGTTGTGTTGTTCTCTCTCTCCTCTATTGCACTCAAGTCAGGTGAGTGGAGGGAAGGTGATAATATGGAGCTGCATGAGCATAGAAACAGATAGATAGATACTTTATTCATCCTGAGGATGAGATGGCTTTTATAGTTTTAATAGATGGCGCCATAAATTACCCATACAACTTGGCAGAAGCAGGATATTGCAAAATGATAATGATCCAAAACACTGCTGATATCATGCAAGGCGAAAAAAAGAACAATGAACTGGACAAGTATGTTGCTTGATTTGAGTCCAACACCTTTGGGATAGATCAGGGAGTCTGGGGGTCGGGGTGAGGGGTGAGGGGTCGGGGGTCAGGGGTGAGGGGTCGAGGTCTAGTGCAGCTCACCTGCTTCAGGCTGGGAGAACCCATGTCCTCATGCTGTGGAGGCAGGCGTCTCTGCAGCTGGAAGTCGTCAGCTCTGAGTCTGTCCTGCAGCTGCTCATACACCTCCAGAGCATCCTCAGAGCAGCAGCACAACACCAGCTGGTCTCGCTCCAGCGCCCCCTGGAGGACAAGTGGCAGACAGACAGACAAGCAGGCAGACAGACAGGCAGACAGATAAACAGACAGGCAGATAGATGGAGAAAGGGAGTGAATGAATATGATTATACTACTGCTTGGTCAAATTTCCTATTGTGATGAGCTATTTGGAACGTGCATTAACTTTCGATATACGCACGGCTATGAAGTAGTTCCATTTTTTGACCGCATGTCACAATTCCATTGATTTATATCAATGCACGGGCATAAATGGAATGTGAATGTAACAGTAAAAACAGCAACAAGTAATTACAACAGGCCAATTTAAACAAAAATGCTAGTAGCAGTGGCATAAGCGGGATAATCAACTCCGCGCTGTGCGTTTATAGGAAATTAATGCACTTATTGAAGTGCAAGTCCTTCTGTGGCATCGGGACCTTATTATCAATTCGAACGTGCATTCATTTCCTATAAACGCACGCGTCGTTGATTATCCCTTACATACCGGTGGTATATTCCAATACAAGTAACATTTTACAGTTCAATTTTAGGTATTCCAAGAGCCTCATTTACATGGACATGTTTAATCTGATTAAATATGGAGTATCGCTTAGAGCACTTTTAATATGAGAAGCTATTGAGAGGTACAGAGGACAGAGCTGCTTCTCATCTGACCTGTTTCATGTAGCGCACAATCCGGAACACAGGACCCTTCTCCCCTGTGGCACTCTGCAGCTCCAGTACACACCAACCGCCCTAAACACACACACACACACGAACGCATGCACGAACGCATGCACGCACGCACGCACGCACGCACGCACACACACACACACACAGAAGTACACAACCGCTCATACTCAAGAGGAAGTGATAAAACACACACACATAATCCCCACCCAACACACACACACACACACACACACACACACACACATATATAAATTCACAAAATGACCATAACAATTTCAAAGTTTGAAAGACCATCTGAAACTCTACCACAGGTGTCCTCACCCCAGCAGCAGTGCTGTGAATGGAGTACTTGGCCACCTGGAAGTGAGAGGGGTACGAGGGCAGGTCTCTGTCATGCTCAGAGAAGATCCTGTGCAGAGGAAGCAGTTATGTGCAGGTGGAGGAACAAACACAATCACTCCACTTGCGTGAGGAAATTACTCGATCCACAGAGCAGATGATTCAACACAACACACATCAGGAAATACTGTTGTCTTAAAGGGACACTTCACCGATTAGCATTACGCTTTGTATCTTTAGAAAACCAGTCATGTTTTTGAATGGTCGTGCATCATTCCCTCAGTTTGCCTTGAGATGGGAGAAATACGGATTTCAATGAAACCCATGAATAGGACTTCCTGCTTTCAATTCATTGAAAGCAGGAAGTCCAACATTGAAATCCGTATGCTATGCTATGTATCTTAGTCTCTTTCATAATTACCATCATGTTATAATCATAACCCATACCCTGCAAAGGCAGCACTTACCGATGGTTGTTAACATAGTTGGAGTCATTTTTGACCTGATTTTTCGCTATCTTTGTCTGGGGTGGATCTTGATCTTTGGACTTCTCCTCAGTAGTCAGCAGTCTCACTACAGACAGAACACAACAGAAACAAGCCCAAGCCTTGTGTGCCACTTCTGTTTGTAAATGTGAGTTATGCATGAGTACAGTGTGGGCTACAGGCCTACATGTGTACTTAATAACCCCTTTCCACTTAAACGCTTGTGTTCCCAAACAAATTCTCCCGTACTCCTTTTCCACATGAGACCACTCATACACTGTGCACTGTGCCGACCCCATACCTGGTTGAATGGTGAGTGCTGGGTGGGGAGTGGGGGTCACAGGGACCAGGACGTGCTCTAGGGCCGGCAGGAGGGCCTTCTGCTCCAGGCAGGCCTGCACGTACTCCAGCCCCACCACCGGCACCTGGTGCTTCCAGGCGCTCTGCTGCCGGTTGTTGCTCAGACATCCCAGGCTGCTCACCACTATGAAGCTACACTGTGGATGGGGGGGTTAAATGTATATTTGCAGCTGCATTATAACATCGTGGACAGACAGACAGAGTCACTAAGGACGTTCCTATGTTTCTTAATCAGTTATGGGTGTGTTTTGGCCATAACATCCATCATTACTAATTTGCAAATTATGGTGAAAACTTCACTGTGAGGTGTATTTCATAATATCTTTATCATAATTATGTTTCCCATTGTAATCGTGTGATTTGTAATGTTTTGCTAGGATGTGCGCTGATGCGCGTTCCTGTGAAGCAGGCATTGTGCACCCGCCCATAATACACTATAGCAGGCATCACCAAATGGCGGACCGCGGTCCGGGTCCGGACCCAGTGACGCTGCTGTCCGGACCCGTTGAAATTGTCGGCCTAATATTATCAAAGAGCATCGTCCGTAGCCAAGCCAATCAACTCGATTGTTTACCTTTCAGCAACAGAGAATAGGCCTAGCGGGAGAGAGAGGAGATGAGAGAAAATGGCTTGCTCAAAAATGATGGTGAAAACCGAACTTTTAAAGATGAATGGACGGACGGACCAATACGTTCGTGCTGCTGTGAATATGCGCTGTGAAACTGTGGCGACGTTAGCGCGTCACTGAGATCAAACACGGGTCGTTAGAGGAAAGGTACACGCAGAAGTCCGCAGTGAGGGCAAGTAAAACTTGAGAAGCACTCCGAGAGCTAACAAACAGACAAACAAACGCGAACCCCGATGAAAACATTACTTTCCTTGGCGGAGGTAGGATAATAATTATCAAATTGAAAGCACACTATGACAGGTCTACTCGTGTGATCACGCATGCATGTACAGGCAAATTAGTGTTCGTTAAAGATTGCGTGGATTTTGATGCAACACAAGAGAGCATTTAGCGATGGGACAGCAGCTGTGAATGAGTGCTTAATGCGGCTGCAGAAACTTTACAGATCCCATTGTCCGCTTCAACAACAAGATACAAGAACATCTGAACTATTAGCAGAGGATACTAGAACGCAGTATGCAAAGGTCTTTTTTTTCTTTTCTTAAAGATCCACTTTTATTTTATTCAAAAGATTCGGAATGTTTTACATTAGGCCTAGGCTGCTTGAAATAGGCCCTAAGTTCAGGCTGCTCAAAGTTATTTTGCACTTTATATTTATTCTATTCAGAATAAATTCAGTGTCTGTTGTCTGTCTTTCTTGAAATGTAGGCCTAGTAAAGACTACAGTATTGTTTTGCATTCAAGTACCATTCAAGTTAAGACTTTTTGGTATGTTACAAGCATATTACTTTGAAAACACTTGAAATGTAACAATAAATTAAATAGGCCTAGAAATGTACATGCGTTATTGATTTTATTAACTTCAGGGTAGCCTACACTATTTTCAGTGACAATTTAAGATTCGGACCTTTGCCGGGAGGACATTTTAGTAACTGGACCTCTTTGAATTTTAATTGAATACCCCTGCACTATAGCCTACTAAAATAACATCTCGTCACGAACTTCTGACCAGGTTTCCCTTGGTCAGTAGCCTTCGCATTGTGTTTTAGGTGGCCTATGGTAGAGATTGTTACATAATGCGCCAGCCCCCTCCGTAGGTCGTTATTGTCACACCCAAATGAAAGACATGTAGTTGGCGAAAAACTCGAGTCTTGATATTATTCTTTACGCCGCGATTTAGACTTGATGGGGTCCAATATAAAGCAACCAGACACACAAAACACAAAAACAGCTGTCTTGGGTGGTCTTGCTAAAGTATTTAAATCTAATCAATCGATTCATTTTCCTAGACTACCACCATCAACAGCTGTCGTGGTTTCATTAGACATTGAAAATGTGCCATTTTATGATAGAATATGATATCACATTCATCCTGGATTGAAATAATGTCAACAACAGAAGGCCTATGTGACATTCTTAAGACATGTTTATGTGCATGTTATGACGGCTAGTCAGCATGCTAAGTCCTGAGTTCATACTGACAGTGACACCATGGCCAAAGAGAGAACAAACCTGCTTGTTGACCACATAGGCGAGGCTGCCACCGTTGTCTGTAATGGCCAAGCGAATTTTTTTCTTCTCCTTGAAAGGCAAATCCTTCAGTTCTAAGACCACGGTACAGTTGGTGAAAACTGTCATAGTTCTGCGGTGTGAGATAAGCACATTTACAGTTAGTTTCAGGCGAAAAGAAAGATGAATATAGCAGGTGTGCCTGTCACTGTAAAAATAGAGGCATGAGTAGCCTAGGTTATCATGTGTAATGACAAACTCATGACCAACCTATTTGCTTAGCTGTTCAGACGAGAGCAGGGGCAATTTTTCTCACACGAAAGAAGCCCTGTCACAGACCAATGTGCTGTCAAGCACTGCAATCCTGACCAGGTAAAGTGAAAAACCCAATATCGTCACAGTAGTCAACCCCAAATCCGAAGGAAAAAAACATGCAATTTCTCACAGTCTACTTTGCTGGTCCTGTCACGCTAAAGACACTCCCTCTCACAATCATAACACAACAATACTGCTCTCCAGCGGGGAGGAAGGGAAGTGCATCTAATGGAGTCAAGTCATGTCAAGTCTGTTTACTTAGTTTTATTGAGTGCAAATTCTTACAAATATTTTTTTGAAGTAAACTCTACAAATATTTTTTTCCCCAGTGCAGCGTCATTACACAGTTGATGACATGGTCCACTATTGTAGCCATAGACATATATACATGATTGTAGCTCTGATGTCATCAGTAATTCTATTTCTTACTCTTGCTCCTCCTTGTCCTCTTCCTCTGAATTCAACTCCTTGTCCTTGTCGTCCTCTCCTTCTCGTTTCTTCACCTCTGCATCCTGCTTCTTCACCTCCATGTCCTCTTCCTCGGCCTCCTCTAATTCTCACTCTTCTTACTCTTCCTGCTGCCTCCATTGTATTCCACACGTAAAGCTGACATGTGGCTTATTTACAGTGCTTGGGCTGATTGCAAAGTGGGCTAATTATCTAAAACAGTTTTTATGATGTGATAGTGAGCCAGACAGTTGTGTAAATAATAGAGAAAAGGCCTACATGTGTACATTTTTTGTTAGAAGTGTGTTGATCATTTGGAAATTGAGTGTAAAACAGTGAGTTGTGTTTACAGTTGTGCAAAAAGAGTGCTGTGCAGCGGATTGTACCTACAAAATTGTAAAATGGGTGCAAAGTAGTGTTTGTGCTTTCAGTTTTGACAACATTCTGGGGCAACAAACATGTCAAGCTTCATGTGTACATGCGCACTATTACGCCAGATATTAATATGCTTACTGAAATAAACGAGAAAAAAAGCCTGATAAATCTACAGCAGTTATCTAATCACATCTGTGTCTTTGTAAACACACCAAGAAACTGTTTTTAAAGGCATTCATATCAAAACGCCTCGGTTTATGTTTGGCAGCTGCCCAGCAACTGCAACTGGCATCACTGTGTGGACAGTATAATAGTGATGCCGTCCGATCAAAGGTGAACGTTGTCAGCCATACTACAGCAAAAGACCACACCAGAACGGCCTCTCAGACAAACTGAAGCTCAATTGACAGAGGAGCTTAACAAGAGTAACTGAAGAGGAAACTCAATTATCAACAAGGAGCACCTCTTGTTCAAGTGGAGAGACACAAAAGACAAAAGCGGTCCCTCTGCTAATCAATAAGGGCAGATGCAAAATGCAAAACGATGCTGTCTACCTTAACAAAAAATCCCCTGCAGACCAAATACCGTTATTATGCTTTTATTCAGACAGAGGTATATTTGCTTGTAGAAATACTTGAAACAATGTAGACAATCTTTACTTTGTATGGATAATTGTCTGTAGACAAACATGGTTACAGTTACCTATAGCACATGCTTTCATCCAAAGTGACTTACAATACAGTAATTTCCTGCATATAAGCCGCATTGTGTATAAGCCGCAGGACAGTATTTTATGCAAGTTAAAAGAAACAAAAGCATATTTTAATACCATATTAACTGTCCCCCTGTATTAACCTCATAGTTGAAGACATTTTGCTAAATCAATGTATAAGCCGCGGCTAATAGTCGGGAAATTACGGTACCACTTTGACAATACCCTTTTGACCTTAAAACCATTAAAAAATGACCGCAAGTGTTATTATTATCATTTTTTTTAAAATAGATATGTGCATAGATTAAAGGCATAGTTCGGTATTTTACACTTGAAGCCCGTTTTCTGTATTGCCTAGGATGCAAATGAGTGGTTGACACCGAAATCTCCAAGATTGGTCCTGTTGCTGTAATTTGGCTGCTTTACAATGTTCTCTGTATGGCTTCAGCATTGCTCGCTATGGGCCAGGACGATTCTGTTCTTAAACACCCCTAAACGTTTGTTTTAAAAAAATGTGCAACTCACCGAGTGGTAACTGGTCTTCAACGATCTTCTATAGCAAGTTTCGCAGCGAAATTCAAATTCAAATTCATTTTGTAAATCCCATTGGTCTCTGTAGGAAGACTAATTGCTCGTTGACATTACTCCGCCACCGGAAACGGAAACAGGGCCTTATATGCCCAAAGTAAAGGAACATTGTCGACATCTAGTGGTCTGGAGTGTGTAATCTTCAGATTCAAATACAGTTATTATACGGTTGTGAGGTATCTGAAAAAGTAGTTCCAGGATTTAGAAAATCCCTGATAAAAGACGACAAACGCTGTATTTCACTGCGAAACTGGATGAGCATGAAACGAGGACAGGGTAAAACAGCAGTGGGAGAAGCTAATCAAGGTACTATTCAGAGAGTTGTGGAGCAGGAAGAGGGAGAGCCAGAGGACTCAGTGGAGGCTGGAGAAGGAGCATGTGAAGAAAGTGAGGGCCCTGACAGAGAACGAAATTCCAGAGGATGAGAAGGAATTACAATTTCACTGTAGAACTTTGTGCCCTTAAAATGGTGCTTTCTGCTGCAAATTACTTTTTGTGTCAATATGGCTCTAATAGCCTAATTATTTTCATAAGTAAATACTTGGCCCAAAAGTGTGCAGTGTGTGTGTGTGTGTGTGTTTCTAACAGGCCAGTATGGCTCTGCTCCTTTCCAGCAGAGGGTTGAGGGGGGAGAGGGGGTGTGGGCGGTCGAATCCCAGCAGCTGTCGAGTGGACGACTCCCAGTCGCGGCCGAACTCCAGCCGGCTGCACACGCACGGGTACTGCCTGTCTGCCCAGCACACCCAGTCCACCGCGCGCTTCAGGGCCTCCCACTCGGAAGAGCTGCGGTGAGCACGGAAAAACAGAATCAGAATCAGAATCAGCTTTATTGGCCAGGTTTTGCGTAACAAACAAGGAATTTGACTCCGGTTAATCTTTGCACTCAAATACAACACTCAACAATAACATAACATAACAAAACAGTAAAAAAGAATGAGGGCAGTAAGTGATAAGTGATAAGTATAAGAATAAAGGAATAAATACAGTATGTATATTTACAAATAAATAGATACTATGGGTGGCCACGTTGTCCCTGTCAAGGTATACCATGGTCGTGGACACCCCAACAGGCACAGGCAAGACGCAGGATGCAATATACAATGAAGAGAGAATGGGAATAGTGCCGTATCAGTATGAAGTTAAGATTAAATATAAATATAGTGCAAGGCAGTACAAAGCAAAGATGATGTATTAATAACAATATTGTAACTGTAAGATTGGAGTGCACATGATATGAGGTAGCTGATCAGAACAGGTTGATTCACTTTGTTCGGTGTAAGGGTGATTGCTATTCCTGAGTGTTCAACAGAATGACAGCTTGGGGGAAGAAGCTGTCTTTGTGTCCTCTGGTTTTGGCAAACAGACATGGAAACATAAGTTGGGGTTCTGTTAGAGGAACTTGGCCGCTTGTGCACCGTTTCCCATGACTGGAACGGCCCTGTTAAGACAATGTTTGAGAACTTCTATGGGGTTGAAACAACCTTGGGCAGGTACTTCAGGGCGGCCCTGAAAAACTCTTCCGGTGGTGCGAGATACAACCATGCAAGCAATGTGTGCATGAGCAAATTGTTTTAAAGCCAGCAAGGCAGAGGTTACAGCTTAATTAATTAGAGAGGTTAGGATATTAGCTTATTGAGTTGAGTTAGCCTACACTGAATGGACAAAAGGCCACTAAAAATAAGCTTTTTTCAATATATGAATTAAGCAATTACAGATAAAAACCTACATGATGCAATATTGAATTTGGAACAGCGAAGCAAAGATAGCTTTAGGTGTCTTTTGACTTCAGTTCACTCCATTTGAGGGTATTTCCCTAAAATAGACGTATCTGTTGCAAAAATGTTGATGCTTAAAACCAGCACTTCAAGGTGGAGAGGCTAATTTAGGTAAGAATGTTCAGGTTACGGTGACTGCACGTGCAAAGCAAAATTAAAATAAAGGATTCAGCAAAAGTGTATCAGTGTGGGAACAGTTTTTGCTGCAGCTACTATGGCATTTTAGCAAATCTAATTAGTGCAATCCAAATCTGCAATTGTGCAGCAAAAAAAGCTGCATATGGAATGGACAGGTACTGTACAGTACAGTAGGTTCTGCAAGCAGCGGAAACACAACGGCTGAATGGGCTGAATAGCGAGGGGTTCCTACACCTGTCCCCTTCACCTGGGTAGTGGGCCGAACACCTGTGATGGAACCTTCACTGTATACAGTAAGAGTTTTTATTTTATATTTAATTTGTTTCATTCTTGCTCTCTTTATTTCATTCTCCGTTCTCTGTATCTCGTTAAAATCTTAATTTAGTCTCTCTCACTCACTATTTCTGCTATAATAGCTCTTTCTTTCTTTCTTACACACACACACACACACACATGCACACACACACACACACACACACACACACACACACACACATACACACAGTACACATACAGTACACACACACACACATACACACACACACACACACACACACACCTGTCTTCGTCTTCAGGAGGGTCTCTGAGGCGGAACAGAGACTCCAGCTCCTCTCCCTGGACCAGCTTCCTGACGCGCACCAGCTGCAGGACCAGCAGGGTGGACACCAGCCTCAGGATGGCAGCCTGGGCCTTGGGGCCTGATAGACAACACACACACACACACACACACATATGCGCACACACACACACACATTTAAAGAGTAGGAAAATAAACATATCGGTAGGTTGCTATTATAGCATCAGTCAACATTTTTTGGCGTAAACTAAACGTGACTGGAACTTTAATGTGTAGTGTAGGTAAGTGTATATGACCGAAATCGTTTCTCACCCAAAGATGAGATGCCCTTTTCTTTCAGGAAAACATTAGCAAAGAAGTTCAGGTCCACACCCAGGAGCAATCCCATGTCAGCAGTGCATTCCCAGTATCCCTCCTGTTGAGAAAACAAGCACACCAAACGTAACATTCATGAAATTGAAGATGATAGAAATGTAAAGCAGTGGCCAATTCATATTGTGTGATAGGTATACTAGCCCTCATATATGAAACGTGCGTATGACCAAAAACAGGCTTACGACAGGCGTACGCCACATTTATCGACACACGTTTACTCTTACGCTGGAATTGGAGTGACGCGAAAGTTTCATGAATCACACATGAGCCCCGTCATAAGATGATTTCTGCGCTCAGATGTAAGCTGGTTTCTACGCTCGGTTGATAAATGAGGGCCATTGTCTGTTGTGTAACAAGTGGAAGAAGTCTTAAGAGGAGGAATCCTACCGGGTTCTGAAGACATGCCAGCTGTTCCCATGATGCACTGGGTTTGAAGAACTCTATATGTGAACGTGATCTATTTGGCATCCCCATCCTGTAAAGGAGAACTCATCATCAGTTACACAGTAGACTCCCAAGAATGCCCACAGAACATGTGTTCTTAGAACCAAACCATGACAACACAGCCTCATAAAAACATTCCAAACAATCCTCTCCTTGTGGACTTAGCTTCTATCCAACATCTCTGTGTCATTACTTTAAAAATGTGCATGTAACATTTTTTTGAACATGCACAGGCAAAAACTTGGGAAATGAAAGAAAAGATTTGATGACGATCTGTTTCGCTCACTCTACCTGGGCTCAACCTTTCTCCCTTTCGTACGTCTGCGGAGTATCGTTTCTCTGATCTGATCTGTGGTTCCTCTGAGGGGGCTCTCCAGCGCAGCACTATCAGAGCACTGCATTTGCTGAAGTGGACCAATGTCAATGTCAATGTCAATTTCACGGCGTTGACATTGAACTTCGGTCTCGGACAGAGCAGCACCTTTTATCATTTTAGCCTCTGACTTTTCCAAGAGTTGTGATGACATACCGGCAGAGCACATCCGCGACAGAGCAGCACTATGCATATGCTGAGGTGGAGCATTTGTCATATTCGTATGTGAGGAGACAGCAATGTTTCTGGCAATTTCACGGGGCTGTGATGTATCAATACGCTGTGGGCCAAGGCTAAGGGAGGCGCCAAGTTGTAATGGCACACTGGCAGGGCGCCCCCGCCTAACCACGTGTTGTAAGTGATGAGCTTGAACCTCGGATTCCCTAGCAGCACCTTCTAGCCTCTGACTCAGCATTTCTCGGAGCTTCTCTCTGGCACTCTCAGACTCTGTTCTGTGTGTCTGCCGTTCTTCAGAGACGGCGGTAGAAACAGTGGCACAGAGTACAGGGAGGGAAGTCAAGCCTGGGGGTGGACCACTGAGTCCCTGAGCCATAGAGAAGTCTTTACTGATAGGTCGAGCAAGGCGACCACCCTCAAAGACAGCAGGAGGAATGAGCGAAGGACAGGGAGCAGTGGGGGAATAAGAGGGGGAAGCTATAGAGCTATAGGCAGAAGAAGGGCTATAGGAAGGAGCAGTGGGGGAATAAGAGGGGGAAGCTATAGAGCTATAGGCAGAAGAAGGGCTATAGGAAGGAGCAGTGGGGGAATAAGAGGGGGAAGCTATAGAGCTATAGGCAGAAGAAGGGCTATAGGAAGGAGCAGTGGGGGAATAAGAGGGGGAAGCTATAGAGCTATAGGCAGAAGAAGGGCTATAGGAAGGAGCAGTGGGGGAATAAGAGGGGGAATCTATAGAGCTATAGGCAGAAGAAGGGCTATAGGAAGGAGCAGTGGGGGAATAAGCGAGGGAAGGAGAGCCGGGAGGGATGAAGGAAGGAGCAGTGGGGGAATAAGCGAGGGAAGGAGAGCCGGGAGGGATAAAGGAAGGAGGAGTTGGGGAATAACCGTGGAAAGAAGCGCTATCGGCAAAGCCAAGACGACGGCTATAATAGGCAGAAGCAGTGGGGGAATAACTGGGGGAAGCAGCGCCGCCAGGAGAAGGCCTGTATTTAGGACCAGCACAAAATGGGCTCCGTGCAGCGGAATAGACAGGGGGATAGACGGGGGCTCGGCTCATAGTGTGGCCAGAAGGCGCATAGTCAGGAGCAGTGGGGCCGTCTAAAACTGACAAGAGTTCAGTAGCACGAGTCTGAGGGGAAGGAGAGTCGGGGGCTGGGGCTGGGGCTGGGGCAGGAGAAGGCCTAGGGGCAGGAGCTCCTAGGGTCATGAAAGCTTGAGCCTCATCGACAGGAGCGAAGCCAATGGGAGTGTCAAGACCGGTAGAGACATGGGCAATAACACTAGCACGTTCTGCAGAGACAGGTGGGGCAGACTGAGCAGCGCCGTGGACAACAGAAGGAAGGAGAGGAGGACAGGGAGCAGGGGAGCGGTCTGGAGCTGACACAGCGATGAGTTTGGTAGGAATATAACCGGAGGAATACGCACTGGCTCTTGTTTTGACAGGGGAGACTGGGGCCTGTGCAATGTCGCCCTGTGTGACACAGTCTCCAAACGCTTTCATTTTCTTTTTTACTTTATGGATGGGAGAAGAAGACCCACGGGCAGGGACAGAGGGTGGAGAAGACCCAACGGTAGGAACAAAGGTTGGAGAAGACCCAACCGCAGGGTCAAAGGTTAGAGGAAGCCCAAGGGCAGGGCTGGGACAGACACAGATAAATTTAGTTTTAAGATAGGGTATGATAGGGGAAGGGGCACGAGCGGAGGGTGTGGTTCCAGCTCTTAAAGGCGTGAGACCAAGTAAGACAGGAAGACGAGGGCGGGGGCAACTCTCTGCTTCATCCTGGAAAAAGAAGAAAGCAGATTTAAAGTTCTAGAAGGATTGTTTTGTATGCTGACTACTCATTGAGCTGAGAAATCATACAGAAAATGGGCAGCAGATCATTTGTGCAACAGTTTACAGCACCAATCCCTGCATGCTAAACACACTGATACAGTCTGACTTCAGACTGCAAATAGTCTGAAAATTGACTGAATAGATTTGAATTGAAAGTTATACTGTATATAATATGAGCTTTGTGCTGAGCTAGACACCCTTTAATACTCTACAGATTTGATCCTCGTAACCAATAATACTGGACACAATAGTCATTAAACTATTAAACACTTACTGCCTGTCCCCTGAGGAACTGCCAAACTGAAGTGCACGCCTACTTAATCCTTTGTGGCTTTGCTTTAAATTTATGAACATTTTCACGTGAAACAAATCAAATCCTTGCTAGTCTATTTTCTCTAATTCCACAAACAATTTTCCCAAGATACAGTATGTCCTCATTGTATGTCAGTAATACAGCAAAAATACAGCGCTATGATGACACCCACTAACAAACAGTCTTATCCTCTGTTCAGATCTGTATGTGTTCAGCAACTTTGAGTTTTCACTACCATACCTACCATCAAATCAAGATCAAGTGTCTCGAACTCCATAAGATCAAGCGTCTGCGCACCCATAGATACATCCATGCTCTGAAAAACATGAAAGGAGTTTTTCTTCTTTTTTTTAACATTTCTTTGTTCACAAAGTTCACCCCTGTGTGCCTTTACTGAGCACAGCGATTTTAATATCATTTGAAATCTAACACAGAGCTTTATCCTCTCCTTGACCTTCATGTGTTCAGCAGCTTAGAACACATTTCTGTCCATTCACTCCCACTACACCTACCGCAAGCTCGACACAAGAAACGTAATCATCATCAGACTCTTCCTCATCCTCTTCCTCATTTAGTGCCTCCTCTTCATCTTCCCAGCCCATGTAGGGCAGCAGGTCCACCTCCTCCTCTGCAATCAGCTTGGGGATGTCTGTGAAGCCCTCCTCCGGCTTCTGTGCATCCTGGTGGAGGATGAGGGAGGGAAGCAAAAGACTTCACTTGGAGCTCACACTTCTGAAACATGCCTACAGTACATGATTTAATAACACATACTTTATTAGACCACATAGACTTACATGCATTACATCCAAACTATATTCACTGTTGCCATTGATATGAGAGAAAAATGAAAAAATAGCACATTATCGAAATATGATTCTGGTTCCACTATATCATTGTGACCGCCGTTAGTGTAGCGATCATATATAGGGATTCATTTAATGTTTTTTATACATTTTATACATTTAATAAAACACATATCTAAGACTACACACACTTAATGCATTTAATTCAAACTACATTTATTGTTGCAGTTGAGACCCCGTGACCTTTCTCTGTGAGGTCAGGAGTGAACGTACCCTCTCCTCGATGGCCACAAAGCTGGTGAACTGGGAGAGGACGGAGAACTCTTTGCTGAGCTCCACGATGAAGGACTTCATCTGCGCTTTCTTCCCCTTTGAGAGTTAGAACACAGACCAGCTATCAGGGGAGCTGAAGAGCTCAACACAACACAACGCAACGACCACATGCACACCAAACACACACACACACACACACACACACACACACACACACACACACAACACAGACACACACACAGGCACAGAGACACACACACGTACCTCATGTTCAGCTTCATCCATGTGAAGAACACCATCCTCATAATCTCTAATGACTGCTCGCGCTGTGAGCTTGTGAAGAAACTAATGACCACATACACATATGCACACACATTCACAAACAACACATACACACACAAACACACACACACACACACACACACACACACACACACAGAGAGAGAGGGGGTAAATATAAACATATGTACAGTAACAGACTGGAGAGATCCACGTGGACAGGGTTCTGTAGTGTGTTGTGTTGGTGAGTTGTAGGTGTTCATACCGTGCCCTTAGTCTTCTGCAGTTCTGTGGTGGACACCATGGTCTTAATCTCCTGCCCACACAGGTCCCCATAGAGAGTGGCCTACAGTGGACATACAGTATGCATTCATGGCCCCAGGCATCAACATTTCAAAATCAAAACATTTCTGCTGAGCATTCATCAAATTTAGTCATTTCATATAGACGGGCAGATCCAATACAGAGTTTTCATTTGAGAGGTCACTTTGGTAGAATCTAAAAATAAACACAAATGGACACATATAAACAAATAGTGACACGATCTTATGCTCTTGTACGTTACCTGTGTGCAGTGGGGTACGAAGCCATAGACCAAGGTGTGGCAGTTGCTGAAGAGGGCGTGGACCTGTGCAGGGGCCTGAACAGGAGGGGGCGCTGTTGGGTTGAACAGCTGCCACTTCACGGCCACCGAGTTGCAGCCTGGAGACACCAAGCGCCTCACCTGCGACGCCACCTGTCAGGTGACACAACAATACTTCAGTGGCACATCTGACATTAGACACATCTGTCATCAGACACACCTGTCTCTCAAATACATTTTTTTCAAGTCACATTTAGCTTCTGTTTAGGTCTGTATCCCTGTTCCTTCACTATGAATGTTTATAGGAGATTGAATTTCTGTTCGTAACTGCAGAGACAAACTACCTTCTCTGACCACGTGTGACGGGTCTTTGTGTCAAAGAACTCATAGGCTCCACCCCCTGCCTGGGCAAGAGCTCGAAGCATGTGTCTGTTGGCCGTCTTACTGTGGAAAAACACACACAAACAACAGGTAGACATTAGCACACACACACACACACACATACACACACACACACACACACACACACAACAGGTGGACAATAACACACACACACACACACACCTACACACACACACACACTATACAGCACACAACACGCCCACCCCCACATACTCCACATGTTCATTGAAGACAACCTGTTTCAAACCATGTTTACTGAAGACTTTCAAGTCAGGTACTAGAGAGCTCACCTGAGGCCACAGGTGAAGAGGCGCGTATGTGCAGCGTTGCTGCGGACCAGCTGCAGGGTGAGAGTGGGGTTTTGCACGTGACCATCAGATAGCAGCACCAGGCTCCTGCTGCCCCGGGATGGAGGCAGCAGACTCAGGCTGCGCAGGGGCCGCCACAGCTCAGTGCTGCCCCCCACTGGTGGGGAGGTCTAATAATGAGAGCAGCAGAAAAAAAACAAACTGATTCACCAAAACAATAGAGGAATAGGCCCCCCAATTAATAAAGTGCGTACAAAGGCGTCCATTTGTTGATTACGCTCACAAACCTTTGTTAATTATTGTTTACCTTTGTTAATTATTGTTAAGTATCTGTGTTGAGGATATGGTGCACCCTAATGTGTTTTGCATATTACATGTTATATTATAATGCATATTGCACATATTCTGTATACCTGAATACCTCATTCACTCATTCACCATGTCAGTGCTCACCTTGATGAAGTCCTTAGCTGGTTCATATGCATCCCCTAGAACTTTGGAGAACGTGAAGGCATCCTTATGATCTATTTAAAAAAAGAAAAGAAAATATGTTGTTAGAAATGTTAGATTTCTTTTTTACCTCCACCAAAGAGGTTATGTTTTCACCAGGGTTTGTTTGTTTGTCTGTCTGTCTGTCTGTCTTTTTGCTTGTTTGTTCGCAAGATAACTCAACAAGTTATGGATGGATTTCGATGCAATTTTCAGAGTAGGTCTGAAATGACCCCAAGAAATAAACAATTACATTTTGGGAGTGATCCGTCTCACTGTCTGGATCCAGGAGGTGGTTATGTTTTCGTTTGGCGGAGTTTTGCGCTTTCTGAGTGCTTTTCTAGATCACTGTCTGGGATCTCTCCTTCTAAGACACATAGATGATGCAGTGAAGGAAGAGAGAGCAGTAACCCCATCCGGCATCAAACCCAGGTCTCTGGGATACTAAACCTGCAACTTGACCACAACACCAAAAAGCAGTCAGAGCACATGCTCAACTGTAGTGACAACACTTTGTCACACATGAGATTACGATTCAAACTGAATATGGTGTAATGCATCATCTGGAATGTATTCTGAATGGGTACAGAACCACATAAATAGTAGTCTTGACCCCTTGTGGCTCATAGACTGTACTGACTATTCAACGTGACTAAGATATTTGTTAAAAGAAATTAAAACAAATATGCAAATGAGTCACGTTTAAAGTCTTCCACTTCTGCACTTCTGTGGCTTGCCACCATCAACATAACCAGTGTCCCACCTGTCCCAAACAGCACAATGTTGATCTTGAGTTTCTTGTCCAGTTTGCTGAGCAGGTGCAGGGCGATGTGCCGTGCGTTCAGCAGGGTCTCCCCCCGCATGGACTCAGAGGAGTCCAGCAGGAGCAGCACCTCCTGCACCCCACCCCCACCAGGACCAGCAGGACCAGCAGGACCAGGGCTGAGCTCCTCTTCGGCCCCACGGAGGGCCCCGAAGTCGGGGTAGAACACCAGCATACAGGCCTGAGGAGAGAAGAGCGGTCTGGATGGGTGAAGTATGCGGTATGCAGGCTTTTGAGTGTGTGTGTGTGTGTGTGTGTGTGTGTGTGTGTGTGTGTGTGTGTGTGTGTGTGTGTGTGTGTGTGTGTGTGTGTGTGAGAGAGAGAGAGGTGTGTGTGTGAGAGAAAAATCTGACCTGGCTGTCCTTGTCAGGGTGGTTCTCCACCCACATGCGGGGCATGTGCATCTCAGACAGAGTGATGTAGAGTTCGAACCCGTCAGAACCCAGCGTCTCCCCAGGCAACGTACAAACCACCGCCTTACAGTCCGTCCTCTAAGGAACGGGAGAGAACACAGGTCAACTCAACACCTTCAGCAGTCAAAATAACACTTAAAATATCAACATACTGTATATCACACCCTGATAGAGATTTTTAGTTGAAATGTGTACCCATTAAATCAGAGTTTAATAAAGGGTTTATATTTTCATACATAAGGCCGCCTCAGTTCTTCTGCTTTTTTCCCCTTTGATTATTTGAGAGCCCACTTGATGAAACAAGAAAAGCGTTCCCTTTTCATTTTTTTTTATTCATCAATAAAACAGCTTCAAAACATGTCTGCCAGTCAACATAACACGTTAAACAGTCAAAAGAATATCTTTGTTAGTGAATACAACAACTCGGTCGATTCAACAATTGGTCGAGAAAACATAAATAAAAAAGAAAAAAACACAAAGAAGAAAACACGATAAGACAAAACTCTGCAGACTCAGTCAACAGTTTCAAACAGGACTAATTCAAACGATAAACCTTAAGCATTTACGCAGCCAGCACATGAGTAACAATGATCTTCTCTTTTCCTGCTAGACAAGAGTGGGCCAGATATTACTCACTGTACTGATTACTGATGAAGAGCATACTGGTACATACCTTGGTCTGAATACGGTGTGTATTACAGCGCAGACTGGTGATCTCATAAGGCATCTCAATGGACAGACTGAGGGAGAAGTCCCTGTGATGAACCAAAGAAAAAGAGATGTAATTCAAGTCATCAGTGATACATCATCATATCACTCAGTAACATACTGTAGGAGCACATTAATATCATTATTACTGTGTAATGACCAATCAGATTATCAATAAAACAACTCGTAGAGTTGAATGAGTAGAGCACATCTGAACTAGGTGAAGACTCTTACCCCTTGAGTTCACTCACACACACCTTCTCCACAGTACCCTGCAAACCACACACAGAGTAATTTAACAAAAACTAATAAAACACAACATTTCACACTGAATAGATCAAACACTGACTGACAACTGTCAATCAAGAGAAGAGGAATGCCGGTGCAATGCAGATGTCTCCTTTTACATTTATTTAAAAGGTGCAAAACACACAACTGTCAATCAAGCTAGATCTAGAGTCCTCCAACCTGTGTCTTCTCATTGAGTGCAGCACTCTGTTGCCATGGCGCCACACTGCCGGGCAACTGGAAGAAGATGGAATCGTCCTTCACCAGCAGCTCAGAGATGAAGGTGACCTTGATGAGAACGGTGGCACCAGGAGGAAGATTCCCCACACTGATGGTGAACACATCCTGATGGGGCGCACAAATATGACATCATCAAAAATGGCAGATTACATGAACAGACATCGAATGACTCTAGATGGTAGGAACAAAATTAAAAAGAGAATGGTGAGGCAGCTACCAAGCTACCCTATTGGCGAAGAACCTAATGTCGATACCACTATGCTGGTATAACTCAGTGATTGTAAAGAAACGGTCTTTGTACAAGGTTGGATAATTTATTGATTGGTCTAAGATGTATTTCCCAAACTGTATGTTATCGTTTGGTGAATAGTAGAGTTTTGTAATGTGTGTGTTGACGTACAGGAGCCTCCTGGTCCATGAGGTAAGCCCCGTGGCCCTTCGCTATGGCCTGCTTGTACTCCTTATGGGCCTGCTCCTTCTCCTTCACCTGAGGAACACACAGCAGCAGAACACAACTACAGTCAACCGGAGGACTGGACACACCATGGCCATGTTGTTCTTCATGAACACCATGAAGAACATACATCAGAACAGACAGAGGAGTAGACACACCACCAGGACAGCATGAAGAACAAATGCGTCAGAACAGGCAGAAAAATGGAGATAGTTGAATGAGGAATAGCGCCCCAATGGAAGGGGACAGATAGTGCAGGGAGGTTCTGTACCCGTCCAATCACGTGCTTCCCATTGATGAAGGCCTCAAAACCACACACAGCAGCAGACTCCTCCAGGGGGAAAACATACTTGGCCTCGATGGGAGCCGGGTTCGGGTTGGAGTACGTCTGGAAGATGATGACCTGGGGTGGAGAGATGGAAAACAACATAAGCAGTGAAATAGGAGAATGGCAGTCAGCAGAGAATGAAAAAGTAATCTCAGTGTTTGTTGTCATGATGTCTGAAGGCCACAGATGAAAAGAGATGCATCTGCATCTAAACCACATCTAAATGTGCTATGGTATGGTATATTTTATTATAGAAGTTGAGAGTAGTCTGAGGAAAATGTACACAACATACAGTACGTGCCTATAGGAGACAAAACACACCCAACGAACAAACTTTGTCTTTGACTCAAATCCCCATATCTAGAGGTGCGTTCAAGTTTGGATATCAGTGGCAAACGTTCGTGGTGAACATGTTATCTTTGAACAGTTCAATTTGAATGATTTAGTGCTAACATTCCATTCTAACGGTAACTGCATTGTTGCCTTCATCAAACTCATGTCCAGTTCCACTGTATGCTCGCGGAGCACTACCTCCTCAGACTGTTTTGTGATTTTTCGCAAACGCTCGCACCATAGATCTGTGTGGCCTATGAGCCCTATACCTGAGACAGCAGGTCCACCAGCTTGCACTTCACATGGACGGCCTGCAGGGGGAGCGTCTGTCCCGCGCTGTCCAGGAGACCAGCAGTCACGCTGTCTAGAGGGTTCTTAATGTCCTCAAACCCCCCATCATCCTCACTGGCCACTAAACATACACATGTAGAGTGTACCTCACAGGTTGTAATATTTTACAGGGCACTTTATCTTAGATATGTTACTACTAAGCTATTACTACAATGTAATAATGACACAGTTGTTATAAATACTGTACAACATATGCACAATTAAGTACAATGCAAGAGCAATTTAAAACATTACTGAGTGACTCTAAGCAACACGGCATCAAATATAAGCTATATAAACTAAATACAATAACGACATTCTCATCAATTAATTGAATACACAGCATTGTTTATTTACAAGTACATTTCTTATAAATCTAGTTTATTTTCTATAGTATGTAAACTCTCAGGCTATGTTGGGTGAGGAGGCAAGAAAGGCCACCATTGGATACCCACATGTGTCAGAGGTTGCTGCTGGAGGGATGTTTTCCATCGACGTGTCAACAGACGGCTGGAAGTCCTTAAGCTGGTCGTCTGGCAGCGTGTACTGGACCACGTACTTCAGCCTGACCTGGTCAGGACTGAACACCACATACTCATCGTCCTGCAGGGAACACACAGGAGCCATCAACAGCCTGGGAGTGACAAATATCTTACCATGACAACCACATTATGATGAGAACAATTACAGCAAGACACATGGTCATGAAACGTATTGTAAACTGTTGCTACAAAATTAACGTTTTAGTAAGTACATTGCATGCTCAGTAAACAATGCAAAAAACCAAACTGCTCCGTATATTACCTCTGTGAAGCAATAATCCCCAAGAAGCCTTAGTTTACACTGATTTTAGACCAGCTAAGTGGCGTTGTTAGGCACGACGCGAAGCGGAGCAAAGGCACATCAATGAAAAATGTAACAATGTATTCATACAGTAGATAATCATTCTTCCGCCAAGAAATATATTTCCTCCATATGAATGGTTGCCATGCAACATCGAGACACAGCTACTCTAACTTTTGTGCGAGTTGTGGT
>NC_084997.1:24492146-24689646 GCF_963854185.1 Sardina pilchardus
GGTTATCTTTCAAACTTAACCTGCTCAAAACCTGCTCCGACCAGGTTAGGTTCAGAGCATATGTTTCTATAGTAACTAACATACCGTGTTCATTTTGGAACGGAAAACCTAGAGTTACCGCAAACCCTGGGTTAACTTACCCGGTTTTGTGATAAAACCGGCTTTGTGGAATACCCCTCTGGAGTGTAGATGTATATGTGTTTGTGTTTGAGTGTGTGTGGTTTTCTGTAAATAAAGGATATACAGAATATCTAGCCTAGAAATCTAGACGCCCCTAGCAGCAGCAAATGTAATTTGGCTGGCGGGGCAGTCTAGGCACGATCCATTGAGCCAGGGAGCTGAGAACCCCCAGCACCAGCGTTCCAATCACAGCGTGTATAGAGTCGGTGGGTGGGCTTAACATAATGGTGACTGAAATGTGACCAGAAGTTGCGACGGTAACGCATCCTGTTATTTGAAAACAAGATGATGATTTGTTTAGCGTTATCCTATTGCGTGGAGAGGGAAGGTTACGCATCCTGCTACTTGAAAACAAGAAGATGATTCGTTTAGTGTTATCCTATTGAGGGGAGGGAATTTGAAAGACAACTGTTTATCCCACCCCTCCGATTGCGCCCTGTCTACGGTGAGTGTCCAGACCCTACATCTTGATGTGGGTCTGGCTCGTCAGGCTACAGAATATCAGTATGAATTGTACATACATACATAAATAATGTAACATAAAATATACATGAATATATAAATATGTATGCACGCAGTACAGGCCAAGAGCATGTAACAATATTAGCTCTGAAGTGTAAGTAATTACTGTGCAACAAACACAATGCTGACTAACAATGAGTATTAATTAGAACCAGTGGCGGACCGTGCATTTAGTGGCTAGGCCTTCAATTCTGCATATTTATTGTCATATACCACATTAAAAGGGGGGCGTTACGGGGGGATCCCCCCGTAGATTTTTTTTACCATTTCATCGCTTAAATGTGCACTTTCCTTGCATTTCGCGGTGTAAAAAAGTCACGATTTGTTTCTTACCCGAGTCTTTGTAGCGCTCTAAAAACGCCATCGTCATACAAACAAGTAGGCTGCTTGTTCCGATACAATAGGTCTCCGAGCAGAAATCTTCATCACTTCATCAATTAGGCCTACAAACACCTTTATTAGGCGAACAAATGCAAAGAGGGCTAGGTTACTTACCTCCAAACATTCAGCTTACTGGACAGCAGCGGCGATTTCAATGTTTAAACACCAAACGCACTCGGCAGTGCAAACACGTCTCAATTAGGCTTGTCTCGCAATGCACGCTTTTGTTTGACCCGTTGACACGTTAAAGTATTTTCATTTTTCGATGATGGGGAGAGCAATAGAGATGCATTTAAGACGATAATGTTATTTAACCTTAGACTTTTATGATTCAGTGTACCATAGGCTAAAGTTGAAATAAAATGCAATAACAATGAAAGTTCTATAATTGTTCATGATGTTCATGTACTTTCATTAGGTCTGCTACATTATCAGTCAGCAACTACTTAAGGTGAAATGACACAGCAGAAAATAAATTTGATATTAAAATCAAGGAACATTTATTTATTTAACTAAGTGCAGTAAGTTGATCTTCATGGGTGTTGACTTCTTTCTTCCACATCTTCCACTTCACTGGGTGGTCTGTGTTGTTAAGATACCCTGAAACATACATAAACAGAATAATATACTTTAGCTGAACATGTTCTTTACAATACCTAACATGAAATAAGATGTTAAACATAAACAGAATAATACTGTATATACTTTAGTTGAAAATGTTCTTTATAATACCTAACATGAAATGAGTCAATGTTATAATTTTTACAGTGTTTGCACAAACACTTTTACTTTTATACCAACATGTTTACTGTTGAAACATCTATCTTTATCACAGCTACTGTGTTCTCAACTACAGTTGTGTTAGAGTACTTACATTTCACTGGCACAACTGGACTGATATCCAGAAATGCTGCCAGGAGCTGATATGTAGATGAGGGGAGAACAGCCAGAATAGAATTAACAGGAATTAACTGGAAAATACAGGAAAAACAGGTATTAAATAACACATCATGATACAACAGATTGAATAGAATATTAAAACTAATAACCAAAAGGTACTTATCTTATTGAACGATGTTTCAGGAAATAGGCCAGGGTTGGTGGTATTTCATTGGCGCTCTCTGAAAAGTAATAAAAACAAAAGTACAAATATACTTACCTGCAATCTACTTACCTGAAAATATGGTATCTTCTAGTGGCTCAGCTATACCCATGTCCCACAATGCAGACTCTAGATATGCCAAAAATCAAGAAGACAAAATGCAGTATGTATGCCAACTTTCTGAACATGGCAACATGGCATTTAATTTATTTAAAGGTGAAATCCAGCCGCCGTTCCTTCTTTGTGAATGATGAAATCACACGTTCATGCAGAACATCTCTAGCCTTTAAATTCAGAAGCAGCTCTGTCTCAATGGCCATTAGCGCAAGAGAGGATAGCCGTGTCTGTCCTGTTGAGTTCCTGGAATACGTTTTAATTCTTTTCAGAGCTGAAAAGGATCTTTCCACTGAAGCAGTGGACACAGGAATGGTAACAGCCAAGCAAGCAAGGGCATACAGCTGGTGCATGCTCCTTTCTAATCCATTCTGCTGGAGGTACAGACAAACATCAAATGGGCTCTTACCTTCAAAGTCCGCCATGCCATACATAACGCTGAGCTCAGATCTTAATCGGGTCATATCGAACAATGGTCCATGGCTCGCCCTCAAGCTGTCAAAAACTGCGTCTGGAAATGTTGCTCGATAAGCTGCAAACTTTGAGGCATCAAGAAGAGAGAGGAATGAAAGCCTCTGATGATCCTTGAAACGAGAACTTATCTGCATCACGATGCTGTCAAGAATCTGGACATGGAGTTGTTTATATCGGCCGCGAACATTCTCGTCTGGGTGACCTCTGCGCGTTCTCGGTGCCCCTACCTCACGCATAGTGGATGCATATATGCTGTCGAACCTCTCCTTCTCAAGTTCAACAAAGCCACAAAACTCATTCACCCGGTTAAGACAGAACTGCATGTCCAGTGTTTTGGTCTGCAGTATGTCAAACAGAACGTCGGCATGGGTGAACACACCAGAGAAAGTGGAAAGCATGAAACAGAAGTCAAAGCTGCACAGAAGACTAACATATCCATCTGCACTCCGCACAGCATCTTGATCATATTCATCATGGTTTTCAAGAATGGTCTCGAAAACTTCCAGAAGAGCTTCTCTTTTCTCCAGTACTGTCCCGACCAATCGGGAGTTGTACTGCCATCTCGTTGGTGCCACTCGAGGAAGTCGCCGTTCGCAAATCTCATCAAGTAACTCTGTGCGTTTTGGAGATCTAGAGAAAAACGACGCCAAGCCAGAAAGATGAGAGAAGAACACGTTACATTCTCGGATCTTTGACACCCCCTGAGTCAAAACAAGGTTAAGCGTGTGAGCATAGCAATGGATGAACAAAGCCATTGGAGCTTGCTCTCTCACTTTAGCCTGAACGCCGTTAATGCCAGATGCCATTACAGCAGCACCATCGTAGCACTGCGCTACAACCTTATGCATGCAGTCATACTCCTCTAAGAAGTTAAGAACTAGAGCAGCGATGTCACCTGCCCTCTTGCCCCGAGTCACATCGACATACTTCATGAAGCGTTCTTTCACACCGGTATCTGTCACGTAACGGAGGACCAGAGACATCTGCGCAGCATTGCTAGCATCTGTGGTTTCATCCACCATCACAGCTATATATGGAGCCCGACTGATCTCCGACCGAATGTCATCCAACATCACTAAAGCAACATCCTGAATCAAATCATTCTGAATCTTACCTGACGTCCCCGTGAAAACTCTGTTGGTAGTGAGATGGTGTTGCAAAACAGGATCGCGTTCCGCTAAAAAAGCCAGGAGCTCAACGTAGTTACCACGGTTGGTAGAGGTGGTGCTCTCGTCATGACCCCTGAAAGACAACTCCTGTTTCCCGAGGAAAACAACACAGTCAATAAGATCTTTCAGGATCTTCCGATTCTTCTTCACCTGAACATTATGCAGCTCAGTAGCACGTCGCCGCTGCTCATCAAGCTGCAAATCAATCCTGCTATTTCCGAATGTAGCTGTCGAAACTGTAGCCTGAATATGGCTAGTTGTATTCTGGTGTCTAAGCGCTGCCTTTGTAAGACAACTCAAATTAGAAAAGCCTAAACAATTCCAAACACCACGGTCACTGGAGAAAAGCAAGCAGTCGAAGCAGTACAGTCGATTATTGTACGTTGATCCAGTAAGCCACGGGTAACGTTGGTAGTTACTTACCTGGAAATGTCTCACACAGTTTTTACTTACCTGGCTAAGTGCTAACTGAGGCATCGGTCGACCTTTTCTCACAATATCCATCTTCTCAGTGAAATCTCTCCTCGAAAATGGTGTTGAGAGTAAGTCAGAAACTAAATCACACGTTTCTCTTGTAGATAGCGCCATCGACCTGTCAAATTGGAAAATTCACCTAGCGGGTGCGAGTTGAGAGATGACAATGAATGACACACACACACAGTACCTGTGGATGTCTGACAGAAGATACTCGCTCGAGCTCTAAGTCGAACGTCAAAACAAATAGTTCTAGCGGCAAAATTCGTGATGACTGACAAACTGTTCCGGGTATTCTTTTCGAACATTGCAGGCCCACCAGCAGTCAGACCTGCCTACCTCGTCGTAATACATTGTTTTGATTGGCTGATCTGTCAGATGTAGCCATCAATCAACCCGAATCAAAACATATGATTTCTAAGGGTTGCTTAGGTACCGAAAACGCAGTGATTCCTTGTGAAGGCCTGATGCGGGTGTTAACAAGGGAAGACATACGATTGGATACAAGTGGATATCACACCCCCTCGTTATTTGTTCACGCAATCTGTCAATCAAATCGCATAGCGGACAGCGGTAGTAATGGTTAGGCTAGTCGAGTCGAGAACGATCGGGGAAGGAGAAACAGAAGCAAATAATAAATGGCGATGTAGAATATTATTAAAGAGTTATTATTTTTTATTCATTTGAAAATAGTTAGGCCTTCAGAGAAGGCCTTGAAGGCCCTGACGGTCCGCCACTGATTAGAACCCAATACAAGAGAAATCAGCAGTTACACCATGTTATACCAACATTGGCCACTAGAAGGCGCTCTAAGACCACAAATGAAACATGTCACTAGCATTTGGATCTAGTAATCACGTGATGGACTAGTGGCGCGAATGGAAGATGAAATGTGACCATTCAAAGCGAAATCAGTCGTTTTGCGCACAACGTTATTTTGAGAAAATCAACAATAACAAACTTCCGGGTTAAAATGTTGAATTTCACGTTTTTGCATAATTCGACTGTATACAGTCTACAGTTTCATATCGTGAACGCATTTCACGGAAAAACATACGTTTTGACTGTTAAACCCAGCGAAGATTCAACACATTTGCTGTCATTCCCGTTGTGCACGCGCCGCTTAAAAAGGTGATTTCTCCTCTTCTGGCATATCGTGACAGGAGAACCATGTCAACGTTGGATGCGGTTATCTTAGCGATAGTTTGTGTAATACCCTCGATATACATATCGTTGGAAAGCTTAGTTTATGGCCGTTCACGTGAGCACAATAACTTAATTTAATACATTTTACCGAAACGACTGGTTCCGCTTTACAGGGTCACAAATGTGTTTAATTAAGTTAGCAACAGCAACCGATGGACTATTATTCGGACTAGTTCACAAATTACAACAAAGTAAGGTCTTATACTGCGTTCATGCAGCTCGGAACCTCGGAAATTTCTGACCTCCGATAGCGGAAAAATGACATGAACGCTAGGTCGGGTGGGATTTTTTCCTCGGAGACTCGTGCGGAAGTTTTGTGCCCCGAGGTGTCCGACTTGACGTCACTATCATATTCTCCAACCACGACGGCCTCCCTTGCAACAACACAAGAGGTGAATTTCACTGTCATTACGAATAGGCAAGGTAATTTGTCACTAAATTAACAACACAGACAAAAACACTCGCCCAAGACAATTTCCTTCTTGCTCAACCATACTAAGCAGTTGTAATAACGTATTTATGCGTTTCCTGTATTTATTTTCCGAACTGATCTCATGAACACAATTTTTTCGGAGGTCGGGACTTTTTAAAGGCAGGTCCTCCGAGGTTCCGAGCTGCATGAACGCAGTATTAGCCTACTATATGTCAATTGTCCTATTTGTGTACTTACATGGTCGGATACACACACAGCAACACAACATAAAAGTAAAACAGAACGGGAAAAATTAGCAACTCTACAAACAGCTGGACTCGTGTCGGCAGTGAACTAACTCCTAGTACAAACATAGACTGTAAAAAATATGGACAAAGCGTCTGTGACGTCACCCATAGATTTCTGAAGAACTCAAATGAAGCCGTTTATGGGGGGTATGGGCGGCGCCATCTTGGGAAATCTTGGGAGATCATAACCACGCCCACATTCTGGCCAATCCAATCAAATGGGTGAAAGGGCGGGCTTTGTGCAAAACTGAGCCGAACAGGTGTTCTTCAGCTAAGCAGCTAATACGTTACGGTTACGATACTGGCAAGCTAGGCTACTGCTACGTTTACTGCGAAGCCACTGAAGTCGAAGACTGATTCTAACCCATCTGAATTTGCTGGTAAGTTGAACCGTGTTCATGTTTGTCTCTTAAAGGCATGTGTTCAGACATCTTATGATTATGTATCCTGCAAGCTAACCGGGTAAACTCATGTGAATAGTTAGTGCTGCTAACAAGTTAGCCTACTACAAATAATGAACGGAGTTGTGTTTGCACCTTCTAGCAGGTGAAATAAGCTAGCTGTTAACGTTACGTTACCCCATTTACAATAAACGATAGAGAAAGTTAGACTCCACTACAGATACATTGATCTTTAGCTTTAGTGATTAACGTTACCCATCTCTGTTCTCATTTTATTATTGGTAATGTTATGAAACGTTGAAACGTATGATCCTGTGACATTGAATGTTGCGGTCATTTCATTGTAACATTAACAATAATTTATGTCAACATCAAGCTCGCTTTATTCCGTCAAGTTATTGACAAAATCTTAGTCTAGTATTAGTTGTACATCATTTGATGTGTTTTATGTTTTAGCAATAATCATGGGTTTCATCAGGTCCCTTTCCACAGGTGTATTAATCAAACACCATGCTGTCTGCATTCATAGTCAAGGTGCTTGATTTTATACACCTGTGGAAAGGGACCTAATGAAAACAATGAATATACAAGGATGTTGTGTTATGGATTATGCAATGAGTAAAACTAAATAAAATTTTAGAGCAATGATTTGCACAATATGTAATTTTACTGTCAAAATCACACTCGTGAATACTGGTGATTACGTGTTGTTAGTTGACACTTGTGTTGTACTTGTATTGCATTTCATTGTAGGTTACACAGGTATGAATGTAATTAAATGTTTACCTTTCTATTTTGGCAGTACCTAATGTGTGGATCATTGAAGACTGCTATGTTTGCTGTGGAGAGGAGGTGGCAAGGAGGTCCCTGAGCTCTAACCTGGGACTAAATGCAGGTGAAATGGCTTGGCTGGGATCGACTGAGGTGGCATAGCAATCCTTCTCCTTTTTGCCTAGTCCCTGAAGAGTGGATTTTGCCGCAGAGATGAAGCAGAACCTGTGTGATCTCCATCTGCGGCCCCCCCCCAGGTTAATCTGTCTACTAGGGGCAATGAATATTTTTTAAAATATTGTTGAATGTCTGAATCCAGTTGAATTCAGAAGGCAACCTGCATTTTGATGGCACTGAACTTGCACTTACAAATGGTTATGGAACTTTTCTAAGAGATGCTGTTGATATTGAACATTGGCACTCTACGCTTTTTTTGTCTAGAACTGATGGACTGTTACACCCTTTCCTTTACTTATGTCAAAACCAATGTCTGTTCATTAACAAAATTACTGTTGATGGCACTGAAGTTGAAAATAAAAACACAAATGTTTATGGGACTTTTCTGGTCAACTGTGACCTACATTTAACTTGTGTCAAACCAGTCTTGTCTATGCTGTCAAACATTTACGATTAAATTGCAGTGGGAGCAAAAACAATCAGTAGGTTCAATTAAAGACCCAGATGCGGAAGTACATTTGGATTTTTACTTATGTCTTGAGCATTACAGGCAAATAACACAATGTTGTAAGCTAGTAAATAGTCAGTATATAGACTGTTTTGCAAACTCAGATGTAAATAAGGTAATCATGAAGGGGTCTGCTGGTGAAAAGTCTTTGAAATCAGAAGTTGTCACTGGTTGAGAACTGTTAGGAGCCAGCTCCTCATGTTCAGCACCCACTGGATCACCTAAAGAGAAACTTGACACAGGCAAGAGTGGTAGATTGTTAATCATTGTTATAATCAAATTATTTGAATTACACTCCAATGTGGGACATACCAGTCTGTTCTTGTGTTGCATATATTGATTTGGCACACGCATATGTTACAGTACACTTTTGTTTCCTTGTGTCTAACCTATAACTGACAATGGTATGTTGACGGGGCCGGACCATTGGTCCGACATCCCATTAGTCCGACATCCCATTCGTCCGAAAATGAACCATTCAATAGAGATACCATTAGTCCGACATCTCATTACTCCGAAAAAAAGAGAACCATTGGTCCGACGTCCCATTAGTCCGACCATACACAGTAGAGATGCATGGATGACTTGAAACTGAAAGATGCAAAATTCGCAGAAAAGAGGAGACATCTTTTTTTGCAGCATTGTGTGTCTAACAACAGGTGGAAATGTGCTAGCCTGTTGTAACAATCAACCGTTTACCTTCGGCTGTGTTAATTAAACGCAGAAGGGTTTTTTTGAATGACTAAATATGAATGGCAATAAACAGATAATTCTGAGAATGAAGTAGGCTACAACGTAGACTACACATCTGAGTGCGTCTCTTGATTATAACAATGAAACAATGTCGCTTTCTTCGGTTTAACAGTAAAGGAAGACACACACCAAACAATAACCCAGGTCGTGCACAGCGGCGCTTTATATTCACACACAATTAAATGTCCCAAACAATCCCAAGCGTTGCAATTCCCCCTTTCATTCAGTCCCGAAAATAAACCTAAAAGTCCAAACTAAACGAAAGATGTCCTGTATTTTGCCAGGACCGCGCACAAGAGTCAATAATCCAATCCAGGAAAACTAAAGGGCCGCTGCCGACAAAACGTCCCGCAGCAATCAAAAAAATATAATGCTCAGAAAAAAGGGAAAACGCGATTGCTGTCTCTCTGCTAGACCAAGCAATATGAAAACACAGAAAAGCAATCGATCTCACCAAATCTGGTGAATGCACCAGCAGTCCCCGAATTCGGCTTTTTCTCTTCGTGCGCCCTCTGTTTGGTAACGCAACGGTCCAAACTGCGCACAGCGTTTAACTAATGTGAAAGTACGTTTCCTCGGTATTGTTGTTAGTTTCAAACTCAAAGGAAAACATTTACAAACACTCGTTGCCGCAGCACTGAGTAGGCTAGGCCTACTGGCGCCACAGATTCAAAATCTCACACGCACTTGCTACCCTCTTCAGACCGCCCCCATCATAGCGCATTCGGGTAAGGTGCGCGGGTGCGCGTGCATATAAAAAAAATACATAGAAATAAGTAGGCTACATATACATACAATGATATTACATGAGAACAGAGTTATTATATGCAATTAAACAATGTAATATTTAAGAAATGGCACCTAAACCAATGTGGCAGTGTGTTGTGCGACATTTTGGGAAGCCAGGACTATGCACAAATTAAAACGAGTTTCTGGAGTGAAACTTTGAATTTAGTCAGACCTGTGTGATAGAAGAATATGGCAAGGCTCTATTTCTAGCTCATATCGAGAAGAACGCACGATGGAAATAACTGTGACTAACTGTGGATAACTTGTAGCCTAGAACATAAAGGTAAGAGTTCATTGTCCTATACGTTTAGCTATGTTGGAATGTAGGCTAATTTGTGGTTTTGTATACGACTGAAACACGTTTGCTTCGATGTTCGTTTGCAAAAATATAAAACACATCTCATGCTAGATGAAGTTCATCGCGGGATGTGAGCCTGGGTCACCTGCATGACAGTCACGCACCCATCCACTAGCCTATGTCCCTGCTATTGAAATCATACTACAAATAGCGTCACATCACTCTAACTGTAAACAGTGGTAGACGGAGTTTTTAGGAAATAGACCAAAGTCTGGATTTGTTTATGTATTGTATGGTCGGACTAATGAGATGTCGGACCAATGGGCTTCTTTTTTTCGGACCAATGGGATGTCGGACTAATGGGATCTCTGGTCAATGGTTCATTTTCGGACTAATGAGATGTCGGACTTATGGGATGTCGGACCAATGATACGGAACCATGTTGACTAGATGTCGCTCGTTATCACAGCTCCCGTGTTCAAAGTATACAGTCAGGTTCATAGCGGTTCACCTCAGCAAGCCGAAAGCAAGCCGTTTAATGTGAGGATTGAGAAATCTTCGTCTTCACAAACGTTTTGATCTTAAATGCAACAACCGAGGCTGTAAATTGACAACAGATTAAGTATTCCCTAAAGGTTTTTTGAAGAAAACACATATGTTACCCTTACACAGTCTGTTTGTTGATTACAGCTAACTCAAGTACCTGGGGCTAGTAACATTAACATGAAGCTAACTCACAACACTACATTTCTTAAATGAATGTTTGTGGGTGCTTCTGCCATTAGGTTTCAACAATAAGCAAATTAGTTCATTACTTCCCTAACGTTACACTTACGTGGGGATTTCCGATAGTAAGCCAGCATGTTTGCGGTAGGTTAAACCAGAGACATACCACAGACGCTGTCCTGGCGATTTATGCTAACGTTAGCTTGCTACTGATGCTAAATAGTGCTAACGTTCACATAAGCTAGCAGCTACGTGAAATAATAGTGGAATGTCACTTACCGGAAAACTAGAGTGATGTCCTCTTCTGGTGTCGGTTAGTACAGTTAATAGCAGAGATATTTCAATAAAAATGTTCAGAAAGGATACGGCGATGAAGATTCAGGATCACGGCTGAGACGTCCACTCGGCTGGCAACGTCAACCTCGACATTGGTCAGCTGTCAATCAAGTTGACGACGTCATTAATTTTTTGTATCCAAATGCGATCTAAACTAACGAGTTAGAAAAAAATTCACCCCCCTCACAGTTGTCAGGGACCGGGAAACTACCGAAAAATACAATAAAAGTCCATGGGACCAGGCTTTAAAAACACGAATTTACGCCGTGAAAACGGACATTTTAACATGGGCGTCTATGGAAATTTGCTCTGTTTTGGGACAGTCCCCAGCGGATTTTCGAGGTATTGCAGTTTTTCGAACTTCCGGGTAGGCTTCATTGTTCAGTTTAGAATGTTGCCGCTTGAGTACAAATCATCGCAAAGTTCTCACGTAGCAGTCTAGTCTCACGTAGCGTAGAGTAAACTCCCAACTTCTAGATTCGACTGGAACTTCACGGATGGGATTCAAGTGGTGCTACATGAGAACTTTGCGCCTAGCTAGCGGTGCTTCGTCGGCGATGAGGCTGAATATAGTTCCAAGTAAAGATCTGCCCAGGTAATAGTCTCGTTCGATTTTGCATTATGATTTGTACTCGTTTTGAACACACGGCTCCCAAGATATATTTAGAAAAAAATGTAGACGTCTCGGTCACTTTTTTGGAGGACGTGCTCACTGACACCCTTCATCTACAGCAACTGTGCTAAGCTAAAGCTAAAATCGCTGCTCCCAAAGCAGGAGAATGCCCGGATGGATTTTAACCGGGTTTTTTTCACTGTTCTAACTCTGGGGGTGACCGAGACTAGCTTAATTTCATTTTTGGGTGGCGTATTCCTTTAAGGTTCTCCTAAGAAGGCAGTTAAGAACACGTCTGGGAAACACCCGTATCTTACCGCTCCTTCTTAGCGATTCCTTCTTTGGAGCCTTCTTAAGTCCTTAAGAAAGATTGCATTTGGGAAACGTGGCCATTGCAAGTTTTCATGGTGATCATCGGCGCAGCTGTAGCTGATTGTGAAAGCCGATTGAAAATACATAAGTTTAGAACGAACGTTTCAACTATGTTTGCCATGGTGGACAAAAAACACTCAAATAAAAGCCTAAATAACTGTAGCGCATAATGGACACTGCTCTATCCTAAATAATTTTCGAGGTTCGCCATTTGGTAATATGACCTATCCTACTGACAATAATTTAGATTGAGCACAACTAAAGTTGCACAAAGGCATAATACAGTCCTAAGCCTATAGCCTGTCCAATTAATAGCATATTGAAGATGTGCAAAACCAGCATTTGCGTGCGTGCTTGCCGGTGAGGTGTAGCCTACAAAAATGAGCATAACATCTGGTTAAGTATGTGTGACCTTGTGAACTTTGACCTGACTACGCCACCTGATGCCTCACACACCAAGATATACTTTACAAGCGTTAACTGCTAAATACCCAATCTAGGCAAACAGGTTCATACAAATACACAGTATATGAACTGGACAGAGACATGCTTTTAGTGGAAAAATAACAGCACTTTATTAATAAATAACACAGTTTAAAACAGTCACTCCGTCATACTGGAGGCACAATTTGTGCCAGGAAACAGATTGGCCTAAAGGGGGAGACACGGTATTGGCTGCTACCAGGGACAATGTAATTGCAAGGCAACAGAACAATAATGCTAGGCTATCAAGGAAGGTTACCTGTCCGGAATAAGCGTGAAGATCACCACCGGTGCTCTGGACTCTGGTGCCTACAGTCAAAGGCATACACACACACACGCACACACATAGGCACGACCACTACAAGCAAGTGATTCAATCAATATTGTGAGGTGCAGGTTACCACTACAATACGCGGTGCAGTACACAAAGACGGATCCATGAACTTCCCTTATGAGCCGCTGCTCTAATGCTCTGAAGGAGGACAAGGAGGGGGAGGTTGTTACCACCAGAACAGTAATACACAATTGGGACAAGATACTATAAAGCTTAAATCCGCCGCGAACTCTACGGGCGCCCGGCGCCGCCATCTTGGCTGCCGTCATAACTGCGTGTGTGACTTTTGTTTGTTCACTCATGGCAACAGTTGATATGGACGGACAACTCATGTTTTTAGCCTTCTCCCCTCTGAAAAAAAAAAAATCAGAGGAAAAAAATCAGTCATTGAAATAATGAGTAATTAAAATAACTGATTAAAAAAAAAAAAAAAATCACATAAATGTTCACGTAAAGGAGACAGGAGTGAACTCTGCGCATGTACAAGAGGAACGGAGGCGGGAAGCCGAGCCCATTTCGAACTTTGTTTGAAACACAGTCAGTCGAAGCCGTTGAAGAACAGCGTGAAGATGGAACCTACTGAGGTAAGTGAGTTTATGCCTATGATTTAGGAAGTAGAAATGTAACATTTTGATCGAGAGTCAGTTTTGCCAAAAACGAGACGAATGCTCTGAACACCATCAACAGTGCTATCAGAGATGATTAAAGCGGACAGCGGAGTAATCGAGGATCTGTGTTACCATGCTAACTTAACCTGTCCTCGGCTAGTTTTACTTGTGTGGAGAAAGTCTTCTGTGTTAATTACAGTGCATGAAAATGCACTGTACTGTTCTTCCTAGGCTTCTTATTACAGTGCATGAAAATGCACTGTACTGTTCTTCCTAGGCTTCTTATTACAGTGCATGAAAATGCACTGTACTGTTCTTCCTAGGCTTCTTCTTATTATTCCGCTTACCAAGTTCATGTTTTCTATTCAGCTTGAACCGTTTAACCTAGAAACTTCATTCAAACGTTGCAACGTAGGTCTTCAATAGGGGCATGCTGCTATGTATTTTTCAACTTTGTAACTTTTATACTTTTTAAACTATAAATTAAAAACTATTAAAAATTTCCCCATAGACTTAACATTGGCCTCTATGACATCACAATCGGGTCGTTGAGCAATTAGAATCTTATGCCAGGTGGCCAGCCCCACCTGCAGCAGCCCTCTCTCTCTCAGGCTTTAAGCATACAATCTCTCTGTGAAGACTACATATCCTGTTAACTGTTTCCTCTTTCCACAACTGTTTCAAAATAAAAGTCCTCACTGCAATAATACACTATTAAATCATTTCACCACTGAAACTACTCAACTATTTAACTGTTCAACCATTCCAACTGTCAGTTATCATCAACTATGCCTCCAGTCAACTAAATGAAACCTCCATGTACTTAGCAACCAACATAGCAACCATTAAAACTAAGCGTTTTTGACAGTTTCCATAGCAACCAACATGATTATACTACAGTAACTTCTTTATTCCTGATAGTGGGCACCGTGGATACCCTAGCAACTACTGTTTCAAAATAAAAGTCCTCACTAGCAAGATAGCATTGTTAGCATGGTTAACATAGTTAGCATTTTTAGCATAACTGCTAAAAATGATAAGCTAAGTTAGCTAATCAACATGGTTAGTATTGTTAACATAGTTAGCAATGTTAGCATAGTTAGCATTTTTAGCATTACTGCTAGAAATCATCAGCTAAGTTAACTTATCAACCTGGTTAGCATTGTTAGCATAGTCAACATTTTAGAATACCTGTTAGAAATCATTAGTTAAGTTAGAACAGGAATGTTTAAGCTTTAAAATGTCTACCTTAACACCATCAACTCTCTTTAAACTATGCAACCACCATGTTTACCCTAGCTACACCTTAGTAGCCATATCTACATTTTTTTGCATTTTCATGCACTGGTAATTCCTTGGAATTGCATTTCTGGTTGTTGTTGTTGTTGTTGTTGTTATTATTATGAATAATAATGATAGTAATATCTATTTATTTATTGACTGTCATTTGGCACAGAGTGGTCAACATTGTCGAGGCTCAGATGCCCAGGTTGTGCAATATGTTGGTATTTTAAAGTGAAAGGTAGGGGAAACGAGTTGTGTGTTTATGTGATTGTATTGTAGCGCCGAAGCTATGTACCCCCTTGTTGGACTATCCCCTGTGGTCCCTTGTGTCCCCTGGTTTCCCGGTCTGTGTGTGTGTGTGTGTGTCCCTCTTCCTCCTGTGTTATAGACTGTGTCAATAAGTTCTGATGGGTTTGTGTTTAATAATTATTTTTGGAAATTGGTTATGTAAGAAGTGACACTTCCAGCGTGTTTTTACCAGACACTGCCTTTGAGGTCTGGGATTCCTGTCATTTTTCTGTGTAACTGTTGCTTTTTCTAAAGCCTTTGCTCATTTGTCTTCTCAGCACATCAACTCTTAAGTGTGTCCCTGGAAGATCTACCATCAACTTCCAGAACTGCAACTGTTAGTACTGTCAGATGGTGAATGCTACTCAGGGTAAAAAAAAACATTTTCATCTCTAATATTTCAAGTTCTGTCTCAAAATGTGTTTGAAGCCATTATTCTAAGCTAAAGTAACTCCTGGATGACTTTGAAGAATCTGAACAGTGTACGGTTCACTATGTACTGAATTTTATTATTTCTAAGTGTTGTAGCAAGCAAAGTTGTTTTATTCTAACTTTGCTTTTTTGTCTTTTTTTTTTTTTTTTTGAAACAGCAAACACCATTGTTACACCACTTTGAAGGAGAGCGGTGGTCATTTGGTCCCCTCAGCTTCTCCCTTTCTCAGTGATCTGTTCATTGTGGCTGGGAGAATTGTGGGGCACTCTTTCCTTCATGGAGGACCCTGCTTGTCTGGACTCCGTGATGTGGTTGTCCATGTACTGCTTGGTGGGAGCCCAGACACGGCTACAGTAAATCTGGAGGACTGTGCAGACCTGGACATTAGAGAAACAATCAGGCTTGTATGTTTACATAGAAAATACTAATGTTTGATGTTATGTTGTGTTTTTATTTTGTTTTGTTGTTGTTTGTGTGTTGCCCCCAAAAGACTGTGGGTCTTTGATTTTATAATGATTTTAGAAAAACTGAGGAGTCAACTGGTGGACCCACTATTATGATTCTATAAACTTTTAACACACTGTCTAACCATTATTTATCTCTTTCATGCTCTCCATCTTCAAGCTGGAGGTGGAATCAAACCTATCAGCTGAAGAAATGGGAAGGGTACAGAACGTGGCCTCTTCCTGGGACCTCCCTCCGCTAACCACAACCAACAGGGCCCTTAAAGGTATACTATGCAGGATTGGCGATTTCATCGCCGGTTTCGCTTTCACTTTTCATTTTCGCTCGTTTTATGCTTGCATATTTCTCTGCAGAGCTTCCCCTACAGCTTTAGCGTGTGTATAGGCCTGTCACGATAACAAATTTTGCTGGACGATAAATTGTCCCAGAAATGATTGCGATAAACGATAATATTGCCGTTCTGAGATCATTTTTATCTAATATAATGATAATGGCATAATAATGCAGGTACACCTTTTCAAAGATCAATAACTTGTATTTCTAAAGAATAAGGAACTGGAATGGGAAGACATTTTTAAATATCCACAATAAATGAACAAAACAACCAAAAACAATAAATACAATGGACTCTCTCTGTTTAAGGGCCAGCAAATTAAAACGTGACATGCAACAGGGGGCGTGTAGAGTGACAGTTGCTAAGCCTTATGCACAGAACTAAATGTCATCATAGCTGATCAATTAGGCCTACGCAGTCAGCTAAACATTTGAAACTTGCGCAAAACGGCATGAACCCAGCATCTGCACGTCACATAAAACACAAATTAAAGCAATAAGTTAGTTGGTCATCGGATAATCCTACTGCAAAGCCTTTTCATAGGTATGCTACGTTTATGACATATAACGTTGATTACGAACACATTTCAACACCGCTGACAATTAGCTTACGACATTTTAACCGGAGCTGCCGGCTGTTTTGGAGAGGCAGTTAGAGCAATAACTGTACTGTACTGTTGGCCTGTGGACTGTCCCGGGACACCCAAGCACTGTCCCGGGACAGCTAAGCACTGTCCCGGGACACCCAGACACTGTCCCGAGACACTAGACACTGTCCCGGGACACCTAAGCACTGTCCCGGGACACCCAGACACTGTCCCGGGACACCCGATCACTGTCCCGAGACACTAGACACTGTCCCGGGACACCTAAGCACTGTCCCGTGACACCCAGACACTGTCCCGGGACACCCGAGCACTGTCCCAGGACACCCAAGCACTGTCCCGAGACACTAGACACTGTCCCGGGACACCTAAGCACTGTCCCGGGACACCCAGACACTGTCCCGGGACACCAAGCACTGTCCCGGGACACCCAGACACTGTCCCGGGACACCCAAACACTGTCCCGAGACACTAGACACTGTCCCGGGACACCCAGACACTGTCCCGGGACACCCAAACACTGTCCCGAGACACTAGACACTGTCCCGGGACACCTAAGCACTGTCCCGGAACACCCAGACACTGTCCCGGGACACCCGAGCACTGTCCCGGGACACCCGAGCACTCTAGTGTCTCGGGACAGTGCTCGGGTGTCTCGGGACAGTGTCTGGGTGTCCGGCTGTCCCGGGACACCCAAACACTGTCCCGAGACACTAGATACTGTCCCGGGACACCTACGCACTGTCCCGGGACACCCAAACACTGTCCCGAGACACTAGACACTGTCCCGGGACACCTAAGCACTGTCCCGGAACACCCAGACACTGTCCCGGGACACCCGAGCACTGTCCCGAGACACTAGACACTGTCCCGGGACACCCAAACACTGTCCCGAGACACTAGATACTGTCCTGGGACACCTAAGCACTGTCCCGGGACACCCAGACACTGTCCCGAGACACCCGAGCACTGTCCCGAGACACTAGACACTGTCCCGGGACACCCAAACACTGTCCCGAGACACTAGATACTGTCCCGGGACACCCAAGCACTGTCTCGGGACACCCAGACACTGTCCAAAATTAAGTGCATTTTTATGTAGGCCTCTAAGGGTTTTCTAAAAGCCCCTTCCCATAAAATGATAATTATTATATGTTTATTTGTATAGAACCCCTGGCGTGTAGTCATTGTATCTTTTCACTTTGTTTGCTGTATGTTTGCCTAAATTAATAATTAATTTGCATCAACAAACACGTCACTGATTTCAGAGGTTCCGTGCCCTCCCCCCATTTCTCCCAATGGTTTCTCCTTCATCACGCAACACGAAAGTTATCATAGTGACAGAACAGCTGACTGCAGAAGTGTCAGTGCGCCCGCCTCGGACGTTATCAGTCCATTGAATGGCCGTTATCAATCGTAATCAGCCTCATAGTTATGGGTTAGAAGGCGCCATCTCCACCTTCTAGCAGGTTCAGAAGGCTGTTATCACGCATTCGCATGGTTGACCACGATACAAACACATTAGGATCCCAGAATTCAATCAGAAATCAGAAACGGAAATTACCGAGCAGTGACGAAGTAAAACAAAGAATTCAAATCGGGGAAAGGAAGTGAGCTGCGTTTCGTTGCGTTGTTATTATATTGATTTGTGCATTTGCAAAACTGATGAAATCCGAAATAATATATAGCCTACGCCATATATTATTACCCTGCACCGTATTGTTTGGTTGCTCATCTGGTTTATTCAGGCTTTTAGGTCTAATAAATAAAATAACTTATAACTACTATTGATACTGTAACGTCCCGTGTCAATGACGAGACAGTTTATCACAAACCGGTACTTTTAATAATGACTGTTGTCGGCCACAGCCACGCCACAACTCTTGACATGTACATGATGTAGGAGCCCAACTCACACAAGTCTCCTCATAATCACCACACTGATTGCCCCCAAAACACACACATCACACCCCGGAAGGGGGTGGCACCCCAACCATTGGCCCAGGTAACAGAGCCTATCAGAACATCTAACACATTAACTGTGCCCACATACTTTTTAAGAACTTAGACACGCTACAATACTATGACATTCATTCAGATTATTATAGGGTGTTGCAGGGATTGATATGGTGCGTGCTGTGCTACAGTAAATACAAAATCCCAACACCCAAAAAACTACCACCACTCAAAAATATACGTCAGTCGTAACGGTGATGTCATCCTGACCTATGGTCTTCTCAAGCACAAAGAAGGGTGGAATAGCCTATAACTTATTACAGCTACATAGGTATGGGTTAGAAGGGGCCATCTCCACCTTCTAGCAGGTTCGGAAGGCTGGCCCCTTCTAACCCATACCTATGGGGCTGATTACGATTGATAATGCCAATTCAATGGAGGGATAACAGCCTTCTGAACCTGCAAGAAGGTGGAGATGGCCGTTAAGACTGACGTATATTTTTGAGTGTTGGTAGTTTTTTGGGTGTAATATAAGCATAGCTCATCTGAAGTAGCCTAAATCATTGTTGGAAAGCCTGAGGAGTGTAGATGTGATTTAAGCTGTAATACCCTTTGAACACTTGGGGTGTGAATGCGATTTAAGTTACAAGTTATATTCCTCCCTTCTGTGTGCTTGAGAGGACCATAGGTCAGGATGACATCACCATTACGACTATATTTTTGAGTGGTGGTAGTTTTTTGGGTGTTGGGATTTTGTATTTAGCATAGCAAGCACCATATCAATCCCTGCAACACCCTATAATAATATGAATGAATTTCATAGTATCAATAGTATTAGTTATAAATTATGTAGGCCTACCTTGCATTGACAGATTTGCCCAATTATGTAATGTTAATTCAACTTCATTGCTAGCAAAATTACCATGCAATCAAGCCATTTATTAGACATAAAAGCCTGAATAGACTAGCCTGGCAAGCCAAACTACACAGACATGTATAGTTTGGGGTCGGACCATTCACAGAGTTGAACCCTGTGGGTGGGATGAACAGTTGTCTTTCAAACTGCCTCTGCATGTAATAGGCCAGCATTTGTGACCAATCGTAGCCGGTCGGCAAAACGGCAAATACATCCTTCTTTAAAACGAATGACTTGAGTGCTTCTTTCTTCTAAAACTTCAAAGAAAAGCCCAAGTCTAACTCTTCCAAAGCGCTTCGTTAGCCTCATACAACTTTTGTTTTTCTGGTTGTGCGATACGGTCTCAAACCTAACTCGTCGAACGAGGACGCATGGTCCAGCCCCCTGGCGTCTTATCGGAAGCCGAAGGTGAGCTAAGGCGGGCTCAAGGACTCCGTACACAGATAGAGCGTGATTGTCTAGGCTGAACTCGAGCCTAGCGCAGGCTTGTCCTCAACGGTGCGACCCTAGACCACCCCGCTAGGCAAAAATATTTTTGGCCGCTAGGGTGCGTCTAGATTTCTAGGCAATGAATAAACCAGATGAGCAACCAAACAATACGGTGCTGGGTAATGTGGCGTAGTCTGTCATTTTTTCCCGATCTAAAGTTTTGCAAATGCACAATCAATATGAAATGCATGCATTTATAAACCAGATGAACAACCTGAATAAACCAGATGAGCAACCAAACAATACGGTGCAGGGTAATATATGGCTTAGGCTACCATTTTTTTCCCCCGATTTCATCAGTTTTGCAAATGCACAATTCAATATAATAACAACGCAACGAAACACAGCTCACTTCCTTTCCCCGATTTGAATTCTTCGTTTTACTTCGTCACTGCTCGGTAATTTCCGTTTCTGATTGGATTCTGGGATCCTAATGTGTTTGTATCGTGGTCAACCATGCGAATGCGTGATAACAGCCTTCTGAACCTGCTAGAAGGCGGAGATGGCGCCTTCTAACCCATAACTATGAGGCTGATTACAATTGATAACGCCCATTCAATGGACTGATAACATCCGAAGCGGGCGC
The DNA here is from genome assembly GCF_963854185.1 of Sardina pilchardus. NCBI lineage: Eukaryota > Metazoa > Chordata > Actinopteri > Clupeiformes > Clupeidae > Sardina > Sardina pilchardus. Next base: position 24,513,013 of record NC_084997.1, read on the forward strand.
ACCACTGATACTTCTGCAGTCAGCTGTTCTGTCACTATGACAACTTTCGCGTTGCGTGATGGAAAAACCATTGGGAGAAATGGGGGGAGGGCACGGAACCTCTGAAATCAGTGACGTGTTTGTTGATGCAAATTAATTATTAATTTAGGCAAACATACAGCATACAAAGTGAAAAGATACAATGACTACACGCCAGGGGTTCTATACAAATAAACATAATAATTATAATTTTATGGGAAGGGGCTTTTAGAAAACCCTTATAGGCCTACATACAAATGTACTTAATTTTGTTTGGAAGAGAAATTAATCTAACTTAGGTGTCCCGGGACAGTGTCTGGGTGTCCCGGGACAGTGTCTTGGTGTCCCGGGACAGTGCTTAGGTGTCCCGGGACAGTGTCTAGTGTCTTCGGTCACACTTAGGTGCCAATGGAGTTTAGGTGTTAGCACTGTCGTAGGACAGCCTGGTATCAGTGTGGCAAGACAGCTTTCCGTAGAGGTGGATGTCTGGGAAAGTGGTTGGGAGTGGCAGGGCAGTGTCTTATGGCCGTGACAGTGAGGGTGTCCACGAACAGTACTTGGCTGTCCCAAGACGGCGTCTAGTCTTGGGACAGTGCTTGGGTGTCCCGGGACAGTGCTTAGGTGTCCCGGGACAGTGCTTGGGTGTCCCGGGACAGTGTCTGGGTGTCTCGGGACAGTGCTTAGGTGTCCCGGGACAGTGTCTAGTGTCTCGGGACAGTGTTTGGGTGTCCCGGGACAGTGTCTGGGTGTCCCGGGACAGTGCTTGGGTGTCCCGGGACAGTGTCTGGGTGTCTCGGGACAGTGCTTAGGTGTCCCGGGACAGTGTCTAGTGTCTCGGGACAGTGCTTAGGTGTCCCGGGACAGTGTCTAGTGTCCCGGGACAGTGTTTGGGTGTCCCGGGACAGTGTTTGGGTGTCCCGGGACAGTGTTTGGGTGTCCCGGGACAGTGTTTGGGTGTCCCGGGACAGTGCTTAGGTGTCCCGGGACAGTGTCTGGGTGTCCCGGGACAGTGCTTAGGTGTCCCGGGACAGTGTCTAGTGTCTCGGGACAGTGTTTGGGTGTCCCGGGACAGTGTCTGGGTGTCCCGGGACAGTGTCTGGGTGTCCCGGGACAGTGCTTAGGTGTCCCGGGACAGTGTCTGGGTGTCCCGGGACAGTGCTTAGGTGTCCCGGGACAGTGTCTAGTGTCTCGGGACAGTGTTTGGGTGTCCCGGGACAGTGCTTAGGTGTCCCGGGACAGTGCTTAGGTGTCCCGGGACAGTGGCTGGGTGTCCCGGGACAGTTCACAGGCCACCAGCAACAGTACAGTACAGTTCTTGCTCCCGGGACAGTGCTTGGGTGTCCCGAGACAGTGCTTAGGTGTCCCGGGACAGTGGCTGGGTGTCCCGGGACAGTTCACAGGCCACCAGCAACAGTACAGTACAGTTCTTGCTCCCACTGCTACTGGAGTTTTGGCTGATTCTTGAACTCTCAGCGGAGTGCAGACTTTGCGGAGTGTGTCTTTATCAGATGATGAAAAAACGTAGCTTATAAGCATGATTTTCTGAACTGCATTATCACTATTTTTACCCCCATACCTGTCAAGCTACAACAGAAAGCCTCTTCAGTGTGCTTAGGCCAATCGCCAAAGCTAGCCTGTTAATCAAATGAATGTAAGAAAGTAAAGTTGTCCGTCATGTTATTGAAAGATACATGTCTGACAACTGACTGACATGAGGGTTCACTCCTCGTTAGGCTGCGCTAATAGACCGTGAGCCAGGGCCTCAAATTATGGAAACCGTTACCGAAAAGGTGGCAAAGGCTACCATACCTTTCCTGAAAGCTTGGAATCTCAGCTTTCCAGTGATGTATGATGGCCATCTGACAAGAGTAGCTGTTTTGAGTTATGACACATAATGTAAACTATAGGTTGAAGAAATAATGCGTATAAATCAAGCAGAACACTGACCAATCTGATCATGATATTGGACATATAGGAATATTTTATATTGTTATGTTTGGTATCATTTTAAAGGGGAGACTCTGGGCTTTCATTTAAATCATTTAGTGAACATTTTGGATAAGTACAGCCAACCCTGGATCTCTTCAAACCTTTAATCACACACATTTTCCTGCCATTTCCGCCTAGGTCATCTTTTGTCTTTTAATCCTGTGGCACCAGGGAGCATCAGAGAAACACAATCCAAACACTGAAATACTGGCATGACCCTAAGGGTTCAGAAAATGTATCATTTACCCATGTTTACTGATTTGGAGGGGGTGATTTTCAGTCTTATACTGTATCAGACATGCCGTTTTTTCAAAGACAGAAACAGTAGTGTACTATTATCCCTAGACTAATTTGTTGATATGTCGAGTTGAAAGTCTGAGGTAAATATTTGTTAAAAAAGTTGTTGTTCTGCATTTTTAGATAGTTCAAAAGGTCCTTAATACATATTTTATACAATTTTAATACATATTTACATTAAAAAATGAATGCCTTGTTCTAAGGCAAGAAAATACTGGTAAATGGGGTACTTTTTTTTTTTTTTTTTTTAATATATCACCACAAAACTTTCCCAGTTTATCACAAAGATTAAGACAAGTATTGCTTGTATTGCAGGTTTTCTTAAAAGTAATGACTAAATATGCAAATGAGGATTAATTTCTGAAATAGGCTAGCCTGGGTGTTCCCGTCCTGCCTTGCGCTATGATTTCATTCATGCTGCTAAGGCAGTCTGGAAACTACCGCCCTAATTTTTGCCTGAGATAGGGGACCAATCACAGAACAGGGGGGAAAGCAAGACGATGATCAGCTATGCACAGATGCATTTGATAGACATCCGTGGTGCCCAATGAACGGATCTGGTCATTTTTTCAAATACAAAAAAATGAATGTCTGGTTGCCAGACCAAGTCTCATTTGAGAAGTGGTAGGTGCTAGCCAGGCTAAAAATAGGCGCTAATTTGGAGAAATGTTCAAACTTGACATGTATATATTGAGAGAGAATATGGCCCTTAGGAAGAGTATAATCAGTCTTGAAAAACCAACCGTTGGCGTTGGAGCTTCATGACAGGTTGTTGCAAAACAAATCCATCGAGATGTGAAGCATCTCAATTACGACCAGCCATGGTGACCTCTACCAACAGAGTTGGACTCCGATTCCTCTGTGCCTTCTTCTGTGAAGTCATTGCTATCTTGTCTTTTACCAAGCACTGATGAGAAGGAACAACGACTAAGAGACTCATTTGGCATGGATCTACTGTAGTGTATGCCATATCTCATGGCAAAGTGAAGACTTCCAAGCATATCCTTTTGACTTATGCTGTGAAGTCGCTTACTGGTAATGTCAATCTCATCAGAATATTACTAATACTAATAGATTTAGTCATTGTGTACCCTACAGTATGCTAGAGGAAATTGACATCTCATTATGCGTGCACAAGCTAGGACAGGATGGTGGGGTTACTCCAGACCAAGTGAAGCCATATGTGCCCACAGCTCTAGCCTGGGACAATATTGACAGGCTGAAAGAGCCACTTACAGGCCGTGGAACATCCCATAGGGTCAATGGTATAGCAGTGCAGCCTCGGATGTTAAGTCCTAGGTGTGGTCCTCCAACTAGATCCTATGTTGAGACAGATATCTGTGCTGATGCTTTGAAGAACTCCTTATGGTTGCAGACTGCACTCTGTCACAAATCAAAGCGTCCCTAGCTGGACAGGTTACAACATCTTAGCATCAAACTCTGTGGATGTTATTCCCAGTGTTTTCAGCTATCTGCCAACCATCAATGCCCCGGCCAGACTGATGGGAACTGTTCATGAGCTTCTCCTTCAAAGTAAAAAAAACTTCCTTACGCATTAGCATGTCAGCTGCCTTTTATCAGGCTCTCTACTGTAAAGTTACAGAAATTCTGTGGGCACATAGAGACAGGTTTCCCAACATTGTGCCAAGACTTGGAGTCTTCCACACCATCTGTATGTTCTTTGGAGTGATTGGGAAGTGCTTCCAGGCTGCAGGCCTAAGGAATATGCATTGAATCTGGAGCTGTGGCCGAGGGATCTGCAAGTGGTGTTAGTACAATAGATCTCTGAGATTCCATAAAATCATGTATGAATCCCTCCCTAAGCTAGTCTTGAATCAGTTTCACCAGTGGCTCACAAATAACCATCCTGATGCCCACGGTCTCCTAGATATCCTGCCCCTAGACTTGAGTGTCTTTTCTGAGGTTATATCATCAACCACTGTAGAAGTATCACTTGACTGTACAGTCTTCAGAAAGGTCCATCAGTACTTCTGTGAATTCCTGCAGCATCTCAGGTCTCAGCAAGGTCTACTGGCCAGCTTTTGGATGTCATATATTGACATGGTGGAGGTTGTACTAAACCTTGTGAGGGCATCATGTGAAGGAAACTGGGCATTGCACATGGCTAGCATTCAATCAATCATCCCCTGGACCTTTGCCTATGATAATCTGAATTACGCAAGGTCACTCACTGCTTACTACTCAGAGATGAGCCACATTGAACATGAGAAATCAGATCTTTACATCTTCTCTAGGCTTTTCGGCCTAGCTGAGTGCAACAAACACATTTGGCAGGGTTCTGATTGACCAGGCCCTAGAGGGACACTCAGACAGCTTGAGGCACAAAAGGGTTCAGCTTGAAGGCCCAGCTGCTGTCTCAAGATATTACATTTCTGCTGAGTACAAAAGCACTTACCTGTCTATATTGAAAAGTTCCCTGGGACTCCAACAAAGTGACTATTCTCACAAGGACCTTGGACAAAGCAGAATTGCCAAAGATGAACACATTACAAGCACTGTGGATCTGATGGATTCTAGTTGGATAAGTCCATTTGCAGGTGGTGAGTCCCTCATTTCTCTGTCTACTGGAAGTACAGCACCAGCAGATGTTGCTGAAGACCTCCTGAATGCACACACCATTGGCAATAATGCCTACAGAACCTTCTCTGCTAAGCGTGTTGAGAATAATCCTCCTGCAAAGCAGTTCCATGCACCACTCTCCAAGATGAAACTGAAAACGTTCTCCTAAATGCAGGGAAAGGCAGACATGCACAACTGGGAATAAAGAAGATATCCTCAAAGCTGATTATCGAATATTTGCTCAGATGGTAGCCTACTGACTGTAATAGATGGCATGGCACTTGTTCAGAAGTTGAACGGTGATGGCAAGACATTTGCTGATATTGCAGACTATGCCTTGTCCGCTGTGCAAGCTGAAGCAAGTCACAGCACCCGTGTTGACATTGTTTTTTATGTACACTATATTGCCAAATGTATTCGCTCACCTGCCTTGACTCACATACGAGTTGAAGTCAGGACTCTATGCAGGCCAGTCAAGTTCATCCACACCAAACTCTGCCATCCATACTTTTATGGACCTTGCTTTGTGCACTGGTGCACAGTCATGTTGGAACAGGAAGGGGCCACCCCCGAGCAGGGCTTGGTCCCTTAGTTCCAGTGAAAGGAACCCTGAATGCTTCAGAATTAACTAAGAGATTTTGGACAATTCCATGCTCCCAACTTTGTGGGATGTTTGGGGATGGCCACTTCCTGTTCCAACATGACTGGCCTGGACTGAGTCCTGACCTCAACCCAATAGAACACCTTTGGGATGAATTAGAGCGGATCCTGAGAACCAGACGCCTCGTCCAACCACAGTGTGTGACCTCACAAATGCGCTTCTGAAAGAATGGTCAAAAAATCCCATAAACACACTCCTAAACCTTCCCAGAAGAGTTGAAGCTGTTATAGCTGCAGAGTCGACCGATGTCATAATAAACCCTATGGATTAAGGATGGGATGTGACTGAAGTTCATATGTAAGTCAAGGTAGGTGAGCAAATACTTTGGGCAATATAGTGTATATAATGAGCCTTCTATCAAACACTTGGAGAGAATGGCCAGAGGTGCACTGCATGGCACAGTTCAACAATGTAAGAAATTCCTACAAAGCAACAAAACAAACCTTGCTACCTTCTTGCTCAAGGATTGGGGCAAAGAACAGTCTAGAACAAGATTTTGTTGAAAAGGTTCTGTACACTACAACCAAAGATTACAAGGTGACCCAACAGGGAGTGCACAAGGTAGCAGACCTGTCGTCCACTCATAAAGAGGCTGAAACCTGTATGCTACTCCATGCTTGCCATGCTTCAAGGACTGATCACAAACCTGTCATCCTTGTGACACTGATGTCTTGGTGATAAGCATGGCTACCAGAGACACACTCACATGTGGCCTGTTCCTGAGGACAGGGACAAAGAATCGCACCAGCTACATAAACATCAACTCACTTGTGGTCTGGGTTCACAGGTGTGTCAGGCTTTGCCTGGTTTACACGTATACACAGGCTGCGACACTGTAAGTGCATTTGCTGGCTGTGGTAAAGTGTCAGCCCTAAAACTTCTTCAGAAGAATGAAAACTTCTGTGAGACCTTTCAGAAGGTTGGGGCAGACTGGCAATGACACCTGAGTTGTATGCAGCCTTACAGGAGTTCACATGTCAAATGTACAGCTCCAAGTCCATAATCAGGCATTTACCTCCATGCTCAGATTCTCTCAGGAAGCACGGTCTCAGAGCTAACTATCAAGGTGCTATCTGGAGAAGATGCATCGAGAACAACCCTGAAGTTCCTTCCCCAGTTGAGCATGGGTGTTCTAGAGTGGACCAAGATGGTGACTTGCAGCTCTCCATAGACTGGTTCAATGTCTCCATTGGTCCACAAGCAGTACTTGAGTTGCTGTCCTGCTCATGCAAGAGGGACTGTGTCACTCCATCATGTCAGTGTGTTGCCAACAACTTTCCCTGCACTGACCTATGGCGTGCAAAAACCCGAAGGATGACTTTGCTGAACAATCGTATTCCTCTGATGAGGATTCCGACGAGGAGTTTGATTAGTGTTGTGGCCTTGAATGATGCAATCTGTGCGAAAATGTCATAAAATGTCATTGACCATGCCTAAAGGTCATGACCTTGACCTTTTACAGTAATGGCAATGTCATAATTGCGTTTACCACATCTCAAAATATAGGAATCCATGTCTCATTTGTTAATTGTTATGTGTTCTGCTTAATTTGTAATATTATTTCCTCAAACGCCATGTCTGATATAAGACTAAAAATCACCCCCTCCAAATCAGATAGTATGGGTAAATTATACATTTCCTGAATCCTTAGGGTCATGCCAGTATTTCAGTGATTGGATTGTGTTTCTCTGATGCTCCCTGGTGCCACAGGATTAAAAGACAAAAGATGACTTAGGCGGAAATGGCAGGAAAATGTGTGTGATTAAAGGTTTGAAGAGCTCCAGGGTTGGCTGTAGGGGAGCGCCGGGTCAATTGAGACACTTTTCAGTTAAACGATCTTTTCAAAGATTACGTTATGTACACAAACATTTTTATCATGTGATCAACAACTCACATGTGTTGTGTCTTAGTTACAAGTGTAATTTAACACATATGTTGGATGATCGCGCTGTTTTCAAACTTTGAACGTAAGTTGACATTTGTCTCAAATGGCCCACCTATGCGTGTCGTTTGAGACACATAGGAGGGGCAATTAATACAGCATGTTTTAAACAGAAACTACTGACCTTACTCACGTTTTTATGAAGCATATCGGACAACATACTAGTGTACTCGTCATCCCGAAAATGTCACATTATTTCTCGCAATATAACTAGGTCAAACAAATATTTTTGTCCCGTGCGTAACTTCTGATCAAAAAAAAATCTACCGCATGTAATATTTGTTTCCCTTACTTCGCTGAATATCTGTGGATTCATGTCATACACATGTTTTGTTCATTCAAAATATATGTTGTTCATTCAAACAAGTTGTTGTTAACTCAAATCAGTTGTTGTTCCTCGCAAAACAGTTATTAATTCGGTGATTTATACAGATATTGATCGTGTAATGTGGCCACATCCGGGTTATAGCGTTAGGGACATTTAAACAGCTGTACCAATTGAACCTCCAGCGACTACTGACACTTAAACCTGTTTTGCTTCTAACAGACCTGCAAACCCCTCAGCGTAAAAAAGGTGACAGTGTCCGACGGGGGGGGACACTGTCACCTGTCACTGCTCGTTTTGTTATGTATTACTATATTATTATATATCACACATATACTGTACATGTATGATGTATGTAAACACAAGCACACACACACACACACACACAGGGGAGAGTATTTGAACCCATGCTTGACTAAAAAGAGGAATAGAAAATAATCTTCATGCCTTAATTAAAAAAAAGAAATGAGTAAAAATCAAGGATTTTCTTCAAAAAATGAAGAATGTATCGTAAATAAATACATGTTCTTACTTTAATACAGGGGGCATACAGTAAGTAGGCCTGTTTTGACCCCTACAGTGGGTACGGGTTGAGAATGCACCTTCTCCCGCGGGACTCCCGAAGAGATCCCGCAGGCCGTCAAGACGATTTTTTTCGAGCCTAAGGCAATGTACCCAAACAACCACCAGGTGGCAGAAAGTTTCATCCCGCATTTCAAAATGATGAAGACCGCATATCCGTCAATAGTCGACTCCTTAATCTCATTTAATCATTACAATGAAGGTGATGACTGGCGAAATTATTCAAACAACGTTTCAATGAACCATTGTTGAAATGAATGAAAATGGTTATAGAAAATCGCCTACAGCCTAACGCCGACACAGCTGATTCTTTGATTGATTCTAAGCTGTTTTGATGTAGGGGATGGGTAAACTGGCGCGCTACAAACATGCTACCAATCAAATGTAATATTAGTAGGACTAGCCTACTTAGACACTTTAGTCATAGGCAACGTTGCCATGTTAATTTGGGCTAGAAGTGCTTGCTTGTGGTGGCGCTCCTGTCCGCTGCTTCTCCCGAATTGTGTGGCAAATTTGTCAGCAATCAGCTTAAATGTCAAATCATATTTATTTCTCTTTGTCGCCATGGTATTGGGGGAAACGCGGAGAAACGAGATGGTCAGTCCTCGTATTTTTTCTTCGCGTTTCGTTATAAGAAATATATAAGTAATAGTTAGTCTTCTTCCGTATTGAACAGATAGGCTACGGGACGCTCTTTGTTCCGTATTTTAAGGAACTACTCAATGCACACACACTACAATGAAAAACACACAAAAAAATCACTAAACATATAGCCTACAACCTAATGACACTTTAATGCAGCGTTTCTCAAACTATGGGCCGCGAAACGTGGAGACTGCTGCTGGTCCGCGAGACATGGGGTGAAATTAGGTCCGGTGATCTGATAATTTGCTGCGCAATTGACCAAGCAACCGCGGACCGACAGAAAAAGAAAGCAAACGTTGCGGCGGAAATGCTTCCTAATTTGATGTGTTTAAACATACAGACATACAATTAGGTGTGTCTGTTATTATGATAATTTTCGAGCATAACTGCTTGTCCATAGCTCAGTGACAGGTGTTAATAGCCTTGCCATAAGCACTGCTGCAGGTGCTTCTTTTATTATGCGGTTAGAGCATATAAGCGCTTACTCATATAGACTATAACTCAGGGACAGGTGCAAAACCACCAACTGGGATGGATCGAAGGGCAAGCAAGCACAGAAAGTTTCCTACGATGGGGAGAAGTGGCCGCAAGGACTGCATCGATAAGATCAACGAATACAGTAATGTTTTACAACCCAGCTGGTATCCGCTGTTCATTCCGACATATCCCCACTCGGCGGTAGGCCTAGGCCTATTTAACTTTTTTTTTTTCAAACAACGTGCCATTCCGACATGAGGTCATTAATAGGCTATTAATGTCATAACTATTAGGCTATCATTAGGCTTACTATGCATGGCTGTAGGCAGCTATGAGGCCACTGAGATCTGGACCTCATCGGTTTTGTGAAAGCCGATTGGAAATACTTAAGTTTAGAGCGAACGTTTCAACTATGTTTGCCATGGTAGACAAAAACACTCAAATAAAACAATAGCCTAAAAAATAACTGCATGCGTAATGGACACGGCTCTATATCCTAAATAATTTTCGAGGTTCGCCATTTGGTAATATGACCTATCCTTACTGACAATAATTTAGATTGAGCACAACTAAAGTTGCATGAAGGCAAAATACAGTCCTAAAAGCCTATTCTATATAGCCTGGCCAATATTGTAGATGTGCAAAAGCAGCATTTGCGTGCGTGCTTGCCGGTGAGGTGTAGCCTACAAAAATGAGCATAACATCTGATTATTAAAGTATGGCTATAGGATATAGGCTAGAGAAGAGTTGGTTTAAAATTCAAGTGTAGTAAAAAAGTTTGTGCACATCCCCGGTCAAGGTGCAGAACAAGAGTAGGCTAAATCATAAAAAAAATGGAAAAAGGTTCGCACACTTGAAATCCTTCTTTTATAGGATATAGGCTAGAGAAGAGTTGGTTTAAAATTCAAGTGTAGTAAAAAAGTTTGTGCACATCCCCGGTCAAGGTGCAGAACAAGAGTAGGCTAAATCATAAAAAAAAATGGAAAAAGGTTCGCACACTTGAAATCCTTCTTTTTTTATTTGATTTGGTCTTCTTCAGATTAAAATTCAAGTACGTGCGCTATTTAACCCCTCGAGACCGACTGCAGTCTGCTGACACAGCCAGACGACTCTCCCAACCCATTCATTCGTTTTGGCCGATATAATCCATTCATTCGTTTTGTGCGTAGGCCTATATAGATTCCTGCATGCTGCATTACCGTGACCCTTAGCCTACCTTGTGGATGATTTTTTCTCATTGGAATATAGCAGGACAGAATGCCTTTTATCTAACAAACGCAAAAGCTGAGATTGTTGGGAGGACTAGGCTACTCAACAAACTTGTTTTTCGTTTCTGGGAGATTTCGTTATCGTTTTGGATTGTCGGATTTTTATACTTATTGTTTGGACTTATGGACAATGAACTTTGAGGGGTGGTTGTTAGTGCTTTACAAAGCTTTGTGTTAATAAGTGTCGGTCCTCCTATCCAGGGGCGTCGTTAGACCTGGGCATTCGGGGCTATAGCCCCTGATGTATTGGGAATAGCCCCGGATCTCCGAGCCTTAAAAGTAATGATGAAAATCGCCCCAGAGGTTGTTATGATATTCCAAACGAACGCCACGGCTAGCAGCCACCAGGCAGCCACAACTGCAACATTGTTACTAGCGCTGACCTGGCGTTATGGAGTCCGAATCATTTGTTGCAAATTCAACATCAGTGTTATATTGTTTCCCTCTCTGTCAACCGTTATTACCAGAGCAGAGCCACTCTTACAGTTAGCCTACTATTGCAGTGTAGTTAAGTTTACCATGGATATAAGAAAGTTTTTTGGTGGGAAAAAGCAGCAAGCGCAAGAGGTTGACGTTGAGAGTGAGACGTCATCTTGCCAAACCCATGATGATAATACTTCAATCAGCTCAGGTTCGTTAAAAAAAAGCAGCAAGCACTAGCTCTGAATAATATAGGTCTGTGTTAAGCTAGCTAGCAGTGCCCACTGCCCAGCCTCTGTAGGCTACCTCTCGCTAGCTTTAAGACACTTCGCTGGAGAACTAAAAAGACATCAACTTACTTACGTATTTTCACCACCAGCTCTGTAGAATCCAATCACACGATCTTCATAAACACTCGTTTTCCATGAACGTGTTCCATTAAGTCCACTATCAGACCGTCAGCAGGCTTTTTTTTTATGTATTTGTTTTTAACACTGCTAGGTGCTAGTTACCATAGTTAACCGAGTTGAGCCAGGCTAGCTACAGGTATTCCTAACCAAACGCACCAATAACTTCCATGCAAACTGACAATTGAACATGGATTAATAGCGATTGAGTGGCACCTGGAAATGATGCATTCATTCATCACGTCACGGGCATAAATAATTGTTTTATTCGATGGCCGCTCACTCAATCAAATTAAACAAGTACGCGTCCTCACATCATGTTCTCATTTCGATAAGCGATTAGCCTGTGTGCGGTTACACTTCTTGTTTTCATGATGACAGTTGGCAAACAACGTTATGTTGCATTACCGCCACCTTCTGGAGTGTGGGTCTGAATAATTTATTTCCCTACACTTAAATTCTGATGTATTAATCCATCCAGTTATTTTTAAAAGGGAAAAGAAAAACCTGAAACATAACTCTCCAGAATTAATTTGTAGAATCATTTAATCTCGTATCTCTCCATTGTATCTGATGGATTAACTGCTGCCTCTCATTACAATATAGCACATTCTTCAATAACATGTTCTATTTCTGATAAGTTTGACCTTTAAACATGAATAGTCTGCTTTTCATTAAGTTTCAGATCATCACACAAATGATTGTAACATTCCCATTTAAAGACAATAAAAGGAAGACACCACTAAAATTGACTTTCAGTTTGAACATTAAGTTTATTAATTGTAGTATGCATCCAAAACATGGTTGATAATCATTCGTCGCTTACTGGAATCATACATTGATCCTCACTGGTCTCCTAGATCACTTCCCATGTTTGTCTCACTGTGGTACAGTTGAAATTAATTAGGAGGTCATGAAACAAAGAGCTCTACAAACATGTTAACACATTGCATTCATTAATTCACTACTGTCCCCGTGTGCAGTAAGCATTTGATTTTCAGTATGCATTTTGGATAGCCAAAAGTCCAATGGAGAGTTTCCATTAGGGATTTTAAAAACGCATGAGCATACCTTGGCAAATAATGGTCTACAGCACTCATTTCATGCTATATTGATCTACTTTGGCACCCAGCTTCACAAGATCAAGCACCATGCAGTCTGCATTGATAATCAAGGTGCTTGATTGCATACACCTGTGAAAAGGCACCTGATGAAACCCATGAATAGGTCAAACTAGGTGGGAACAGTGGCCTCTAAAGCAGGCACCGTGCAATTTTAGGCAAACCTTTAAAAAGGTAAAGTACTTCAAAGTTATAGTAGAACCTCATTCATGATGAACATTCATGTGTAGAACTCACCTGGCCGATGCCTCAGAAAGAAACAAAAGAAAGACTTGCACACATCCTGAAAAGCTCTAACAAATTGTGTTATACATGGAATAACAGAAATATTTTAGTTTAAAGTTTTGTTGTACATACCTAGTGGCCCTTACTTTGCTGCTGTTGTCTCACAGATGAGCCAGGGAGAGATGAGGGAAATGCAGGAGAGAGCAGTTTAGGGAGTCCAGATACAGGCCCAAGTCAACCGAAGGACATCCACTTCCCTTCAAGCTATTTTGGGCTCCAGAAGAGGTCGTTCCAGAAGACCTGGTATGACTCCTTCAACTGGCTTGAATACTCAGCAGTCAAAAAGGCTGCTTTCTGCTTTTGCTGTCGAGTGTTTAGCAAGCAGGAGGGCAGGGCAAACAAAGATGGCCTCGTAACCACTGGCTACACCAACTGGAAGAGGGCGTTGGATTCTTTCAGGGATCATGAGAAAACTGCCTTGCATAGGGCTTCACTGATGGCCTGGAAGAGCTACAAGGCAACCAAGGTCCATGGGGATGTCACTGAGCAACTTGTTGCTGCTAATGCAGCAGAGATCAGTGAGAGAAGGGAGTATCTCTGCCGCCTTGTTTCAGTGGTCATCTTTTTGGTCAAGCAGGGAATTCCCTTCAGAGGCCACAGTGAGGGGGAAGACAGCTCCAACCAAGGGAACTTTCTTGAGTGCATTAAGCTCTTGTCCAAATTTGATCCCTTCCTACAGCAGTACAAAGCTCCTCTCAATACCACATACCTTTCTCCATCCTCACAGAATGAATTCATTGAGTGTTCCTCAGCTCACATCACAGCCAAGATAATGGATGAGGTGAGGGAATCAAAGATGTTCTCCGTCATGGCTGATGAGGCCAAGGATGGGAACACTGAGCAGCTTGCTGTATGTGTCCGTTATGTGTTTGGGAATCAAATAATGGAACGATTCCTTTGTTTGAGGAGACTGAATGGATACAATGCTGAAGCGATCACAGATTCCTTGGAGCAGGTTCTTCAGTCACATGGCATTGATCATCTTTCAGTTGTGGCCCAATCATATGATGGTGCTGCAGTGATGAGCGGGTCAGTTCGAGGCGTGCAAGCTCGTTTTCGGGAGAAACACCCAGAGGCCATCTACGTGCACTGCTATGCACATGAGCTGAATTTAGTCCTCTGCCATACATGTAAGGCCATTCCTGAGGCAAGCAGTTTTTTTGACATGCTGGAGAGCTTGTACTCATGTTTCAGTTCTTCAATTCTCAACCATGACCAGTTTGTGGCTGTGCAAAAGGAGTTCAACATCGAGCAGGGTGAACTGGTCCAAATTTCTACCACCCGGTGGGCTTGTCAGGTGAACTCCATCAACGCACTGCTGCGGAATTTCCCTGCCGTCCTCAAAAGCTTGGAGAGAATAAACACGCCAGTTGCAGTGGGTCTACACGCAAAATTGTCAAAAACGGCCAATGTATACCTGCTCTTTGTTTTCAAGAGGCTTTTGGGGATCACAGAGGGATTTCACAAGTTCCTGCAGGGGGGAACCATTGATCTGGTGAGGGCCATTCAGTTCAAGAGTGCCATCCATGACACCCTGGTCAATCAGAGAACGGAACAGGTGTCTGAGGACCTCTATGCCGCTACAAAGCAGCTCTGCTCTGACAACAACATCCCAGAGCCCTCTGCTGCACCAAGACGAAAACAGAGGAAAATGGAAGATTTTGTTGTGGAGGCATCCGTTGGATCAGGCTCTGACCTGGTCAGCGACTCAGAGTGTCTGCGGCAGAGGCTCTTCTTCCCGTGCATTGATCGGATGATCAACGAACTGGATCATCGGTTCTCCACAGTCGCAGGAGAGCTCTTGGAGGGAATCCAGGCATGCCACCCAGCCTCCAAATCCTTCCTCTGCTTGCAGTCACTGGGGAAACTGGCTGCTCACTACAAAATCCAGCTGGTCTCAGAGGAGGTCATGGTGGCAAAGAGCTTCCTGAGCAGGAAGGAGCCAGAAGCCATCCCAGATATCCTTAGTGTCTACAAGCTTCTGGACTCTTTGATGTTCCCCTCATTGAAGGCTATCTTGCAGGTGGCACTCACAATCCCGGTGAGCAGCTGCAGCTGTGAGCGCTCATTCAGTGCTCTACGCCGACTCCACACATGGCTCCGGTCAACTATGGGCCAGGAGAGGCTAAATGATTTAGCGGTGCTGGCGATAGAGAGAGAGCTGGTTGCAGATGTCAGTGTGGACAAGGTGATCGATGCATTTGCCTCACTCAAATCAAGACGGCACTCATTGATTCTCCCTCCCACAGCACAATAGTGGTGTCAACTTCTCCATCTTCAATAGTGGTGTCCACTTCTCCGTCTTCAATAGTGGTGTCCACTTCTCCATCCACAATAATGGTGTCCACTTCTCCATCCACAATAGTGGTGTCCACTTCTCCATCCACTTGTCCACTTCTCTGCAATGCCCCACTCTAAACACACACACACACACACACACACACACACACACACACACACACACACACACACACACACACACACACACACACACACACACACACACACACACACACACACACACACACACACACACACACACACACACACACACACACACACACACACACACACACACACACACACACAGTGTTAATTTTGTTTAGTGTACATAGCCAGTGGCCATAGCCAGTAGTTCTAGCTCGTTCTTTTTAACTAGTTCTAATACTGAGGGGAGGGCTGTGTTTTCTCTCAGGCCCTCTAGGTTCTGTCCACGTTTTCAATAAATGGCAAAATAATCCTAGGATGTCTGTTCTTACTTTTTGGGTAAGTGTCTATTCACAGCAGCACTATGACACTGTCGCCTTACATAGGATTAAAAAATGAATGGACCCATGGACCGCGTACTTTCATCCTGATTTAGCTCGCGCACGTCCACCATCCGACACATTGAAGTAACACATTCTATTGACGCATTCCAGTCATCATGTTTAATAAGGCGCCTTTTTTTACTAGGCTATAGAGTTTACAAATTATTTCATTTAATTATGTTTCTATATAATTATAACCCCATTCGAAATTGTGTATTTACTGACGAATTAATTACATAGGCCTACGATTTATAAAGCTAATAATATTAAAAAAAATCCGAACCCTTTTCATGTCGTGTAAACTAAGAAGTTTGGAAATCCCTGTCTAGGCTACTAATCTGTGCCGAATCTGTGTCGAATTATAAACAGTGGACTCGTTCACAAATGTTATATTTATATATCCCCAATTAAATAGGCTAAATTAACATATTCAAGTTATCTTCATTATAGCCCTCCTGACTGACTTTTAGCCTCAAAGCGCACCATTTAAATCTAGGCCAATATGAGACTGGCGAACGACTGTCTGGTAGGCTATATTCAGGCTACTATCTGTGTGACTTGGCAATGACAAGTGACAAAATAAAACGACATTTTAAAATCAACCGTAGGCTATCCTACGTAGATTTAGGCTACTTACATTTAGGGAGGGGGGGAGAAAACCGAGAAGACGTCCATCTTCGTCGTCGTCGTCAGTCAGGACAGGAGGAGCAGGTATAGCTTGCTTCAACAGTTTAGGACTCCCGCCGTATCAGTATCATGTGTCCAGGGTGTGGAGCGATGCAAATACTGTGAGCCTGCTCAGAATGTTCACACATATAGCGCGAAAATATTGTCTCGCGCATCCCAAGACGGCCACTTCAGGTCCCGACGCGCATGCATCTGGCCTCACCATTCGCTACATTTGATTCGCTACATTTGATAAATACATCCTCACCATTCGCTACATAATAGGCTACATTCGTGTTACAAGTGTTTCATTCGCTATAGGCCTAGCCTACTACATATGTAGCTGCAGCATCCAGCGCAATAGAAAATGTGCATCACATTACATCGATTAATTACTTAATTAACAAGTGAATTCACTTGAAAATATTATGGAATAAAGGCTGTTGTAGCCTATATATTTCTATCAACGCCAACGTCACGAAAACATGTGTACACAAAGAGGTAGAAAGCACCATAAACAACATTAAGCACATAAGCAGAACTCTGTCATACCAAAAAAAAAGCTGGTTATTAGGTTAACTTTAACGATGTGACCGGCCACCCGGCGTCCTCTATTTTTGATTGTAAGCGTGAAATACGTGTAGCCTATATTGAAGTCAATAAATTACATATAGGGAACTTAAAAAAAAGTAATGGTATGCTCTTCTGCAAGCAACTGCATCCACGGCAGGGGACAGGTTGATCAAAAGGGGGATGATACGGAGCAGCACAGTTTATAAGGCTTAATGTTTTTTTTTATTGTAATGCAAAGGTGCACAGCAACAGACTAACGTTTCGATTAGCCTAGATCTTCGTCAGTCTGTTTATTATTAACGTTCTGCTAGATGTAGGCCCTAGGCTACACATCTAAACTCAGTAGACGTAGACTTCGGTCTAGTGGGGAAATTATTTTTGTTTTAAAAATATGACGACGATTACCTCAACGATTGGCCTTACTTTCCTTCTCAAACTATGTTGAAATCGCATCTTTCACAACCCAATTTTCAAATTTTCCCGGGGGAAAAACCCCCGGACCCCCGGAAAATGGAAGGGTCAGCCGGGCTATAGCCCCGAATCTTTTGAACTCCTATCGACGCCCCTGCTCCTATCCTTCAGCTCACTGCGCGATGCAGTTGCGCATAGTGGCCACGAAGTCATTAAATGTTTACGACACAATACATGATATTTGTGTTTTTCGTTTCTTAGATTTAATGCATGTTTGACATGTAAACAGGCCTTCAGTCCGTTAACTTAAGGCCTTCTTTTGCATGGGGTTGCTCGCATCCGCCCGTAACCTAGACTATTATGTGCGTAGTGGCTGCATAGTCTTATAATAAGAGGCAAATCGTTACAGGACAACTTAAACTGACTTCCCCAATGCTTCCCCGCAGCACATTACATTTTAATATAGGCTAATATAGGATGAACAAAGTCTATGCTATATTAAATCCAGTAGCCTAATAATTCTATGTGCCACGTCCGATTTCGCAAGTGATGTAGTAGGCTACGTTTAAACATCGACAAACGTCTGTGAGACTACCCATTTCATGAAGAGCAATTGTCTTGTGCGATCATTCCCCCTCCCCCACACTTGTCTAACCAGTTCACTAGACATTATAGCCTACCTGTATGCGGCATTGGACGATTGCCTCCCTCCCCCCTCTCTCTCGACAGACACTTCCTGACACTAGGGCTCGGGATCATGACATCAAAACTTCGCGGGCACAGCCACATTGGCAGCTTCACTCCTTAGTTTACTATGGATTACTATGGATTTACTCCCGCCTTTTAGTGTGTTCCTGTTACTTAGTTTTTGCCTTCTTGGTAGTATGTTGCTGTGTAGTGGGGTGTAACAGTGCAACCCACGATCGCAAGAGGAAAAGAATAAATCGCTACTATTTCTGCTTCTTGTCTTGTGCATCTGAATGAATGGATATTACGTTCAGTGCGCTACCAAATGGCGGCGATATTCCTAGAATGCAAGGCGTGTGCCCGAGCCCTATTATGTAAATGTAAAAATGTGTGTGTGTGTGTGTGTGTGTGTGTGTGTGTGTGTGTGTGTGTGTGTGTGTGTGTGTGTGTGTGTGTGTGCGTGCGTGCGTGCGTGCGTGTGTGTGTGTGTGTGTGTGTGTGTGTCTGTGTGTGCGCTGAACCACGAATTCACATATTAACTTTTCTTTTCAGCAGACATCGCAATCATAAAAAAATCGCAAAACTTTTTAATAAAATAATGCCTCTTGTCTTAATGGGTTCCGGAGGTTCGTAGAGTAAGTTTTGAACCCCGGTCGCTGACGTATGATTAAGATGCCTCAACCATTTACGCCACAGTTCGAGGGTCAATTTCTTCGCACTTAGCCAAGAAATATAAAGGATTCAGTCAGTCGAGTTCATTTAGCCTATTCGCGGCATGCACTTGAAACGCCGATCAAAAGTTCTGACATGTTGAACTGACGTTAGTCATTAATTCACCACATGATAAAATGCTGTTATATTGACGCACAGTAGCCCACGGTAGTCTATGTCTATCTCTGAATCAACATGAACATGCATAACGAGATCCATATATTCTAAGTTGCTAGAAACTTCTTTTGCGGAGCTAGGCCCACTAGTCGATGGTTACAATGAATCACCCTCACTGCCCTATCGCATATCTGACCATCCATTGTTATAATGTTACAAAATGCGCGATCTTCTCCAATCATGTAGCCTACGGTTATAAGTAAAGTGACATGATAGGCATGTAGGCCTATTAAAGATATTTCTGTTAAATACGTTTTATTTTCAGTTGTCAAAAGTGGTGGGGACAAAATCTGTGATAAAGTGCTGGGTAAGCTACCCAGCGTCGCCGGTTAAAATGAACATGCCTCCGTTTTAAAATAGCCTATAGGCCTACACATTTCTAAGTATTCCTAACATAAATGTAGCCTAAATGTCCATCTTGTCCATCTCTTTCGTCTTCGCCTTGACAATAATAGCCTATTCACGGAAATGCGGTCTTGTAACCGTAATGAATTAATGAATTAATCTAAGGTTGCCTATCGAGTCTTTCAGGTTGAATTGAAGGCTTCTAAAACCATTTTCATTAATTTCAACAATGGTTTATTGAAACGTCGTTTGATTATAATTTCGCCAGTCATCACCTTCATTTTAATGATTAAATGAGACGGATTAAATGAGACGGATATGCGGAGCATTTCTCTCCCTCTCCATTGACCAAAACGTTGCTCTGGCATCTCTGCTGGACTGACTGAGTTATAGGCTACGTCGAGTGAGAGAGCCAGCTGTGAGGTACGCTGTAAAACATTCGAAAACTCTGAAACTGCAATCTGACATGCCGAGCGTGATGTCTCTTTTCTCCGCTTGTCACCAGCGCGGTGTCTTCGGGGTTTTCCGTGTTTTCCGGTATGAGCCGAACCTTCCTTTTATTAAGGCGGTCTTATGTTGCCCCCTTGCGGTTGCAGTTTTAATTAAAGTCCCGATGCTTCGGGAGTCCCGATGTGCGGGAAAGAAAGGAGCATTCTCAACCCGTACCATCTGTATGTCAATTCCCATAGGTGCAGGAGGATTTTTTTTATATGCTTATGTTTTTATCTTTAAAGGCCAGCTATTTCATGGATCCAGGATACTATGCATCCTGATAAAGTTCCCTTGGCCTTAGGAATTAAAATAGCCCCACATCATCATATACTCTTCTTCACCATAGCTAGATATTGCATGGTGTTTTTTTCCAGTTAGCCTTTAGTCATTAGTCATTAAGTAATTTAGTCATTAATCATTAGTCTGTTTGATGCTCATTGAGCTCAATGCAAATCAATGCACGTCCTGCGTCCTACAGAGGGTGCATTAAACGTTATTTGCACACCTATGACCTTGATCCAAATTGTTGGCCGTATCACACTGGAATAGCCTATTAATTTGGCAAACTCATTGTGAAGTTTAAATGAACGGTCACGTTGCATCCAAGCTGTAGACGTTCATAGAACATACTGTAACATTGTCGCACATGGCGGTGGTTGATTTTAGCTAGTTGGATAGGGCAATTAAAATAGCGATGTTTCAAAGCTAATGGTTCATAGAAAAGAGATAGAACTGACTGGCTTTTGACCATAGCAATCATCCATTTAGAACTAGCAACGGCAGTTTGTATTGCAAGTTTAGAAATTAGTTGATATGTGGTGGAAAGAAGTAGCCTAGTTCTACTAACAAGACAACATACTTTTAGCGATTTAAACCAAAGATTGTTACACCGTCTCTGTCACGTTTACATCATAACAGGAAATTAACACAAAACAAATGGTAACAGTGGAATAAGTGGGATAATGGACTCCACGGCGTTCGGTCCAAGAAATAAATGCACTTAGAAGGGGCCGGCTACGTTCATATTTGTGGACCGAACGCGGTGTCGTCCCTAACAAAAATGACGCGCGGTAGCAGGGATGAAGAAAGTGCTAAGACTCCGATTGGCCCAGAGAAGTGTCAATTACAAGAATTAGCCAATAATGTTTCGCAATTCTAGCCCGCATTACATACAGATGAGCAGCCTTCACCCCAGCGAACCCCCCCCCCCCCCCCCCCCCCCCCAAATAAAAACTCTCCGGTTCTGCGCGATTCACATGAATGACCCAATTTACCAAGAAAACGGCGATTGTCGCCGAAAAGCGACAAGTTTGCAGGTCTGTTCTAAACTTCAAAACTATGACATTGCATACTTTAGGGTCTGTTTAAGTACGAATTCATCTGTTGTTTGATCATATTATTATTGCATGGCACCCAAAATAGAACTTTTGATCACAAAAAAACTACCGCATGTAAGATTTTACTTACCGTAGACGAAAACCGGTTCCCGCTAATAACTTTTGAATGGCGTGACGTAATTTCACGAGATTTGCCAGGATTGGTACGTGTTATGTGCTAGACGTAGTGTCAAAATCTGACGGCTCAAGCTTGGATGGTTTTCGAGGAAATCGCTGTGTATCAATTGCCCCATGTCCCAATCGACCCGGCGCTCCCCTACTAATCCAAAATGTTCACAAAATGATTTAAATGAAATCCCAGAGTCTCCCCTTTAAAATGATACCAAACATAACAAAATAAAATATTCCTATATGTCCAATATCGTGATCAGATTGGTCAGTGTTCTCCTTGATTTATACGCATTATTTCTTCAACCTATAGTTTACATTATGTGTCATAACTCAAAACAGCTACTCTTGTCAGATGGCCATCATACATCACTGGAAAGCTGAGATTCCAAGCTTTCAGGAAAGGTATGGTAGCCTTTGCCACCTTTTCGGTAACGACCAACCCCTCTGGCTCACGGACTATAAAGGAAGCACCGTGGTTATCCTCTCTTTCGTAGAGAGAGAGAGAGAGAGAGAGAGAAGAAAAACAATCAAGCATGAAAATGGAAATTATCGCGGCCGGAAAAGTTATCGAGCTCATTTTTTTTATCGTGCGATTTATTGATTTATTGAATATCGCGACAGGCCTACGTGTGTATTTGACAAAACTCCTCAATCGGTCAGTCTGCCGTGCCTTTTCATGAGACTTTACATGACACTTCCTGGAGTAGAGCATGGGTGCGTGCCCGGTGTCTTCTGAAGTTTCTACCGCTACAGACCACTAGAGCGGCCAAAAAATAAACCCGTTCGATCGGTAATGACTCATTTAATCATATATAACAGTATGGAACGAATTGATTAACTGAAAAACGTTGCATAGTATACCTTTAATGCTGTGAGTGAAATACATTTATATTTCCCTATGCTATAGTGTGCTATACATTTTCCTTTTTCCCCCCGCATTTGGTAATTTAGTCAATCAGCAGACGCTTCTATCCAAAACAACCTAAAACTACACTTGGGAGGTGTGTTTTTTTATGTCGGTCTGGTTTGACTTGATGTAGTCGTTTTAAGACGACTGCAGACGTGATTATTTCTGAGATTCTGATAAGTTTTCAACCATGACGTATGCACAATAAATTCCAGTTTTGAAAACATATCAGAATCTCAGAAATAATCACGTCGTGATGCCTTATAAATGCGGCCGCGCTGTCAGCTGTTCATTCACGACAGCGGAAGAGAATAGCACCTGTTAGCATGCTAAACTCGACATCCAAACGTAACGAGGAAACTCGCGCGAGCTAAACTGCTATTAATTCTGCATTTGCTGCGCAAATGTGTTCAAAACGGCTGCTGTACGGTCCTAAAATGTACACCGTACTGCTGCATTCAAGTTAACTCTGATGACGTCTCACAACGTAGCCTACATTAGGGAGACTAAACTAAGTTATGCATTCGAGCTGTATCTCAAGCGTTACAATAGTGTAACGAAGAGACTCTTGTGTGGGGGCGGATCTGTGGGGGAAATCAATGTGAATTGGAATTGTACATTGTAATTGATGACACCTGCGTGCTCAGCACTGTTCAGGGCTGCCCGCGGTGAAGTTAGGTAGAGAGACTGAGGGTGAGGAGACGCTAGCTAAGGCCAGGGATCTAGGAGTGTGGACTGATTGTCGCTTCCCAGTCAAGGGGTTTTCCACGTTAAGCCTACCTTACATTGCCAGACTTTGCAAAGATTTGGAAAAGATTTTTGAAAGACTACAGTCTCAGACCCTCTCACATCTAAAGACAATTCATTGAGTTTTTAGTCACAGACTAGTCACAGGCCAGTCTCAGATTAGGATTTTGCAAAGACTGTGGTCACTATTTACAAGACTGCTGCTTTATTTCCATCGTGCACTAGGCTATACGTCATCATCAACAGGAACTCACATGATAGGCTACTCATATCAAAGTAATTTTTTTCGCGTTTCTGCAGCATTGTTTGATAGTGTGACATCACTAACAGATATAGAGTTGTTCTGTCACGTAGAATAGCCGACTAATAAATTATAAGAAATGAAATAACAAATAATCATACAGGCTACAGCTGTCGCCTATTTTGCCCCTTCCGTTTTCGTGTTCGTCGACCGAGGTCACTATTGGTTTTTAATGTTCACGTCACTATTTGCTTGAGCCACGACTGAAAAGACTTACGATAATATCAAACATGTTTGATATTGTCGTAACGGCAAAACTAGAAAAAGACTGACTCCGACGGACTTAAAACCGCTAAGATTGGCACCTTACACTAAACGATTTAGATGACGGGAGCGCGCCGAGATTCTAGTACAACTGGCAAGATTTCCGCCCGATTTTGGAAAAGTAGTCGGCGACTGTTAAAACAGACCAAAATCGTGCAATGTAAGCCAGCCTTTAGCTGCAGTGGAGGCCGCGTTGGATCGGGTACTTCACCGGCCAGCGGGTGAGACCACACAAGAGTCTCTTCGTTACACTATTCTAACGCTTAGAGATACGGCTCGAATGCATAACTTAGTTTAGTCTCCCTAATGTAGGCTACGTTGTGAGACGTTAGCAAAGTTCACTTGAATGCAGCCGTTTTGAACACATTTGCGCCGCATGTTAAGCAGAATTAATAGCAGTTTAGCTCGCCGTATGTGGCAACAACAATCCTTCAACAATCGCTAATGTTTTGTTAAATGCACATGCAGAGGCAGCGGTTTCATTCGGGCAAAGAAAAAGCTGCGTGCGTAATCGTACAACATAGAACATTATTTCGTGGCGGCCCGCCACAGATTACTCAATGTATGTGAAACACTGTTAATGAAAATGTTTCCTGTCATTTCAGCTGCGTGAAAAATGGAGCAACAAGGCTACGGACTGTGACATCGGGAGAGCTGTGGCAGATCATCTTAAACATGATGCACCTGGACGGTCCGGTGGCGGAGACTTCAAGAATTAAATAAAATTACAATGAAATGGATAACGTTTGTTTGACTGTTTGTTTACCCCTAGCTTGCTATTATAATGTAGGCCTATTATATTATGTATTTATCATCTAGATGGTTGATTAAGTTGGTAAATGAAAATGCTTAATGCACATTTTAAAAGCCTATAATAGGATAATATAGGCTTATTTTAACAGCAATAGTATGGGTAATGTTAGTAAGTGCTTAATGCACATTATTTAAAAGCCTATACTAGGATAATATAGGCTTATAAATTAATATATAACAGCAATATTCTGGTTGAAAATAGGTCCATGGCAGCACCTAAACAAGACGTGGTTTCAACCAAATATAAACGTTGAAAAGGCGTCTTTCCATAGACGTCTTTTCAACGACCATGAAAAGACGTCATCTAACCTTTCACTAAACCAAACTGGGCCGTTGTTTCGACGACTTGACAAGACGTCTTTTCAACGACTTTTGAACGAGATTTTGCTGGGGGGGTAGACGGAGGACAAGTAATCAAACAAAAGAAAGCAAAGAACTTAACGAAAGGCAAAACGATCAATATTAAAATTTGGCAAAGCAAAGCAGCAGGAGCAATCTGCCTGCAAACACAAAATCATTACAATGGGTGCTTGACATAATCATACACAGATACTTTTATAGCATGACAAGGCACAACACAGAGCATAACAAATATTCTTTTACCACAAGAAATCACACAGTGGGAGAGCGGCCTTACACCAGTCTTCGCAATCCTATATAACAGTTGTTACACACAGCATATTCATTAGATACATTTCCATTTAAAAGTTGACAATTAACATGGACATGCATTACATCAGATCCACACTATTGGCCTTGTTTATTATGCATTAGGCTACGTACGCTAACATTCTCCTAGTAACATAATAAACATTTACCTCTGACGGAGCGTGTTATTGCTGTGCAAATACCCAACGGGAGCCTGGCCCAAGACCTTCGGTAAAACACACGTCTACCCGGAAGCGTCTGGCAAACAGTCTGAACCTATGTTCCAAGAGCTTTGTGTTAAATGAACATTCTTGAACACTTAGGCTGCGTTTACACTGCCAGTTTGAAGTGACCCAAATCCGATTTTTTGCTCTCATGTGGCACGTATCCGATCTGTGCCACGACAGTGTAAACAGAAAAAAAACACATGAATTCCGATCTCCTCAGATCGGATACAGGCCCCTTTCGTATGTGGTTTTAAATCAGATATGGATCGGATTTGTGTGCATGTGTCTACAGTCTAAACAGACAAATCGGATATTCCAGGGCAATGCGTCCCACACGTCATTAATCTGTGACAATTTTGCGCCTGGCAATGACGTTAGGTTACAATTCCGAGTGGGTGCGCTGGCGGAGCGTGTTGAATGTTGCCCTATTGATAGACTATTACGTTTCCGTAGACCTAGAATAAAACATTTGTAGCCTACTTAATTATTTACAATCGTAGGCCTGTAGCCATCTAAATATGAATGGTCTACTGTAAATAGCCTACAACCAGAGATATTAAGCGCCAAATTCAAGCATCGCGATTGGTATTAGCCTATTTTAAAAACTGCAACCGCAGTTCTGTTTGTTTACTTCGTGAAATTTGAATGTGTAGCCTAGACTTCAATCATGTCATTCATTTTGTCAGTCCCTCTGTTTCAAGTTAACATGAGTGCCATTTGATTTATAGTCACAGCAAATGCAATTAAATGAAACATGACCTAGACCTGTGCGGTTAGTTGCATGCATATAGGCGCGTAGGAACCGGGGGGGTCGGGACACCCGCAATGTTGGACCCCCCTCCGAAAAAAAAACGCTGCAAAGTACAAACGTTGTTGATTTCTTAGACTCAATTATATCCTCCTGAGTTACGGCCCCATAACTATAGCTATCAGTGCGCATCGGAGGTCTTACACATTGTGTTTTAAGAATGTTTCCCGAAACGAAGCCCGTCTCAATAATGCAGCATGGAGCACTTCCTCACCTTGAGTGCCTAAAGCTGCTGAAGGCTATCTCGCTGTCCATATCTTTAATATACTGCCTTCTTTCATTCTTTTCGAAAAAGTTAAAGCGCAGCGTGCAGGTTGGATTCCCCTATACAGCATAGTGTATACTAATGACCAAACAACTAGAATATCAGAACCGGAGAAATATATAACAACGATATTTGTAGATAACGTTGTAATCAAATAACTTCCGCATAATAGCTCTGACCGGACGTGACGACTCCCGAGGGAGTCCGGAAGTTCGAATTCAAATAGCTATGGATGTGTACGATGAAACCGACATCAATGAGCAGATCTATGATGGCCCACAGGCCTATAATTATGAGCCTCCACGGCGAGATCGAGGCGAGGGGGAGATTAGGGGAGGAGGGTCGGTCTGCGGCATGGGCGTTACATATGTTGCAAGAAACTCCCCAATTAGGCGTTCCTGTCGTGAATAGTCAACCAATCAGAAGGAGCTTTGCACTGCATTCTGGGAAATGCTTAATTTCCGGAGTTTGACTTCCTTTTATCAGTTTGTAAAAGTCCCCTGAAGTCCTCGTCGAAGCCACGGAGAATTACGGAGAAGCTACGATAGCAGAGAAATTGCAGCTAAACCGATGAGACGTAAGTAACTTCTATATCTATAACTATGTCTTATACTACCATTTAAGCAATTCCAGCGTTATATTAGAATATGGGTAGCAAGGCGAAAGTAAGCAGAACGGAGGAGGATTGTTTGCTTGTGATATGGTGCTTGTTTGTTTGTATGAAAATATGTAGGCCTACTTAAAATGATACGTGATAAAATTAGTCATCGTGTTTATGTGGTAACGTTAAAAGCATGCCAGCAACGCACATTGTTTTCAACTAAACCCACATAAAGTGAAGACGTAACGTAGGCCTAACTAAATTCTGTACTTTGGGGTTAACTGTAACTATTTTCTGCGGCTGTTGAGTGGTGAACAGGTGGCCTGTTGATTTGGTGCGTTTTAAACGGCCTCAAAAATGGTTACAGTTAACACCAAATTACCCTAAATTCTGATTAGAGTGACTGTAGTGGAGCTGAATCGAGCTGAATTTGTTTTGGCTATGCCGAAGATCCTTGCAATGATGTGATGCATTTGCTACATGTGATGCCATAATTAAAAACCAAAAGGTTCATTTGTTATGTTCCTATTGACATAAAGAATTATTGAGAGTTGTCATGTAAAACAAATACATCTAGGAGTTCTACAACGTTTGACCAGTACAATTACTAATACTGTATTCATAGGTTTCATCAGGTCCCTTTACACAGGTATATACAATCAAGCACCTTGATTATGAATGCAGACTGCATGGTGCTAATACACCTGTGCAAATGGACTTGAATTCATGGGTTTCATCAGGTCCCTTTGCACAGGTGTATTAATCAAGCACCATGCAGTCTGCATTGATAATCAAGGTGCTTGATTGTATACACCTGTGGAAAGGGACCTGATGAAATCCATGAATAGTCAGTTTGACTTTAGAGGCCTGTTAGTTGATCACTACTAGAATCTTAGCAGAAGTTGGATAATGTTCTCTAATAAGTTAATGTTCTCCATATGTCTTCCTATCACTGCAGTTACATTCTTCCATACTGTCTAGCGGTCAGAAGCCGCAATTACGAAGTTGTTTAGACCCAGGATGCACGCTGCTCCACTGCCCTTTCTGCCCAGAGTACAAGGGTGACTATGCCAGGGTGGAAACGCACATGCAGAGCCATTTGAAAACGGTGGTACATTATGGAGGTATGTATGAGATTGATAGTTAAGCCCTTAGCCCTGTATCATGGTCTTCTATGAAACTGTATGGATTGGTTCTGAAATTACAAAAGGTTCTGAAAGTAATGTTATTAGTAATGAAGTGAAGTTGCCATTCAATTGTTTCATGTAACGTTAGCAGGCTATTTGATGTTTATATCTATTTCTTATTTAATTATTCTTTTGTTGTTCAGAATATGTGATCTACAAATTATTCTTTTGTTGTTCAGAATATGTGATCTACAAATACAAATGTACACACAGGCCAAGATTTTGTTTTACTTTTATTTATTTTATCTTGCATGGCCTGCAGAAGTTTCTGTGTTTGTTCTACAACAAAGTATTGGCGAAATCTACAGCATTGCGCATTTGCACATTTGTTCTCTAACAAAAGTTGGGAAAATGCATGCTTGGTGCTTAAACTGTTATGAAACATGAAAAAAGTTGATCTCTTCTGGGTTTGTCCTATAATAAAGTTTAGGCTACTTTGCAAATAAATGGTTGTTGTGTCTTCATTGAACAAT
Organism: Sardina pilchardus; assembly: GCF_963854185.1. NCBI lineage: Eukaryota > Metazoa > Chordata > Actinopteri > Clupeiformes > Clupeidae > Sardina > Sardina pilchardus. Next base: position 24,541,651 of record NC_084997.1, read on the forward strand.
CCATATTGAGTATGAACTTGAGCTATGCTGTCTGATTACATAATGCTCCATATACCTTAAACACATTTGCTCAATGACCAGGATATTAATCAATATTTTTAATTTGTTGGGATACACAGCCTGGGAATAGTGAAAGACATTTGACTGTAGTCAGCCTATGGACTACTTCATCGGAGAGGGTGCTGCAGGGATGGAGGATCAATGGGGAGGGGGGAATGATGTGTTAGGTTTGTGTATTGTTGAGCTAAATCCTTGTAAATGCAAAGCAATATTATGAGACTGTAATGCTTTGCCAGCTGATTTGTGACTCACAAAGGAGTGAAGGGAAGACACTACTGCAGCATTTTTGTGTCCAATATTGTATTGTACAGTAGGCCTATCCTACAATCCACTGTCTGGTACAGAAACACCACACAGGCTGAGAGAAGGGCTCTACAACATGTTATAAAGTCTGCAGAGAGGATCATAAGAACAAAACTTCCCTCTATAGAAAACATGTATGCACAGCGCTGCCAGAAGAGAGCAGAGAGAATCATCAAAGACTCCTTTCACCCAGCTCACTCTCTGTTCAGACACAAACACTGCACATACAACTTGTGACAAACCTGTAAACATGTGGAACATGGGAAAGGTGCAATACTACAAAGGGGAATAAGGGCAATATGCAATATCTTATACTGTACTGTATATGGGACTACATGCAAGGCTAACAAGGGGACAATGTGCAATACTTTGTCAGTGTAATGTGGAGATTATGTGCAATACTAGGGACAATGTGCAATATCTTGTGCGATACTATTAATGGGACAATGTGCAATATGAATCAGGTGCAATATTGTTAGTGGGACAACTGCAGCAACAATGTGACTGAGTAATATTCTAACTGGAATGTGGGGATCATGTGCAATATCAATATTATTATGGGAAAATGTTTATATCTTGTGCAATATGGAAATCCGGTGCAATATCAATGGGACAACTGTGCAATATCTAAACTGCAATATGAGAAGTATGCACTTGTATCTGGGACAGGGTGCAATATCTTGGATGTGTGACACTTGCGCACGCACACACACACACAGTCTCAGGGACGCAGGATTTGCACTGTAGGCTACTGTAGCACTTAAACTACTCTGCCTCTGTGGGACTGTAGGCTATTCTTAGACTGGGTACACAGTATAATTTGACGTCAATGTTTGCCTGATGTCTTGTATGAATCATGTTTTTGTCATGTATGCTCTTAAATATTTGTCATGTCTGCTTTTAAATATTTGACTTGAAGGGCCTGCACAAGAATTCCAATTTGTCTATGGTTTATGCACAAATGGCCAATAAAGAACTGACTTTTGACAATTCAGTAGCATGGTGCTTATGCAGTGGTAACTTTATGAATATCGTTTTTTTCGTATCCAAATAATTGCATTAACTGTAGGCGTTGATGTGTAATTATTATAGGAATACTGTCGTGATACTGCAGTACAATACATTTTTAACGGATAATCTATTTAACAAGTAGGCCTACAACAATGCACTGCACAACCATTTTCAACTTCTTCTGCTGGATTGCGTTTAAACTTAGTTCTGCTTTACTAAGTTTGGTTCAATGCTAATGGAAAGCGGGCTGTGCCCTTACTTTGACATACATGTTAGACCGGATGTTAAAAAAGAAAAGGGGGTGTTTCCCATAGGGTGTTTCCGACTTAGATAGAAACGCCTATTTATGTTTCCGCAGACCGACGATATTCGATTAGGGGGCAGGTCAGGGGAAGGATCAATGGGCAAAGGAGAGAAGTAGAAGTGTGGTGTCATGAAAACAACTGGCGAATCGGGCAAGTGACTTGGTGAGTTAGCCTACAGTAGCATGGTGGCTACGGTGGCTGCCGCAGCTTCATCTACGGCGAGTACCTTGTGTTATAAAAATAAATCTGCTTTGGCAAACATATGTTTGACCTTGTTTTTCATTAAACATCCCTGTTTGAATTTAAGCCAGCAATGTTGTGTTGTCATATTCTACAACCTAAGATTTTAACGTTGAAACACGTTAAGCGGGATAGCGCGATCTTAATTGACTATAACGTTAGTGATGCCATAACGGCATGAATAAATAAGCTATAATAACAGTCTATCAGTCATATCACACAATGTGTGTAAAAATCCGGTAGGCTACGCGGTTTGGCCTGCGAGTGGGTAGATTAGTAATAGAGGCAAGACTTTCTCTGGTGGCTGATAAACGGTTTGTTGACTAGGTGCTCGTGTGGACACTGTGAGGCTATGGCGTCGGCGGTGGACAGCATCTGTTGTCGCGAGGTAGATGCGTACTGGGCACTAGTAGAAGGTTTAGTCCCGGCCACGGACATTACCTGCCTGACGCTCCATCCCGGCTTTGATGCCTGTTGCCTCAACCCCTTTTCACTGCAAGTTGCATACCTTAATTTCAGACAGGAGCACGGCCCACTCCAAGCCAACAGACCAGAGTATGTACACAATACTAATTTCTAACACTACTATTATATTATTACACATTTAATATATTATGGTTGTCTGTTTCTACACAAACCATATACATTTTGGCAAAACAATGCATTGATGCTGGGTTTAGCAGATTTTCACTCAGATGTGCATACTTGAGGCTGCATATGATGCTTATTGTGTTGAATAGAATAACATAAAATGTTGCGTTAAATACCTCTATCACTCTTGATCATATGGATTATGTTAACAGGATTATCAATATCAAGATTGAACCAGTCATTGTTCTATCTAGGCAATTCCGATACACAGCCTACAGGCAGGTGGTCCGATGGGCACATGGTTTTCTAGGCAGGGAGATAAGGAAGGCGATACCTGCTTGCGTTGTGGCGGAAATAAGGAGGCAGTTCCCAGAGGAAGGAGGAACGTACAGGGGCTTTCAATGGCCCCATATGGGGGGGAATCAATAAATATATATTTTGGCTTTTTAAAATGAACACAAAATCAAAGTGTCTTGGTGTACAAAATGTGTTTATCATTTCATTATAAATTAGCACTTAAATTAGACAATAATAATTAGGACTTGAAACGTGAATGACGCTCAAGATGGTGGGCTACAGCCTCATCCTTGTCTATCTTGTGCTGTGTGGAAAGAGGGGCAGGTGCCGCTGAGGACAGGATGGCGCTGTCTTCTTTGAGGGCCTGTGGTGACCTCATGTATCCCTCTCTCAGTGAGACCATCAGGGCCGATGCATATTCTTGATGAGGGAAACAAACATTGAGATCGCATTCAGAGAACTAGTTATATCATTGAGTCACCTAATAAAATCTCTTCAGGAACTGAATGAAACTGCTCACCATATGATGGATTTTCTTTTATGGGTCGGACAACCCAGCCACCCTTACGAAAGCGGGGGTAACGTACTGCATAGCGTGCCTCACCATCGTTCGTCCTGGCTACGTCTCTGTCTGCATTGGCATTGAAGTGGAGGGCCGCTAACAGAAGTCTATAGGAAAAAGGTACACAAATATTAGGTACCACAACTGAACCAATGTTGAGTGATACACCAGCAATACAACACATTCCAGCATGAGGTTAGTGAGGTTAGTAAGGTTAGTAATGTTTCAAGAAGCAAAGTTTCTATTTCATGACTATTTCTACAATTTGACCTTTTCCAATGAGGTTTGAGCTGCTATGTTAGACTGCATTAGCTGGAGCCATATTCATCCATTCCCCTTAACCAACATTTACCTGCTGTACATTCCAAGAAAAGAGAAGCCGGTGTGCTTTGGTGCAAAGTGCAGCATTAAAGAATGGAATGCCTCCAAGGAAAAGGTTTGGTGTTTCGGCGACAGCTGTCGAATGTCCTTCAGCAGGGCCTTTCTGGAAGCAACACTTTCCAACTTTATTGCAGCTGTTGATCCTGTGTAAAATAGTATATTTTAAATTCACTATTATTATTATTCCAAACACTGGAGGCACAAGGCATGATTGCATTTAGTTCACATTTTGTACTTTTCATCTTGATTTAGGCTGTTGAACAAATAACTCAGACGAGATGAGATTGGCAGAATTTATCATTCTTCCTGTATAAAAGGTCATATGTTGATCTCTAAAGCAATTAGTAGCATACTCAACAACTTTCACAAGCACAATGCAAATGTAACTGAGCCCAGTTGTACTCTATTGTACCTGGTTCAAGCCACTGCTTGTTTCTTCCCTCTCCTTCCAGAGGTGGGTGTGCACATTGCGGAAATGAAGGGTAGTGGTGTTCATGTATATCCTGAACATGATTCAGCATGCTCTGCCACTTGGCCTCCATCATATCAGGATCTCCATTTGCAGTGGAAGACGCAGTCCAGTATAAGTGGTTGATGATGGCGGGTCTCCATAGCTTCAGGTCCCCACAATCCTTCTCCTTGGCCACAGTATCCAGTGCTTTTTGTAGACCTGTTCCAGAGCAGAAACATGAAATATTGAACAAATGTTGTGATAGAATCACAGAAAACATCCAAATTAAGCAAAACTACGGAACCAACATAATGTCACATACTTTTCCCAATATGCCAGATGTCGTAGAAATGGCTTGTTCCTTCTGGGCACAACTCCTCACGGACCCACTTAGCAACCTATAACATGCAACACATGAATGAGAATGAGAATAGTTAAGTGATTATGTGTAAGTAAAGATTGGCAGGGGTAAATGTGGCATGTTTTCCTTTTTTTACAGTAGTTATGATAGACCATCTCTACCTGGCGATTTCTGTCAGTTATTAGGACTGACACCTGCATGCCTTGGTCCTTCAGGAACTGCACACTGCGCTTCAGACCCTCGATTTCACACCAAGTGCTGCTTGGGACTTCTGAGCTCTGTAACCCAAAAAGCATATTGGTCATATCAGTAGCCTCTAAACCGCACACCTGATTTATGTGTCAAGGATATTAACCTACCTGGACAAGTTGAAGATCCAAAACCTTGTTTATTCGGTCTTCAATAAAGGAATACGTTCCATATTTGGCACAATGTCCAGGAGAGTCTGATCTATGAATGTCAAAGACATCTAGGTTAATGGAAATAAAAAATCACAGACACTTTATGTATCTGCTAATACTGTTTTGGCCTGTTTTCTGTATCAGCAATCATACTACCTGCAGTCTCCAGAAAGGATCAGTCCACCCCCAATCTCCTTCAGCTGTCTGATGATCCCTCTCTGCTCTTCCTGCCAGGCCTGCACGATGGTAGGAATTGTGTAGTGGCGCTGATGGCGGAAAAAAGTGCTGGTACTGATGCACTGCAGCCCAAACAGCTTCAGCATTCTGATGGTCTGGGTGGCCATGCAGCCCGAAAAGTGAATGGCACCACTGAGCAGGAGATTGCAGGCTGGCATGTTTCGGTGAAGCATATTTTGATTCTGCCAGCAACGCTGATAGCCACATGCTGTGCAGGCCTAAACAATGTATATGGAACAGGAAATTAATTAAACTAGTAATACCAATAATACTCTAGATTTCTAGGATAAGGCTCCAGACAAACAGTTAAAAATCATTCTCTTACCTGCTTGATTTTTATGTAGGTCCCTTCCTGGTACTGTATTTGTCCCTTGGTTTCCCCACAACAGACCGAGCAAACAGTGAACAGACACATCAGTTGGCTTAGGCAAACAATGAACTTGTCAGCCACACTGGAAAAAGTAAAGGAAAACACTCATTAACGCTGACAGACACAAGGTGTGGACACACGATCAAAATGAAATTAGGTATTCATTTGTTTTACTTGTGGTTATTGAGAGATTCTTGTACTGGCTCTTCTGGATTCTCCTCATCAGACTCACTACTCATGTCCTCGTCTGGGATCCATGACAGATCAGAATGGTCCATGACATCAGAGGATGACTCTTCCTCACTTTGGATAGGACTGGGCATTGGAGTTGATATTTGTTGCCCAAACCATTCAGTCTGAGTCCCCACACTAACCATTTCAGGCTTTACCTGAACAGCTAAGATGAAAAGAGATGCATGTTGATAGTTGCACAACATCACATAGGTAGCGGTCACAATGCATGCACAACCTAATACAGTCCAATATCAAAAGTGGGTCATTCCACCTCAATTCACGTTAAAAAAAAAATTTCTCTGGATGTATTAGGTATATCAAGCTAATATTTTCAATGGCTACTCTAACGTGGTAAAATGTTGAAGCAAATCTGAAATGGTCAAGCAGAAGGCATTTGTTGAATTGAGGTGGAATGACCTAAGTGTTCTTTCTACCATGTTATTGGTAAATGTTTATGGGTCATGTACAGCTAATGATAGATACAAGGCCCACTACCTGATGAACATTGCAGAACTTTGATGTTGCACTGTGACCCATGATGAAGCACTAATGGTCCAGGATCCTGAAGAGAGAGGTCCTCTGTATCTTCCAAATCTACAGTGCTAGGTGCATCTATCCCTTCACACTCTGTCACACTCGCTGCACACTCTGCCAAAAGCTGAAAACACAACAAAATCACACAAGAAGAAAAAAACCTAGTTACCAAATAGATCAGTGATAAAAAAAGAAAAGAAAAAGAAAATAGATTCAAAACCAAATTCAAAATATCTAATCAAACACATTACTAAGCCTAAACTCACGAATAAATGCCTTTGAAATAAATGCTTTCTGTACAGTCATTTCGACCCTCCCTGAAAATATAATCGAAATCCATTCATAACTTTTGAGTTATCTTGCGAACAGACAGACAAACAAACAATTCTTCCTTGGCGGACGTAATAATTATGCATGATTTGATTTATGGTGAGGAGATTCGTAATGACAGCCTATACCTGTCAGCATGGTAGTGGCAAAATCTACAGAATCTCAGCATATCGATGAATAAATCTATTAGGACCTTGTAACTTACGTGAGAGCATGGGGTCTGAATCGAAATGAGGGGGAAACGGGAGAGTTGGTCTAGCTGCCTGCCAATAGCTAGCTTTGTGCAAACGGCTAGCTGATGTCAGAAGGCAAGCAATTATGAAAACCTGTCCGAAAGCTCAGTCTCCCTCTTTCTGTGTCTCTCTCCCTCTCTCTATACAGACGCTACCTTCCGTAAGCACATTAGTAAACCAGATGACAGAATGGTTTCAGACTAAACTTCAGCTAAATTTCTCCTGTCGTCAAACGCAACTTCAGCTAACGTTACTCCTGTCGTCAAATCATCAGTTACCAAATGTTTGCTAGCCTAATGCAATAGCCATGCTATAATATGTTTGTTACGAGGTAGCAGATATGGATTGGCCAATACGCTGGAATCACTGACATTATTATTAAAACATTACAAAATATCTAAAATTAAGAGTCAAAAGAATTAAAAGAAAGACTTACTCTGCTAACAGCTCGTTTGCGGTGCACCGAATTTCTGCTAGTGCTAGCACTTGGTCCTCCAGTCCCGCCCGCGCCAGATTCAGGTGGATACCCTGTTGTTGGTTGACTTAAATCAACGGAGTGAATCGAGGGAACAGCATCGATAATCAGCCTCACATGGTCATTCCTTCGAAATCCCATCCGACACTCCAACAAATCTCCAGGTCGATAATTCTCGGGAGTGAAATGAGCGCCACAAACGACCGAGTGTGTGCTGACTGATGCGGCAGTGAAGTCTCCCCTTTTCACCTGCACAAATCGCACCCAAGATCGAAAAGTCTTGCTTTTCCTGCTCGGGAAATGATGGACTCGATGCCCTGAATGGCAGGAATTAGTGCAACCACCACACACACAGTAATTCACCATCTCAATATCTATTAAAAACTTTCTCTGTCGCTCACTCTGTCTCTCACAACTGCTGTCTAACTACCATCTACAGCCACAATGATAGAGCTGAGCGTGAGTTCTTATGTCCCTCGCCATACGTCATATGACGTATTCCTAGCGGGAACGGCGGTTAGACTGAAATGGCTATTTTCGTCAAAATTCCTGTCTTAGACTTTGTGTAACATCGTGATTTTTACATATGTGTTTTATAAGACCTCTTTAGACAAGAACATGTATTAATCTAGTTATTATTTCAACCTGCACGCTGCGCTTTAAGAGGATAGCCTACTGTGGGCGAATACAGTAGCCTACGATCAGGGGTTAAATTGGGATTGGTTATGTGGGGGGGCTCTGCCCCGTACCCGCCTCCGGCCTGCCCAAATATACATTTGTAAAATACCCTCTAATTTGATAACCATACCATATTGCCCCCCATACCGTATTGTTATTGTTTATTATTGTGTATATTGTTTTGAAGAAAATTCTGTGGGGGTCTGGGGGTCCTCCCCCAAAAATTTTTACTATCATACATGTTATTTGCTACATTCTAGTGCATTTTAATGGGTTGTTAGCCGACTTTACAGAGGTAGGTTGAGCCATAATATTTAAAATCTTGTCACAATGTTAAGGTGAAAAATCAGCATGTGGAGAAATGTTCAATATGTTGGTGTAAATATTGATCCCTCCACAAACAGACACACATAATTACTAGTAGCTACAAATGTTTTGTCATTTGTGTACTGATTTCAAGACTATTACACTTAGTCATATCTTTAATGGGGTGTGTAGGTCTCTAATTGATTGCACATTAGTGGTGTGTGCAATTGAGTGCCTGTCGCTTTAAGAAATACGTGAGGGTGATTAGCCTTCATTCTCACGGTTTTACGCGAATGAAACAAAGTTGCATAGTGCATGACAAGGATATTTGGATGCAATTCTTTATGCTTTCTGTGTCATTAGATAAAATACATGTTCAAAACACTAACAAGTCGAAGAAAATCGTTCTGAGATCATATAAGAGATGAGTGTTTTGCAGTGTTCCTTTATGATTTTAGTGAGCACTATGACTTTAGTTAGCAAGCTCTTTCCAGGTACAGTTGCGTAGAACGCGATGGGCAGCACAGATAAACGTGCCGCACCATAGCCACAACTACTCGCTGAGGAGCAAGTATCAAATCAGTCGCGAACGTAGTAGAAGAGAAGTGTTAGTGTTCTAGAATCTCTGATCGCGAATGCCCTACTGAGCTTTGAGGTCGTCTTGCTATCAGGAAAACTAGACGGTTTTTGTCAATTGTTAAAAATAGATTGTTTAATCAGAACTGAAAAGCGTGAAAAAGGTTCGTTGCTTATGAGTTGTCATCATGTGTCATAGTCTAATACCGCATGAGCTTATGTGCCGGGGCTCAGCCCCGGAGAGCCCCGGCCCAATTTAATCACTGCCTACGATAGCCTAAATAAGTTTTGGTCTTTGGTCTTACAGACGGTTTTTTAATGTAGTCACTTGCTAAATCGGACGTGCAAATAGCCTATCTGGTTACCTGGATTTAATATAGCAAGTCCACACTTTGTTCATCCTATATTATATGCTTTTAAATTAAATATGTAACAATTTGCCTCTTATTATAATCAAGAGTAGGCCTACACACTAGCCCCTTTCACATTCACCGAATTTAACGCTAAGGTGGGGATCACATTAGCCAGCGGCAAGCGGCAGGTTTCCTATTGTTTTCTATGGTTCGGCAGCGGAATGGTGACAACGCTGGCGTAACGCTAGCGTTGAGCAAACTGTGAGTTGAACTTGGTTCAACTTTGAAGCGCAACGCTCGGCTCGTCACAATCAGTTTTGGAATGTTTAGGTATTTTAACCAATTAGATTCGTCTAAGAACGTAGCAACAAAGATTGAACTTAGTAACGAGATAGAATGTTTTGGATTATTATTATGGTCTGAGCGTTGCGTTACGCTTGCCGCTGCCGCTTGCCGCCGGCTAATGTGATCCCTGCCTAAATCAGCCGAATTTAACGTTAACGGGGCAGTCACACGCTTGCGTCCGCCAACGTATGCCTCATTTTGTCACATTTCCATAAACGCGAACTGATTGGTTTGTCAGTGTTCGAAAATTTGCATACACGGAATTTCATTGGCTGGCGCTTGCGCGATCCGTCAAAAGTTGAACATTTCTCAACTTTTTAGCGGAGGCAACGTATCTCAGGCAACGCATCGGACCCACAATTCAGTGCGGCATGAAATGAAGTCCAGCCAATGTAAAGTGAATGGGAAAACAACGGACGAACGTTGGCCGACGCAAGCGTGTGACTGCCCCGTAAGGCTGTTCCTTTCACATTGACGACACGGGGTGGGGAGTCAACCCGCCTCGGCAATCCAACCCGTCTCGGGGGGTAGTATCAGAGCCGAGCCGTGTTGAATATGAAAGGAACAGAGGTCAACCCCGCTATTAGGGGTGTGTGACTGATGACGTATTTGGCCAGGCAGGAGGTTAAAATACAGGACACAAGAGACTAGGATAACTTTAGCTGCTGTGTCCATAGATATATATGTGTGTCCAACAATCACGTTTTTTATGCTGAGAGTGCCCTGAACCTCCTTTTCTCAGCACTTCGGTCAAGTGTTTATTGTTGCTAGGTTACCAAAACCGTCTGCTGCCAGCAGCACGTATTTTTTAGAAAGTTTGCCTAATGATAGCTAACTAGCCAACGAGCTAACTGCTGTCAGAGCAGAAGTTGTTCAGGACTCAGCACACTGAAATATGACTTCGACAGACAAAAGGACCTCGTTTGGCATTCAAATAACATAATAACAAGTGGCCCGCCATCATTTGGAAGATAAGCCACGTAGAACTAGCATGACAGTTGTGTTTATCAGTTTATCTCCGAGGTCCAAGGCATGCTTAACGTCATTGTTCACTCCCAAATTGCGTGTGACGTGCTGCTAGGCAACGCCTCCCATAACTCGCCTCTGAAACCGGCTTCAGACAACCCCGGGACCAGAACACGTCTACCTTTCACATTGCGAAATCCCCTGAACCCGCTATTTCTTAAACGCTAATGTATCGTTTCTGAATGTGAAAGGGGCTATAGTCACGACGCACATAGGTTACAGGCGGATATGAGCAACCGCATTGAAGGCCTCGGTTGACTTAAGATAAACGGGCAGAATGATTACAAACTACGTCAAACATACAACAATCTAACAAATGAATAAACACAAATGAATTATGAATAGGCCTACACACTGTATTGTGTCACAAATTAAGCAATGAGTTCGTGGCCACCTAGCGCGCAACTTACGCGCTGAGGTGAAGGCTATACTAATTAATACAAAACTTCGTAGAGCACAAACAACCTCCTAAAGTTCAGTGTCCATAAGTCCAAACAATAAGCATAAGAATCCGACCGTCCAAAACGTCAACGAGATCTCCCAGACACGAAAAACAATGCTTATCTCAGTTTGTTGAGTAGTCGTTCCAACACTGATGTGCAACGCAATCTCAGCTTTCGCGTTCGTTAGCTGTATTCCAATGAGAAAAATCCAAGGGGTCACGGCAATGCAGCATACAGTAATCTCCTAACCACGTAACTTTGTTGAGTTGTCTGCATACAGGTAACAATAGCCACAGCTCCCCGCGCCTCCATTTAAACTTATGGCGAACCCATTCATTCGTGCCCGAAATGCGTCCATCTGTCAGCTGACATAAGATTTACTTAGACGGCATATGAAAAGTCAAGAAGAAGAAACATTTTCATTTAAGCAACGTTTATGCAACCATGTAAAAAGGTGATTTTTGCAACCTTTACAAACGTGCTGCGGGGAAGCATTGGGGGAGTCAGTTTATCCTACAGACTGTGTGCGTTTTCAGGGAAGAAATGTGTTCTGAATATGTGCAGATGTTCAGTTCCAAAAAAAGGTGATCAAAGAAGAAGACTGAAATACATATCTTCAAAGCGGCATCTTACAGAGCACCATTAAAACTTTAACAATAGGCTTTTGTGTCTTGTGTGACTTATAATTCGCCCCCCTTTATTTATTAATATAAAAGAAAATCGGCGCGCCCTATGCGCGCGCGACAGACCATATTCTTGTCCCCCCCAATGCTAACTACGTTCCTACGCGCCTGGTTGCATAGACAGTAAACAGTTGTAACACCCGTCTCTGGCAAAATGAACTGATTCTATAGCGCATGCACGAGCAATTATGATTGCGAGTTATGGATTATGTTTATGTGCCGCGATCACACCCAATTAAAGTTAACACTGCAACTTCAAATATCAGTGTTGGACCAAAGGCTTCAGACATGTAAGAAATACGCAGTTCATCAACTATATTAACAGGTTTTATCAAGTCAATATGACCAAAATAAGCCTATTTAAAGGTTATTGTTATGAGCTAATACCGTATCATGGTCTGCAATGGCTAATCACTCATACAACCGGGCTATCTTTAACAGTCATACATTTGGACCTTTTTTTGTTGATTATGAAAACAGATGTTCTTTGTTTAAGCCAGCAGTGTTTTGTGTTAAAATATGTTATAGGATTCAGGATTTTAGCACAACAACCATGTTACAACTAGCCTACCGCACTTTTTCATGGCTGCGTAGGACCTACGCCGTAGGTTGTAAGGTAGCCTAGCCTACATGTCACTGTTAAGTTAAGTTATTAACAAACTACAACATATTTGTTACATTCTGTTTCAACTTTCATGAAGTAGAGATGTATGACTCTGTTCTGGTCAAGTTTCACTGCTCTCAAGTCTATCGTCTTTGTGTAAAGCTAGTTTGAACTGAGAAAATAAAAATGTGTTACATTTTGTTGTTGTTATTTTGTGTTACAAAATGTGTAGGCCTACGATTGGGCTGGGTCTCCCCTACAATGTTTTCCAAGAAACTGTTAGCCCATGCGCATGCGGGCCATTTCAAGTGTCTGGCAAATGTAAACACACATGATCGGATTTGGGTCACTGGCGAAAGTAGATGTAAACATGCAATCAAAAAAATCGGATATGAGCACAAAATCGGATTTGAGCATATCCGATCTGCAGTCTAAACACAGCCTTAGTTTGCTACAACACATAACATTTGCACATACCAGCTTGTTACAATACACATAAACATTTGCACATACCTTGCAGACCTGCCAACCTTGAAAGAATTTTATGAGTACTAACCCCCCCACCCCCCCCACGATGACGACCAAATTTCGGACCCCCGGTCGGATCCTCCAACTTACATTCAAGACCTTGACCTATTTAAGACCTTTTCTATACCACTTTGAATGAAGTTCCATACCAACTTGTTATCCGTTCGCCACTTATACAGCACAAAGTGTATGGGCTACAACCAAGGTAGCCTGGTAGCCTACTTTGGTGGCACTGTATGTGTATACAGTATGTATATGTGTACGTGTGTGTGTGTGTGTGTGTGTGTGTGTGTGTGTGTGTGTGTGTGTGTGTGTGTGTGTGTGTGTCTGTGTCTGTGTGTGTGTCTGTGTCTGTGTCTGTGTCTGTGGGGGTGGGTGGGTGGAGGGGTGCAGATCAATTAAAGAATATCATACAAATTACAAAGGCTACTCTTCACATGAAATATAATGTGGGTGTGTGCAATCTACAAAAGTCTTTTTTTTAATTTGAACATGGTTCAGGCCTTAAAACAAAGACAATATCTGAGCCTGAATTAGCAGGCTTTTGAAGAGGTCATAGGCCTTATGGAAACCTATTAGCATATCCTACTGAAGTAAGTATGACAAGATAGGCTATTGGAACAAATCAGAACCTACAAACTAGCCTACATTAAGCTTGCATTTGTAAAGTTGATCTGAAATGTTTAACCTGCAGCCTAAGCTACTTGCAGATTATTTTGCTTAGCTAACAATGTTGTGAAAACAGTATCCATTCACATTGCATGTTAAACTGTGCCCTGTAGGAAGGAATATTCCAGATGAATAGAACGTTTCTTTGAAAGATTTCAGCATGCCAATCATCATTGCTTTTGTAGAATGACACATGCCAGTTAAGGAGCAATTCATCTTTTATTTACATAGCCTTTGATATACTGATGAAGTTCTCTGTTAAAGTTGTCTGAATTCACTCCACCGTTTACACCATAAATTGTTCAAAATGAAGGAATTCTTCATCACAGAATCTCGTTGTAGCCTATGCTACGTCTATTTTTACATAACTCAAGACGGCAACATAAGGTTAGCGGTCTTGTAGTGATAACGTTTGCAATATTAGAAGAAAACACGCTGCCACACTTGCTATGCTAATTCACTCGTTTTGAATAGAATTGTCAAAGTTTAACTAGCTGTGACACCCCTGTCCTCTGACATGTCAGACGCACCTGCGCTTGCACACACTTTCACTTTAGAATGGCGTGACTGAGGGATGAGAACCGCGAACACAAGTTGCAAAATAAAAGCGTGTTTGTTTATTTTCGGAATAGACGCATATTTTCCCTTTGGGATCTGCAATAGCACGGTCTCTACCGAAATTAATTGACTACTTAGTTGTACTAAGACCTTGTGAATTATATCTATGGCTGTGGCTCTGTAGCGCAGAATCAACTTCACTGACAACTTCACTGACACACACTGACGAAATGCGAGATCAAACGAAATGCGTAGTTTAGAGCATGGAATCGTACCAGCGTACTAGGAGGTCAAAATGCGTGCCCGCTACGCAAAATGCGTACATGTTGGCAGGTCTGTTGGTGTGTGACATGGTGTGTGACCGTGTGGGTGCTCCTCTATTTTGTACATATCTGATTATGACCGTCACGCAGCGAAGCAGCGTCATATAGCCTACAGGTTTAGTCAGTTTTTTTCATCTGTTTTATTTTCGCATCAGTAGCCTAATTTTCCATCAAGGATTCCCGGGACACTGAAAAACAGGAATGCATGAAACTTGGTTGGCATTCAGCCCCATTAGGATAGCACGGAACCATTGTTTTTTGTTTTGAGAGATCTGTTTCTAATATTAGACATGCTCTTGGACCTCTGGCTGTAAACTGCCATAAGAGATTCCTCTTTGAATTTCAACAAGCGAGTCATAGTGTGGTTAAGGGAAGCTTCTTCCAACTAAGAACAAAGCTACATTATAGCCCTGCATGGCTCTCATACAGTATGTTGGTGTTCAGGGTGATTGTTGAGGAGGTGTGGTAATCTAACCTGTTCTGTTGATTAGGAAGTCCAGAGTTCAGTTACAGAGAGAGGTATTGATGCCCAGCTCACTGAATTTTGTGATCAGTTTGGAGGGGATTATGATGTTGAATGCTGAACTAAAGTCAATGAACAGCACTCTCTCATAGATGTTGCTATTGTCAAGGTGGGACAGGACAGAGACGCCATCCTCTGTGCTCCTGCTCTGACGGTAGGCTAATTAGAAGGGGTCCAGTGAGAGTGGTGAGCAGGTCTTGAGGTGGGCCAGGACCAGCCTCTTGAAGCACTTCATGATGATGGGGGTGAATGCAACTGAACCGAAGTCATTAAGGCTAGTTGCAGTTGAGTGTTTTGGCACGGCACAATGGAGTTCATTTTAAAGCACACAGTGACAGCAGCCTGGGCTAGTGACATATTTAATATGTCAGTCCAAACCTCAGTCAGCTGCACTGCACAGGCCCTGAGTACGCATCCGGGGATACCTTCAGGACCAGAAGCCTTACGTTCATTAGTCCTGCTCGATGCCATCTGCAGAGACCACAGCCTTGATGGCCACCTCCTTGTTGTCAAAGCGGCCATAGAAATGGTTCAACTCATCAGGTAAGCAGGTGTCTGTGACAGGAGAGGCGGTGGAATTAGCAGTAGTTCTGTAATCCGGGATGGCCTGGATGCCTTGCCACATGTGTCAGGGCCTAGGGGTCAGAGAGTGCAACCTTTAACCTGATAACATGGGAGTCGAAATGAAAACGGACATGCCATGCAACTGACATGCTTACAGTACGCCACGCTGGCAGTCTGCAGCCAGCCTAAGTTTTCATAACTAACCCACACACATTTCCAGTTGGCTTTGGGTATTAGCATGTCTGAGGAAAAACACACAATCTGATAGCTATCATTGTGTTCTGCACAATGCATTCCTCTTCCCTTTGTCTTTGAGGTTCACAGAGACACAACCTGTTTATCAGTGCAGGGATCTCGTCTCACCATTGATCATGAGATAGACTTCACATGACCTGATCAACATATTTGCTTCCTCCTAATGTTATAATTAGACTCTTAAAAGTTGAACTGACATGCATGAAATTACTTTCTTTTCCACTAAAATATGAAAACTAAAGCGACACAAAAGTGTGACTATCCTCTAAATACTTTTCTACATTTGAAAGACAAGAATATAAACACAGTTTAAATAAAAAGAAAGTGTTTTGACATTTATAAGTAAGGGAATGTCTATAAGAAAAAAAAAACTAGGTACTTTGTTGAAAATGCCTATATTTACAGCAAAAACAAAATATTCTAATCAACTGGAAATGTTACAAACATGCTTGGACAAAGACCCATGGTAATCTTGCCCCCACGTATGGAGGATGACGAAGACGAATGGACTTAAATTTCTTACTTTATATTCTTCAACTTTATGGGGTCTCACAGAAGAATGTCACAAGCTGTGTTATGGGCAAAGGGAGGCTTAAGAAGATATTACAAGCAGGGGTGCCAATAATGGTGAGCAACACGTTGTTGTTAAAAATCTGTATTTCTTGGTTAGATTTTCCTTTTCTCAAAATGAATTTGTTTCCCTCCATGTTTGGATTATTCCTCATTATTTTTATTGTGAGATTACAAAAGATAACTAACAGATTATTTTTATACCGGTTTTTAGTGAACTTTGTTCACAAACGACACATACAGTACAGGCCAAAAGTTTGGACACACCTTCTCATTCAATGAGTTTCCTTTATTTTCATGACTATTGACATTGTAGACTCACACTGAAGGCATCAAACTATGAACTAGAAAATGTAATTCCATGGAAGGAATTACCATTGCATGTAAATGCAAAAAAGTTGCTGTGTAAAACATTGTATTGGGCCTATAGTTAAAAAGACAACATAGGTTATGTATGACACAGAAGCATAGATAAATAACAATAACTCAATTCCAATTCCACTGAAATTACTTGGAAACCCACATTTAAAAAGCGATTTATGAAAATGCATCAACATAGTATTTTGGAAAATAACTCCTCATTTATTAGAATTTAAAAGACTCAAGTTGCCAACTTCAAACGAGTTGCAAGAGCTGACACTTTAGTAGCCTACTGAAGTTCACCTACAGTGAAACGACTGGTAGCTTACATAGCCTACATATCTACACTTTAATGCAGGTTAAAAGTATTGGAATACGGAATACAATCTCAAACAATAATCAACGATGATGCAGCAACGGGTAGGATATCTAGCAAAATGTTCTTACAGGATATTTTATGTTGGCTACACAAACATATTACAGGATGAGCTAGTATGTTCTTCGAAGTGTTATGTGTGTGTGATCCTATTAGGAATGTACAATACGTTGTTAACAAAGGTTTTTGGATTTGTGAATTATATGAAAGCTTTAAATGATTGCCTGGCTAGCAGTAGGCGGGAGCGTACCTATGTTCCCCGGGTCCTATGTTCCCCGGGTCCTATGTTCCCCACTTTGTATGGGACCGGGGAAAGGGTCCTATGTTCCCCGGTCCCATACAAAGAGGGGAACATACTGTAGGACCCTTTTTTTGAAAAAAGGTCCTATGTTCCCCAGTCTATTATTATGACCGCCACACAGCGAAGCGGTGGGTAGGTCAGGTTTAGTCAGATTTGGGGGGGTTTTTCACATGCGCAATTTTCTGTCAAGAAGTCCCGGGCCACTGAAAGACCGGGGTGCATGAAACTTGGTGCGCATGTAGATCCACAAGCATAGCATGGAATCATTGTTTTTCGTTTTGATCCGTCGCCAACTCAACTGGACCCCCGTAAGGAGGGTAGAATGAAGAATATATCGTAAATAAATAAATGTTTTCCTTGAAACACAGGGGGTATAGTGACTCCTATGTTAAATTCCCATAGAAGCAGGAAGATTTTTGATATGTTTTTATTTTTAAAGGCCAGTTATTTCATGGATCCAGGATACTATGCATCCTGATAAGTTTTACTTTGCCTTTGGAATCAAAATAGCCCCACATCACCACATACCCTTCACCACACCTAGAGATTGGCATGGTGTTTTTTTCAGTTAGCCTAGGCCTATTAGCCTGTTTGATTTGCATTAAGCTCAATGAGTTATGTGGTGATGTGGGGCTATTTTGATTCCAAAGGCAAAGGGAAACTTGATCCATGAAATAACTGGCCTTTAAAAATTAAAACATATGTAAAATCTTCCTGCTTCTATGGGAATTTAACATAGGAGTCAAATACTTATGCCCCTGTGTTTTAAGGAAAACATTTATTTATTTATGATATATTCTTCATTCACAAAGAAAATGTATGTCCTTAAAGGTTGGATTTGTACTCATTTGTTTAATTAAGGCATTAAGATACATTTTGAAAAGGGTATTTCATATTCCTCTTTTTAGTCAACTTTAGCATGGGGTGAAATACTTATTCTCCCCACTGTATACATGTATATGTGTGTGTGTGTGTGTGTGTGTGTCTGTGTGCCTGCATGTGTGTGCATGTATCTTTATGTGTTTATGCGTGCGTGTGCATAGTGTACAGTCGCTTTATTGTATTTATTGTATGGTCCCTCAATTACACAAAACTTGATACATTCAGAGGGTGTCGTAATTTTCTGTGCAGTTTTGAACCTGTCAACCAAAGATACCTGCAATTACAATGCCTCAATTTTGCTTTTTCATTTTTAACTAGGTGGCTCTATACATGAAATGAGTGGTTATGGGATGGGTTGATATGGTCCTTTAAGACCAACATACAAAAAAAGGTGGTCCAACATGTCCAACAAGTTTCGTGCACCCCGGTCCCGGGAATCCTTGACGGACAATTGCGCATGCAAAAAAACATGAAAAAATCTGACTAAACCTGTGCTGTAGGGTGGTCATAATAATTTTACCAACAAAAATAGCACAAACAATGCACAGTTAAAGTATCAGCCTAATTGAATTTAATTTCCCCTTGGGGATCAATAAAGTATCTATCTATCTATCTATCTATCTAATACTCACTTACTCTGCCTCACAACAGGAAAGTCTTTCACCTACCACTCACAAAACATTTTACAATCAAAGAGGGATGCAGTGGGTGAGACTGGTAAAGTTCAGTTTCTCACAGCGGGGAACATAGAACCCTTTTTCAAAAAAAGGGTCCTATGTTCCCCGGGAGACCTGGGGAACATAGGACCCTTTTTCAGAAAAAGGGTCCTATGATCCCCTGTATGTATTGCAACCGGGGAACATAGGACCCTTTTGGGGAAAAATGGGGAACATAGGACCCTTTTTCTGAAAAAGGGTCCTATGTTCCCCGAGCGGGGAACATAGGACCTGGGGAACATAGGACCCGGGGAACATAGGGATGACCCCGCAGTAGGCTAGCCTAACTAGCTAAAACGAGTGCTAGCTTGCTAACAAACAAACGTGAAAATGATAGCAACTTAATGCAGTTTGTACTAGAAACGACAGTGAGAAAAAGGCAAACCTAAATGGTGCTTACTTTGACGTTAGATTAGATTGTCTCAGCTGTTGATAACACCTAGAGCAAAACGGTTACTGTAACGATGTTAACAAATCAAGTAGGCTTAAGGAGTAGCCTACAGGAGGAGACAAGACGATAACGTCCAGGTTTAGCCTACTGCAGCTCTGTGGCATGATAGAATGTTTACACAGCTGGTTGGTTTAGCCTGGTTTAGCTCAGCAAAGATCCTTGATTACTGACAGCTGAGCGCTGACAATTAATCTTTGCCGCCAAAGGGTCTCAATGTAAACTCTATGGGAATTTTAAACTCTTTTATCGTAAATATCTCAAAAAGTATGAAGTTCACAAATGTGAAAAATACAATCGTCAAATCTCCGTTACAAGACCTTTGTATGAGTGTTTGAATGACGTCAAACGGCTAAGTGGTTTTAGCGTTATAAACCGTGGATTTTGGTATGAAGAAGAATAATACCCACAGCAAAGCGCGGCTTCCGGAACGGACCCGCGAAACGGACCCGTATCGGCGTCCACTTGCACTCAGTGACGGATCCTTTACGGGGGCGGATCGCGGACCCGGCTGGGCTCCGCGCTACATCCGCTCCGCATCCATCCCGGACCCGCAAATCCGCCACGGATCCGCGACGGACTCATATATCTCGTTTCCACCGCAGCGGTGCCGGTGCTGGTGCCGTGCCGGTGCCCAATCTCGAACTGGTTCTGCGTGTTTCGACCGAACAATGACAGGTGCTGGTGCCGAAAAGCCGGCACCGGCACGGCACCGTGAAATTGCTGGTCCCAGTGTCGGGACCGTTACGTCATAATGGTAGTGGCACCATGGAAACAGTAAATATACTGAACTGACACTGCCAACTTTTTATCTGTTCTACTTGTTTGATCTCTCTACTTCTGTCTACCAAATTAATCAAAATGAGCCAAACAAATGGCGATAAGGCTATTCAACAGTGGTCGTTGGAGGAGACCAACGCATTGCTCGCGATTTGGGGGACAACAGAAATCCAGGAGAAATTGACAGGGGCTGTAAGGAAAGCAAAAATATATGAAGAAATAAGAAGAGAACTGGAGGTGGCCGGGTTTAGCAGAACAGTTGATCAGATAACTAACAAGCTCAAGAAAATAAAGAAAGATTATCGCGACCACAAAAAAGAGATGGGGAAAAGTGGTGCTGGGCGAACAAAGCCAAAATCAGGACTAAATATGGATTTCCTGGACAACGTCATTGGTCAAAGACCGGCCAACCAAGTCACCGGAGCTTTAAATTCCGCTACAGCTATGCTGGAAGCTATGTGTGATCCTTCATGTGAGCTCGGTAAGTTTTCTTACATTTCTATGTGATTGTTCAATAGATTTTAACTTGTACACGTAATGTGAACTATCAGTATTTTCTTTGTTTCGAGCGTGTGTTGTGTAGGTTATACACAGCTACGTTCACTGCTTATAAGCTAGCAACAGATGGTATGCGGTAGCACTAGCGAGACCTTGCTAACAACCTGTGGTAACTGTTGTCAATAAAGTTCATAGAACGCGCTCAGTTCACGAAATATTAGGCTGACTGGGTGCTTGTGCCCATACGGAATAAATCAAAGAAAACGAGAGTAGCCTACAGCACTCCTAGTCATATGTGTCATATGGTGGTACTATGTTGTACCAACTGTTGTCGGTGGTTTACTCAGCGTTAAATGTAATCTTGAAGTTCATAATCAATTGTGTAACACTAATCTTTTCGTTTTTTTGTGTTATAAGATGTTAACGTTACAACATGTGAAGATGATCTGCCTGTCGACGAACCTTCAACTCCATCAACAAGCACCACTTCACTGAGCACAGTCAGAAAGGGTAAATAACCACATCTCTTCATCTGTAGTGGTCTCACAGCACAGGCTGGGAGGCCTGTTAGAAGATATATCAGAGCCATTTTATGAGTAATTAACATATATTTCTTACATACTGATCCTTCAAGAATCAGGTTTCTATCAGGTCGAAACACACATACTGACCTTGCACTCATTCACTCCTCAACACCCACAAATACACCAATAACACTGCAAACTCATCTTTGCACTCAGTAGCTATGCAGATGACAATTTCACTGCATCTTTGCACTCAGTAGCTATATGCATGACATATCAGGTAGAAACACACATACTGACCTTGTACTCATTCACTCCAACACCCACAAATACACCAATAACACTGCAAACACATACACACACCTGATTTGCAGCACTTTATACATCTCAGCCCAGCCATTACCTATTCCCATCCCCAGGAGCAAATTTCACTGCATCTTTGCACTCAGTAGCTATATGCATATGACAATAATTATTCATTGAATGTGTATTTTGTGTGTGCGTGTGTGTGTGTGTGGGGAGAATGAAGATCTCCTGGAGCGATTTGAAAAATCTGACGAAAAGAGAGACGAAATGCTCATGGAGCACACCGAAAGACTGACGGAAGCATTCGTAACAAGAATGGATAGCACAAGTAATGCTTTATTGGGTGTCATGGGAAGGATTGTGGCTGTGCTTGAAAAGGAGCAGTGATGTAGGTTATTCGAGCGTGTGCGCAGTCGCACACACATACACACTTGAACCCACACACACAGTTAACATTCTCCTCAAATTTAAATACAATTTTGACTATTTATTTACAGCTGTTAGTGCAGGTTATTGTACTGTATTTATGACCACCAAAAATCTGAACAGTTTTAACTATTGTAAGTGTTTATTAAAAATGTTTTTGTATTTATGGTATTTATTACATTTTGTATTGTGTGATGTTAACTATTTGTAATGTTATCCTAAAACACATTAGCTCAAATTAATAAATGATTGCATAGAAAATGTGTCCGTCATTATTTCACTAATCTTCAGTGAAATAGCGCATTAATGCAGCTCGGACATCTGCTCCCTCCTGTTGGCCCCGATCAGGTAGAGCTCGAAGTGGAGGTTGCATGTTTGAGTGTATGTCTGAAATGTCTTCAGGACATCGGTCACCATTCTTCTCACACATGTTGTGCAACACGCAGCATGTTAAGACCATTTTTTTAACCATTTCTATTTTGCAGTCGTTTCTTTTCATGAGACATCTCCATCTTCCTTTAAGCCGTCCAAAGGCAGTTTCCACAACTGATCTTGCACTGCTTATTCTATAGTTGAATCTTTGCTGCTCTGGAGTAAGTCTTC
The DNA here is from genome assembly GCF_963854185.1 of Sardina pilchardus. NCBI lineage: Eukaryota > Metazoa > Chordata > Actinopteri > Clupeiformes > Clupeidae > Sardina > Sardina pilchardus. The sequence goes on from NC_084997.1 coordinate 24,564,251, forward strand.
CTGTGTCTGAAAATGGTTTCATTACCCATCTCTGTAGTGGATAGGCTGGGTCACCAATGAGAAAATACCCTGTGTCATGCCCTGAAATGTTTACTGTGTGTGTATTTAGAATTTGTCCATCTCCTAATCTTTCCCATAACTCTGATTGCTTGAGAACTCTTGCATCATGAACACTACCCGGAAACCCCACACATACATCCCAAAATTGGCCTTTGCCATTGACTACTCCTTGTAGCACTACAGAGTGCCAACCTTTTCTGTTGAAATAGTCGCTGGCATAATCCTCCGGCGCTATTATTGGGATATGACTCCCATCAATAGCTCCAACACACTGTGGAACACCCCATCGCTCTGAGAAAAATGTAGCCATTTCCTCGAATTTGGTTTCGTCTGGGACAGGTAAGTGGACTGGAAGCAGCACTTTGATTACCGCATCACAGAAATCCTTAACGGAGTTTAAGACTGTGCTTATACCGACTCCAAACAGGTGACTAATTGTCCGGTATTCACTATTAGTAGCGAGTTTCCATATGGCGATTGCTACTCTTTTTCGCACAGGAATGCACAACCTGTAATTTGTGTCCATTTTTCCTATTGTGCGTCCAAGGCGGCGACACATGTAATCAAATGTCTCAGGGGAGACTCTGAAATTGTGGATGAACTGGCTGCGGGTGAAAGTCGGAACTATTGTGTCCCACCAATGGCTTGTCCGTGGGTGTCTCCAAACAACAGGCGATGCACGTTGCCTTCGGAGCCACAGCATCTAAATGAGAGATAAATAATAGGAAATAGCCTACTTAGGCTAAGCGGGTGATAGCGTAGCCTAGCCTATTACATGTCTACTTTCAATCAAGACAACTTCTAGGCTATTTGATCAACGTTTCGTCTTGTGTCTCATTCTCGAACATCTGGTATTTAGCCCATGTTACGCTGAACTAGGCCTAGCCTATCATGATTGGACAGCCTATTCATTTAGGGGTGTGTCAGTCAGTCCATTCACAAATCCAAGCCAGCAAGGGGTGATCCGGCTACTTTTGTAGCCAATGTGCTGTGAATTTGGGAATGGCTTTTTGACACACCACCAAATTATAATTAACACCTAATCACGACACTTTGTCTTGCTTGAAAGTAGCATATCCTTATCACTGTATGCTAGTTTAAGGTTTGTTACAGACTAACAATCTGGGTTGTATTCTTAAAACGCAGCCTACCCGACGTCTAGATCTCCGTCTGTTATGCAGTCTATTCACGGTTGTTAAATGCAACCACCCTTCAAATTGAAGTTGAACAAACTTCATAAGGATGTTCACCAACATCAAAAGAATTACACCTAGGTTTCGGTCCGCCATGGTTATGTAATAAGCTTCTTTAAATGTTACCCTGGTAACAAATGTTGCATAACATACAGCAACGATTCTAGAGCGTTCCGTGCACATCGGCTTAGTAACACTCCAGTAACATTCTGCTCAGTGCTGAACCCTATGGAAATGCGTGCCGGTGCTGGTGCCGGTGCTATATCAGAACCAGCTCAACGTCAGCACCGGTGTTCTGTCAATCTGAGCTACTTGTCGAGATGAGCTACCGCGCAAGCGCATTTGAAAAATCCGTCATAATCGAATGTTGGGAGTAAAACGACTGTCATTTTAAGCTACCTTTCTCAACACCGAGGTAGCGTCCATGTAAACAACGGGGATGTGGATAGTTAGTCGACTCAACATGTATAAATGTCTACTACGACGTCGTGTGTAACGATGATGTAAAAATAAATAGCGAGGTAGGCGATTATTTAAAATAAATGACTGATTTCCCATCATGTCAAATGTGTTCTTGTTAGCTAAACTAATCGGAATAACCGATCATAACAAGGCAGGGATGTCGTGGAAGCTAAACGCAAACGTAGTTTATCCACAATTTCAGAAATAGTCTATCCACCTGTTATTGTTTATCTACCTCTCAAAAGAGTTTATTCACCAATTGCAACTTTTCATTCAAAAATCACACTGTGTTATCCACATAAACAATATACATTCTTATATTTTGAATCATGTAATACCACTGGTATTGTTATAAGCCTACCACATGGCATAGTCCACCTTTCCATGAGAGTTAATAGAACCCACTTCATTTTACCAACACACCTCTGGCACCATGCATCGCAAAATGAACTAAAACCTACCTACCTACCTTACACGATTTGGTAAAGATTATTGAAAGATTGTAGTCTTTTGAGCAAAGCTTGAAAGAGAGGCATTAAAAGACAATCTTTCCCAAATCTTATCAGTGTAAGGTAGCCTAGGCTTAACTTGTTGAGTTGAGACAAGAAAATGGACTCAATGACAGTTAATTAATACAATTTTATTACACACTCTTGAAGTGGTACAACATCTCAGTGAACCAGCTCAAATTTGCCAAGATCATGGAGCCTATGGGTGTCCATACTTTTGAAGATGCTCTGCAACGGTTACATGCTGCCACTCAGACATGCCACCACTACGACATGCTTCCATTTAGACATGCCTCTATTTCGACATGCTGCTATTTCGACATGCTGCCAATCCGACACATTTTAGTACCCCCATTCCGACAGTTTACAAATCCTATTTTTTTCCAAGTCAATTTAACGGACCCTATGAGCCCGACGGACGCAAAGTGCATCAGAAAACACACCCATTCTTCTCTGTTGCATTGCTCCGCGATTATTAGTCACAGCGAGATGAGACCTATATTGCATCAAAGGGCAGAACCGGGGCTTTCCAACGAGACTAGAAACGTGTCTGTACGATCAAGTATGACAATAAAATATAATCATGAATTTAATTCAAAGTATATCATATTTACAGTTGCTCTGCGTTCACCCATGCAGCCACTGCTCTCGCTTGAATTACTCCGGGACCAGGCATCGTACAGACATGACACGCATATCAAATGAAAGAGGAGAAACAGAGCTTTCCATCGATACCAAACACATTGATCCTTTTGTGTTATAAAAACAGACAAAGTGACAAACAAATAAGAATGTCATATAGCTTCGGCTACCGCTATACTTTCGTTTGATTTACTCGTGAAAAAATATATGGCTTGCATGTCAGATAAAAGAGGAGAGCTAGAGCTATCCACAGATACCAAATACAACCTTCTAGGCCATAAAACAGACGAAGTGACAGCAAAATAATAACTTAATTTAGCTCCACTTAGTCCGCGAATAATGATAACTTGCCATACACAACTGCTTTCACTTCCCCGAGTCGCGCACGCAACAGACACATAACCATATATCAAGAAGTCTTCACAATGACATTTTAAATGTGAATCTGTATTATTTTACACAATTGGATATAGTTATGACATTAATAGCCTATTAATGACCTCATGTCGGAATGGCATGTTGTTTGAAAAAAAAGTTAAATACCGCCACTGCGACCATGAAAAAAAAAAATGTCGGAGTGGTGGGACCTTTTCCCATAAAGAGACATGCCTCCACTACGACAATTGGACGTCAATGTCGGAGTGCTGGTATGTCGGAATGAACGGCGGATACCCTCTGCAACACATCTCAGTGATAGACTACAAGAGATATGTACCTTTAAATGTTGTAGCAATACCTTCACTTTATCATGAGTAGATACATATTTCATTACTACATTGGTACGATCTTATCCAAATAACACTTCATTAATACATTTTAATTAATGAGTTAAGCATGGCATGCTTTATTTCCACATCATTTGTGTGTTTGTGTGTGTTGTATTGATGAACTGCCTCAGCAGCCTCCATCTGAAGGAAGGGAGGCATCATCATCACCACATAAATAAAAATAATACTCTTAAAGTAGTACAGCAATTCGTGAGCTTAGAATTATAAGGTTCTATCTCCGTTTAGGGTAGTTCTGAGATATTGAGCATCAAAGTTTTACATAGCTAGCAAAACTGTACTGTAGTACCTTTTTATTTTGCTAATAATTAACTTTTTTTTTTTTTTTTTTACAAAAATAACACCACACAGGCATTAATAAGCACCTAATGGATCAGATGATGTCAAAAACTCAATTTCGACCAAAATGGAGATAGAACCTTATAATTCTCAGCTCACGAATTCTCTGAAACCTATTGTGAAATAACTCAAATGAAACAATTATGAAAATAGCATAATCAAAATATAATCATTATTTTGCAACATTCAGTTTCATTACAATGCTCTCCTATTGTCTCAAGTTGTCGTGTGCATTATCTTTTTACATGTATTTTTTCCTGTTGGATTATGTTTAAAATTCAATTAAAAGTTTTTTAAAAAAAAATGCATTTTGAATATGGATGATAGTTCCAAATCACTGAGTAATCACGTCTAATAATCGTGATCTCAATATTGAACAAAATAATTGTGATAATGATTTTTACAATAATCGAGCAGCCCTATAAAGCGTAGAGCAATATATTTCATCACTTAAGATTTCTTAAAAATTGTGTTAAAATATTGTTATACCGCTAACTGACAGCCATGAGTACCTTGACAATTTGGTGCAAGACTAAAAACGTTTATTAGACTATACATTCCCCCTCCTACCGAAGCAAGTAGGACACCTTTCGCACTACTTCTGCTTGACCTATCCTTTGGAAACTTAGAAATGTAGTGTTAAAACTTGATTTAGAATTTCGCTTTCATCTCCAGTAGGGTTGATTACTTTTGTTTAATGGGCTTTTCCATTTGGTATGTCTGGACCGAGTCATCATCTACTTCTTTGGCTTCATGTTCTGAGTCCTTTGGCTTTTCTGTGAAAGAAAAATATACAATTGGTCAGCTTGAGTGGAACATTTTCAAGCTAACTCACTTTATTTACACCAATTTGTTAAAAGTCTTTATGGAGTAGTTCAACATTGATGGTGACACCAGCTACATTAAAGAACTGTGCAAATGAACTTGCTCCTACTCACACTAACATCTTCAACTTGTCTCTTAACAGTACAATGGTACCTGCATGTCTTAAATCTGATCATCCCAGTGCCCAAGAAAACTAACATAACCTCCCCCCCAGCAAAATCACGTTGAAAAGTCGTTGAAAAGACGTCTTGTCAAGTCGTCGAAACAACGGCCCAGTTTGGTTTAAAAGTGAAAGGTTAGATGACGTCTTTTCATGGTCGTTGAAAAGACGTCTATGGAAAGACGCCTTTTCAACGTTTAAATTTGGTTGAAACCACGTCTTGTTTAGGTGCTGCCATGGACCTATTTTCAACCAGAATTTTGCTGTTATATATTAATTTATAAGCCTATATTATCCTATTATAGGCTTTTAAATAATGTGCATTAAGCACTTACTAACTTTACCATTACCCATACTATTGCTGTTAAAATAAGCCTATATTATCCTATTATAGGCTTTTAAAATGTGCATTAAGCATTTTCATTTACCAACTTAACCATCTAGATGATAAATACATAATCTAATAGGCCTACATTACAATAGCAAGCTAGGCGTAAACAAACAGTCAAACAAACGTTATCCATTTCATTGTAATTTTATTTAATTCTTGAAGTCTCCGCCACCGGACCGTCCAGGTGCATCATGTTTAAGATGATCTGCCTCAGCTCTCCCGATGTCAGCCTTGTTGCTCCATTTTTCACCGCAGCTGAAATGACAGGAAACATTTTCATTAACAGTGTTTCCCATACATTGAGTAATCTGTGGCGGGCCGCCACGAAATAATGTTCTATGTTGTACGATTGAAATTATTTTTAAATCATGTTATCAATTGAATCACTTTCATTGAGCTGCGCGCACGCAGCTTTTTCTTTGCCCGAATGAAACCACTGCCTCTGCATGTGCATTTAACAAAACATTAACGATTGTTGAAGGATTGTTGTTGCCACATACGGCGAGCTAAACTGCTATTAATTCTGCTTAACATGCGGCGCAAATGTGTTCAAAACGGCGGCATTCAAGTGAACTTTTGCTAACGTCTCACAACGTAGCCCACATTAGGGAGACTAAACTAAGTTATGCATTCGAGCCGTATCTCTAAGCGTTAGAATAGTGTAACGAAGAGACTCTTGTGTGGTCTCAACCGCTGACCGGCCCGCTGGCCGGTGAAGTACCCGATCCAACGCTGCCTCCACAGCAGCTTACGGGGAAAACCCCCTGACTGGGAAGCGACAATCAGTCCTCACTCCTACATCCCCGGCCTTAGCTAGCGTCTCCTAACCCTCTCTGGCTTCACCGCGGGCAGCCCTGAACACGCAGGTGTTATCAATTACAATGTACAATTCCAATTCACATTGATTTCCCCCACAGATCCGCCCCCACACAAGAGTCTCTTCGTTGACACTATTCTAACGCTTGGAGATACAGCTCGAATGCATAACTTAGTTTAGTCTCCCTAATGTAGGCTACGTTGTGAGACGTTAGCAGAGTTAACTTGAATGCAGCAGTACGGTGTACATTTTAGGACCGTACAGCAGCCGTTTTGAACACATTTGCGCAGCATGTTAAGCAGAATTAATAGCAGTTTAGCTCGCGCGAGTCTCCTCGTTACGTTTGAATGTCGAATTTAGCATGCTAACAGGTACTTTTCTCTTCCGCTGTCGTGAATGAACAGCTGACAGCGCGGCCGCATTTAGAAGGCGTCACGACGTAATTATTTCTGAGATTCTGATATGTTTTCAAAACTGGAATTTATTGTGCATACGTCATGGTTGAAAACTTATCAGAATCTCAGAAATAATCACGTCTGCAGTCGTCTTAAAACGGCTACATCAAGTCAAACCAGACCGACATAAAAAAAACACACCTCCAAAGTGTAGTTTTAGGTTGTTTTGGATAGAAGCGTCTGCTGATTGACTAAATTACCAAATGCGGGGGGGGGGGGGGGGGGAAGGAAAATGTATAGCACACTAAAGCATAGGGAAATATAAATGTATTTCACTCACAGCATTAAGGGCCCTGTTGGTTGTGGTTAGCGGAGGGAGGTCCCAGGAAGAGGCCACGTTCTGTACCCTTCCCATTTCTTCAGCTGATAGGTTTGATTCCACCTCCAGCTTGAAGATGGGGAGCATGAAAGAGATACATAATGGTTAGACAGTGTGTTAAAAGTTTATAGAATCATAATAGTGGGTCCACCAGTTGACTCCTCAGTTTTTCTAAAATCATTATAAAATCAAAGACCCAGAGTCTTTTGGGGGCAACACACAAACAACAACAAAACAAAATAAAAACACAACATAACATCAAACATTAGTATTTTCTATGTAAACATACAAGCCTGATTGTTTCTCTAATGTCCAGGTCTGCACAGTCCTCCAGGTTTACTGTAGCCGTGTCTGGGCTCCCACGAAGCAGTATGGACAACCACATCACAGAGTCCAGACAAGCAGGGTCCTCCATGAAGGAAAGAGTGCCCCACAATTCTCCCAGCCACAATGAACATATCACTGAGAAAGGGAGAAGCTGAGGGGACCAAATGACCAGGCTCTCCTTCAAAGTGGTGTAACAATGGTGTTTGCTGTTTCAAAAAAAAAAGACAAAAAAGCAAAGTTAGAATAAAACAACTTTGCTTGCTACAACACTTAGAAATAATAAAATTCAGTACATAGTGAACCGTACACTGTTCAGATTCTTCAAAGTCATCCAGCAGTTACTTTAGCTTAGAATAATGGCTTCAAACACATTTTGAGACAGAACTTGAAATAATAGATGAAAATGGTTTTACGTAAAGTTTTTTTTTTTACCCTGAGTAGCATTCACCATCTGACAGTACTAGCAGTTGCAGTTCTGGAAGTTGATGGTAGATCTTCCAGGGACACACTTAAGAGTTGATGTGCTGAGAAGACAAATGAGCAAAGGCTTTAGAAAAAGCAACAGTTACACAGAAAAATGACAGGAATCCCAGACCTCAAAAGCAGCGTCTAGTAAAAACACGCTGGAAGTGTCACTTCTTACATAACCAATTTCCAAAAATAATCATTAAACACAAACCCATCAGAACTTATTGACACAGTCTATAACACAGGAGGAAGAGGGAGACACACACACAGACCAGGAAACCAGGGGACACAAGGGACCACAGGGGATAGTCCAACAAGGGGGTACATAGCTTCGGCGCTACAATACAATCACATAAACACACAACTAGTTTCCCCTACCTTTCACTTTAAAATACCAACATATTGCACAACCTGGGCATCTGAGCCTCGACAATGTTGACCACTCTGTTACTACTCTGTGCCAAATGACAGTCAATAAATAGATAGATATTACTATCATTATTATTCATAATAATAATAATAATAATAACAACAACAACAATAACACTATTAACATGCTGCACAACTGGTCAACAGGTTCTCCACGTCTGGTAATGATGACTGCTTGCTATGAACCATAAACAATAAATGGAGAGTGGGCCTAATAGCGATTCTGGTATTTAAAATAGTCCTGTTGGCAACAAGTACAAGTTGTTGCTACCAAAATGCTACAACAAAAATGAAGTGGATAACAGCGCGCTGCTTGTCTACTCTAGTCTAGTGTATCTAGCAGGACGGTGGAGAGATATCCATGGTTACAAAGGACTCTTCGGGACGGGTAGATCTAGCCGCGAAAAAAATTCAAATTTTCGTGCTACCTTTGTGAACGTTCTAAGCAGGTCCACGAAATCATGCGTGTTGCAATCAGGTTCCTAACTTCCTACGTTACCACAAACGGCCCTAAATTGTGTTGAATAGATCAGACAGAAAATACTTTCCTTTCATAGAGATAACGGGACCTAACAGCAATTACAAACGGGTTTCAAGTCCGACTACATTATCAGCGGTAGAGTGAATTAACACAGAAGAATTTCTCCACTCAAGTAAAACTAGCCCAGGACAGGTTAAGTTAGCATGGTAACATACAGATCCTCGATTACTCCGCTGTCCGCTTTAATCATCTCTGATAGCACTGTTGATGGTGTTCAGAGCATTCGTCTCGTTTTGGCAAAACTGACTCTCGATCAAAATGTTACATTTCTACTTCCTAAATCATAGGCATAAACTCACTTACCTCAGTAGCAGGTTCCATCTTCACGCTGTTCTTCAACGGCTTCAACTGACTGTGTGTTTCAAACAAAGTTCGAAATGGGCTCGGCTACGGCTTCCCGCCTCCGTTCCTCTTGTACATGCGCAGAGTTCACTCCTGTCTCCTTTACGTGAAAATGTATGTGTTTTTTTTTTTTATCAGAATTTTAATTACTCATTATTTCAATGACTGATTTTTTTCCATCTGAATTTTTCCTCTGATTTTTTTTTCAGAGGGGAGAAGGCTAAAAACAGAGTTGTCCGTCCATATCAACTGTTGCCATGAGTAAACAAACAAAAGTCACACACGCAGTTAACGGCAGCCAAGATGGCGGCGCCGGGCGCCCGTAGAGTTCGCGGCGGATTTGGGCAATCCCCGGGGGGGAAAGATGGTCGACAGGAACGATAATGTAGTCCTAGGTAGACTATAACTGATAATTTACATCAGGATTTAATTAGTTGATATGTGGTCTGAAAAAGGACGTGCTAAAGACGTCTTTCCTTAGACCAAAATGGGCCGGCCAAAACAAGACCATTATTCTACGTCTAATTTTGGTTGAAATCAGGGCCATGACGGACCGACGGGATTTAGCCCAAATATCAACGTTGAAATGACGTTGTGTGCTGGGGGGGCTGTCTTAATGATTTTAGGCCTGTTGCACTCACTTCTATTGTCATGAAAATCTTTGAACGTCTAGTCTGTAGGTACCGGTCACACATCACACTGCCTACAGGGCAAATAGGGGAGTAGACAATGCAGTCTCATTCTGCACACATTTCATTCTACAGCATCTTGATACTTAGTCCACCTATGCCTGTGTACTATTCATTGACTTTAGCTCAGCTTTCAACATCATCCTGCCTGTCAAACCTTCCCATCTCCATTAATGTCCAAGTAGTGGAGTGGGTCCCCTCCTTCCATCAGAGATTACACTTCCTCCGCCAGCTGAGGAAATTTGGGGTCGGTCAAGCAGGCGTGATCCACTTCTATCAGGCTACCATCGAAAGCGTACTCACCTTCTCCATCCTGCTCTGGCATGGTATGGTAGTGCCACCACCAGCCAGGACAAACAACGGCTTGAGAGGGTAGTACACAGGGCCTCTAAAATCGTTGGCTGTAGTCTGCCTTTTTTTTCTTTCCAAGAACGCCGTGAACATCATCTCTGACCTCTCCCATCCAGCACACCATCTATTCACAGTCCACCAGGGAGAAGAAGGTACAGTAGTATCAGATGTAAAACATCACACTTAAGGGATAGTACCTATCTACAAGCTATTCTTCACCTGAACATGCACTAAGCACTCACTTCATAACCTGGTCTTCTTCACTTTACACTTTTTGCACAACTGAACCTCACTGCTGCTTTCTCTGTAAACCATGCGCTTTTCTATGTGTGTTAAGTGTTGTTACTCCCTGCTATACTCAATAGCATTGTGTTCGGCTGAGCAGCCACATCTAGGAAGACTGTTGGTTGTTCCAAAATGTTCCAGTTGAGAATGATGGAGGCTACCATGCCCTTGGGCATTTTCAATGCTGTATAATTTTACATCTTCAATATGAATCCTTATATAAAGATATGGCTGCCTCTCCTAATAATGGGCAATTAATTCATTTAGGCACAGATGGACTCTAGTCAACTTGTGGAAGCATCTCAGGGACGATTGATAGAAATAAAATGCACCAGAGCTCAATTGCAAGTGTCACAACAAAGGGTCTGAATACTTTCCGGTTGCACTGTATGTGTATAATACTCACCATTTTCAGACGAGGGCATAACAACAGTCCATCAGTTTTCGAAGCACATGGAAACCTGAGGAGGGGTGCTTCTTGTTTTCTTGCCATTTGCCTTTGTCCCCCTCTCAGGATTAATACCCACAAGACACCTAAAAAGATGAACACCAGAAATATAAATCTGTACAGCATAATGGACGGGAAGTTGAGACTAAGCTGGAATCAATTGGAAGTGAATTTGTAATGTTAACACACTTCTACACAATAAAATTAACAGACATTTTAACTGCATTTATGTTTTTGAAATCAGGGTTGTATGAAGTAGAAGTATTGTGTTGTGTAGTACGATGCAGCACTACGTAGTTATAAGCAGTACTATACAGGATAGTACTGCTTATAAATATACTGCACAGTACTACACGACACAATACTTCTACTTCATACAACACTCAGTAAAATATAAAGGATAGTACTGCTTATAACTACATATTCCTGCATAGTACTACAGCACAATACTTCTACTTCATATATGACTATACTATACTATAAATATATATAATAGTACACTATTTAAAGCACACACACACACACACACACACAGGTTTGAAAGTGTGACATGAACTCACCTACAGTATGGATGATGAATTCAAGGGAGCACTCCTCTTGATATTGCAGATTCATAATGTAAATTATGTAAATGATTCAACTGAGAAAAAGAATGCATCATATATTCAATTTAACATACAGTAGATGGAGATAGAACCAATAACATCTGTATGGTTTCTATGTGCACCTAAGACTTGCATGTCTTGAATTGCATTTGCCTAACTGGAAGCACAGCATGGAAGGTCTACATTGGGTATGTTGCCATGCATTTTGGTATGACTCAAATAAGAAATAGACGGGGTATCTGACATGTAGCCTAAACATCTTTCCTGTTGCATGCCGCATGAGCTCAGGATGATACCATACACATTTCATGCAACCACCTCTGCGAAGGAGAGGCTACTAATAGCTTTACCTTTCTAAGCTGTCAACTGAAGGACTTCAAATAAAAAATAAAAACAAGGGGGAAATGCATGCATACAATCAACACAGAATCAGACAACAGATCCGTTTGTTAATTTGACCTCTGGTTTATTAGGCTATGATGATGGCTAACGTTTTGGGCATAGGCTATAGCTACTTTGTTTACACGTGTCAGAGCAGCTAGACGCAAGTCTACATCATTATTACCCGCTTTGTGATACTGAATTAAAATTTCTAACAGCTACACTTAACAACTACCCATACATTTAAATGGGTTGCACTGAAGACACAGAAAGTTTGATCGACAAGTGAATAACGATAACGCATATGGCTTAAGAAGAGCGCGGTCTTGGCTAGCTGATAGCTTCATTTCAGCAGGGCAACAACATGCATTCAGAGATGTTGTAAACATGTCCAGTGTGCTTTGAAACGGTGTATTATTTCTGGTTAAATGACGGATAGGCTCACCTGATGATGCTTCGACGTCGTCGTTTCCAACAGATCGTTTAAGCAGCAAGCTCCACAGACAGCTTCCCCAGAACCAAAGCCATCGATATCTCATGGCTTTGGCCAGAACGAACATCACAGATAACAGGAAGTAGGCTAAAATACTGTATAACGTGGTAAATAACAGCGTTAGAGGATATGGTTGGAGCCTGATTTAACACAGTTGTCTTACTACTACCAATGACCGGAAAATCCTGTTTATTTGTAATGTGCATTTTTAATGTTGGGGGTTGGGTGTAAATGTACATAAAACATGTTATTATATTATTATAAATGGCCCTAAATCGTCTGAAAATACGAAATGGCAGTGCCACTGTAGGTAGCACAACTTGATAGGTAGCCCAACTTGATAGGTAGCCCATCTCAACAGATACGTTCTATCGAATTCTGCTACGGTAGCTCATCTCGACGAGGCAGCCCAACTCGACAGAACACCGGCCTGGCCTTCGCCGAGGGGTTATATCCCACAGGCCTCTGGTGACTGGCAATTTCATCCACCTGACCAGAGATCGGCCCCATATTCCTATTCCAGGGGTAGAGGGGGTCAATGGCGAGGCACAGGTAGGGGTGCGGGCCGCGGTGGCGGTCCCGCATAGCATTCCCGCATAGCATTCCGTGGGTGCCCGTCGATTGTCCTTCCCAGTTGTCACGGACCTCCTGGGAGGGGATTGTCCCAGACCCTTGGGTCGTAGCCACGGTGGCTCGTGGTTGCCGATTGCAATTTCAACAGCGCCCCCCTGTGTTTTCAGGGGTCAAGGTAACGTCCTACAAGACCCTTTTTTAATGTCAGTATTTGCCAAAGAGGTTCAAGAGTTGCTTCTGGGTTCTTTTATTCTTCCTGAGAGGGACGGCGGTCTTCGGCCCGTTCTCAACCTCGGGCCCTTGAATCGTTATCTCAAGGTGCTGCCCTTCAAGATGGCCCACATTTAATTATTGGGCTTCAGTCAACCACATGAAGGCCAACCTGCAACCCCACCAACAGGCGAAGTTCCTTGGTGTCCTTCTCGACTCAGTCGGCATGGCGGCGTCTCTCACTCCGTGGAGAGCAGACCGCTTGCTCGGCATGCTGGGTCATTTCAGTTTGGTCGGTCTTGTGACCGCTCACAGGGTCCAGAAGCTGCTGGGTTTGACGTCTGCAGCAGCAGCGGTAGTTCATCTTGGCCTGCTGAGGGCATGCCCCCTGCAGTGCTGGTTCAATGCCTTCTGTCTTCACCCGAAGGGCAACAGGCAGGTGATGCTGCATGTGTCCCGGGCTTGCATTCGAGCCCTGCACCCTTTGAGGGACAGGGAGTTCTTTCTCAGAGGTGTCCCACTGGGGGGCCTTCCCCACAGGAGACCGGTCATTTCGACAGACGTGTCCCTGACGGTGAGGGGCATGTGGCAGCCCCCATGGACGTTGGAGCACATCAACGTCCTCGAACTGAAGGCCATCCATCTTGCCTTGCAGAGATTCCTGCCGGTGTTGCAACACCAACACCTTCTTGTGAGTACTGTGTCAGTCACCAAAGGGGAACAAGGTCCCAGAGGTGCCTCCAATCAACTCAACCCGTCGTTGGGCAGGTAGATGTGTCTGTTCAGGACACGCTAAATAACGCCAAGGCTCCATCCACTAGAGCTTGCTATGCACTCAGGTGGGGGATCTTTCAGATTGGTGTGCTGGCATGGGCCTCGAGCCAGCGGCTTGCCCCGTGCCACACGTTTTGCGTTTCTTGCAGTCCGAATTGGATCAAGGCAAGGCGGCCAGTGCCGTGAAAGTCTATGCTTCGGCCATTTCGGCCTTTCACCAGGGTGTGGACAATGGTCCCCTTGGTAGGCATCCCTTGGTTTGCCAGTTCTTGAAGGGAGCCCGCCGGTTGCGTCCAGGTCGCACTTTGCGGGCACCGGACTGGGATCTGCCCACGGTTTTAACGTCACTTACTGTTGACCTGTATGAGCCTGTTTTAAACGCAGATTTGCGTTCCTTGTCGCTTAAGACTGCCTTTCTCTTGGCGCTCTGTTCTGCGAAATGTGTCAGTGAGCTGTGTGCTCTCTCCGTTAGTGACGACTGCCTTAGGTGGCAGGCAGGAGGTGCTAGCGTGTCACTTTGGCCGAATCCAGCTTTCCTGCCAAAGGTTCTTAACCCGCAGTCCATTAACCAGGTTCTGGAGGTGACTCAATTCCAGCCTTCTTCCACCTCACAGGCAGAGCAAGACAAGTTGCTGACCCTGTTCCCAGTCAGGGCCTTAAGGGCCTATCTGGCCCGTACTCAGTCCTTGCGGAAAGCGCACTCTCAGCTTTTTATCTGTTACGGTGCAGCAAGGCAGGGGCTTCCACTCTCCAAGCAGAGACTCTCGCAATGGCTGGTGGAGGTTATTTCCCATGCTTACAGGGCGCAGGGAATATCTGTTCCTTCTGGTACGAGGGCTCACTCTACCAGGAGTATGGCTACGTCTTGGGCTGCCCTTAGGGGTGTAGCAGCAGACGATATCTGTGCAGCGGCCTCATGATCGACGCCATGCACTTTTACCCGTTTTTACAGGGTGGATGTCACTCGCCCGCATCCAGTCGGCGATGCCGCCCTCATGTCCGTGACCGAGCGAGGTTTTAATAATTGATTCTGGGTTCCTCGCGACCCTTTTGGTATGTGTCATCCCTTTTTAGACCGTAGTGACGGTCAGAGTGAGGTCGAAACAGATCTTAGGTTACGAATGTAACTATGGATCTGTGAGACCGAGGGATGACCGTCACTATCCTTGTCGCTCGGACCATTCTGAGGCGTTCAGGGATAGGAGACTGACCCGGGAGCATTCTCTGCTATTTATTAACGCAAGTCGTTCTGCTTCCGGAGGTCATGGACATGACTATTTTGACATATGGTCTCGGTGATAGGCAGAACGAAGGTGATCATTCCTTTTTAGACCGTAGTGACGGTCATCCCTCGGTCTCACAGATCCATAGTTACATTCGTAACCTACGGTTGTGCGCGTACACGCCAAACCTATAAAGACGTGATGTATGGAGCATGGAAATCCTGATCAAAAGGGCGAAACAGGCTAGCTGCCGCTAGGGGCGTCTAGATTTCTAGGCGAGAAACGGGCCGCATGTTTCTCAAAACTCGAACGCAGGCTGTAATAAATTAGAAAAAGTTTTAAAAACACCAAAGCAACTGCCATTCAGAGAAACCCTAGCAGGGTTGACTGCATACAAAAGCACGTTCCTAAATATTTGAACTATGAATCTATTCATATCTCAGTTAAGTTTTCTTAGCATTCCTACCACATAACCTGTTATTTTATAAAGATGTAGGCTACTCCGATGGGCCCAAGCGATCATCTGATCAAGAAAAGATAAAATATTACGATTCATGGAAGTAGTTATATTATTTTCCACATACATTTCTACATCTCTTTGCGCGGAATGGCTATAGTGTGGAGGACGGCGCATGCAACAATTACGCAAGCCCGTTCGGACACACTCTTATACTACGTAGGCATTGCAATTTGGACTAAAATATCCCAAATGTGTTTTCAATCGCGGGTTCTTTTGTGTGCCAGGTTAAATGTTGCATGTGGTCCAGGAGCGGGATTAGGGTACAGGGTGATGAGCGTCGGGAGGCATGGATACCCTTGATCCCCAAGAAGCTACCCATCGCGCTGCGTCCAAATACAAACTTTGAGCTATCTTGCACAAGCACATCAATTATATAAGGTCTATGATATGTTCATAATGCAACGCAGTCTGTTGAAATGTAGGCTATAGCTCAAATTACATCCTGGCATCGTAGACCGAACCAGGCAATTTTGCCTCCACATAAGTATAATCATGTGCGAAGCATCATATCATCTAATGATAAAATCGACAGCGATTAACAAACTATCTTGAAGATATTGGAAATGGCCAATATAGGCTGCATATACCTACCTAAACATTTATACTGTAATATCCTTTCCTGTTCACATAATCGGCCTCATATATGGCTGGGGCACTTGTGCCATCAATGCACCAATGACATAATATTGTAACCGAATGGTATCATTGTGATACCCATATGAAAAGTCAACAGCAAGGATAATTGACCAAGATATGACCAAGATGGCGTCAATGTGAGAGTGCGAGTCAGGTGTCTGCTCAATGAGTCTATTGTTTTGCCCTTCATGCTAAATATTTCTTAAATTAACTGCAACAAACTAAGCTATCAACTGACTGAACATTCACCTTTCAAAACTAAAGTTTTGACTTGTAAAACTTTCCGGCTACTTGCGCGAATATAGACAACAGCAGCCATGGTCGACCAGCAGTCCGTTTCTAACAACTCAATCTGGGAAGGCCTACAGCAACTAAAGGTGGAAATGCTTTCTCACTTTGACACAAAAATTGACCCAATCCAATCCAGTCTACAGTCCATACAAATCTCATTATCCACACTCGGGGATCATGTCACCATCCTCGAACAACGAGTGAGTACAAATGAGGACGACTTTCTCGACCTGAAAAAACGCATCAACATGCTAGAGAGTGACAACACTTACCTTCGTGATAAAGTCGAGGATGCCGAGAACAGAAGCAGGGCGTATAATTTGCGTTTTCTGCATATCCCGGAAAAATCCGAGGGCACTGATATCCTTGGCTTGGTGGGCGGCCTAATTATACAGCTCTTGGGAGCTGAGAACTTTCGCAGTCCTCCGGTTATTGAGAAGGCCCACCGCTCTCCTACTGCGCAAGCCAACACTCAGACAGACGCTCCGAGGCCTATTCTTGTGAAACTTCTCAGCCTCCGTGATCGCCAGCATATTCTAAGGCTCTCGCGGATGAAAAAAGAGCTTGAATACGAAGGAAAAAGGGTCCACATCTTTCCAGACTTTACGGCTGCTACAATGAACAAACGACGGCAGTTCGACAACGTCAAGAAAAAGTTGCGTGAACTGGAAATGGAATACTCTCTTATCTTTCCAGCAACACTGAGGATTATCTCTGCTGGGAAGAAGGTACAGTTCAAATGCGCTAAAGAAGCCGAAACGTTCCTAAACACCGTGCCAAGGCCCATGGATTGACAGACTGCATTGCGAGGTAGCTTACCGATATTGTTTGAAGTGAGAAGCCTGTGATATCTAATTTCTTTGTTATTTGCTCAATCAGGCCTTACTTAATCATGTTGTGTCTTATGTTAGCTTATTTGACCATACCTTAGCCTAAACACCTAAAGTAAATTTGCAAATGTGAATGTCTCAAAATGGGGGTTAATCTACGATAATTAATAATGATGCATGGCGCAGGCCTATCTCATTTAGATTTTGTGTTGATATTACTATCTTCTATCCCCCCCATCCATCATAGTATGGTTGTATAGTATTTTATTTTCTTTACAAAGTAAATGCAATCATCAGCACAATGACTTTGTTTTTCCATTTATTGAAATTAAGCAGGCACCGCCTGAACCGCCTCTAGTTTATGTTACTGGACAAATACCAGTGTGTGTGCGTGTGTGCGTGTGCGCTTGTGCTTTTGTGTATGTTATGTGGCTCCCTGTCTCATCCCTACTCCACCTCCTATCCCTCTACTTTACTAAAACAGCTAGTTAATTATGGGTAAAGGTTTACATGTAATTCATTTAAATATTAGGAGTCTGGCAAGTAAGATAGATCTTTTAAGAGCCTGGCTGGTCTACAACAAGCCAGATGTCATTACTCTGTCTGAGACCTGGCTTAATAGTAATATTTCAGACGATGAAATGAAGCTTGATAGGTACACACTGTATAGATCTGATAGGGGTGCGCGCGGTGGTGGTGTAGCAACCTATGTCTTATCACACTTATCCTCAGAGGTTGTCAAACCTAATGAAATTCCTGAGTCCTTTGAATGTCTTTTTATAAAATTATGTCTTCATGAAAACAAACATTTGACTATAGGTAATATCTACCGACCACCAAGCTCCCCTTCTGAGTCAATAAAATGTATTGGTAATACTATTAGCTCCTTAAATTGCTCAAAAGAGATGATCATCCTTGGTGACTTCAATCGCAATTGGTTAGACCGTTCATCTCTTCACGAAATATATTTTTTTGAGAGCCTCAATTTAACTCAGTTAATCAAACAACCTACTCGGGTTGATAACAGATCCAAAACTCTTTTAGATTGGATACTGGTAACACACCCTGATAGGATAATTGAATCTGGCGTACTTCCTGATTGTTTTAGTGACCACTCTATTGTGTCTTGTACATGGAAAATGAGATTACCAAGATTACCACCTAAAATTATTAAAGTAAGACAGTTGAAAAACTTTATTGATGAGCAATTCATTCAAGACCTATTGGAAATTAAATGGGACAGGCTTAATTTAATTCCTGCTGTTGAGGATGCTTGGAATTATTTCCACACCGAGGTTCTCCAAGTTATTGATAAGCATGCTCCATGGAGGTCAGTCAGGGTAAAGGGGAGACATCTACCCTGGATTGGTGGTGAACTACTCACACTATTTAAACAAAGGGATAAAGCATGGGGTAAACATCGTTTGACTAAGGACCCTGTAGATTGGGAAACATATAAACACCTAAGGAACATATATACTACAAAAACAAGGAATGCTAAATCTGAGTATTTTAAAAGTTCTCTATCAAATAGCTACAACAACCCCAAGAAATTTTGGAAAAATCTTAATGAGTTATTTAACAAATCAAAATCAAGCGCTCCAGCTAAAATTAGATTTGAAAATGATACTCTTTCTGATCCACTTGCCATAGCTAATGCCTTCAATCAGCATTTTGCTTCCATCTGCAAAACCCAGTTCCCTAATTCCTATAACATCTCAAATATGGCTCAATCTTCTTGCGATAGGTCTACCTCTTTTTCTTTTTCAACTATTAGTCCTATCGATGTACAGAGAGCTATATCTGAACTGAAGCCAGGCAGTGGTAGAGACCTATATGGTCTGGAAACCAAGTTCATCAAGGTCGCTTCTGGCATATTGTCATATCCACTATCTGATTTATTTAACCAATCTTTAATCACTGGTGAGGTTCCATTAAGATGGAAATGTGCCAGGGTAACCCCAATCCATAAAGGAGGTGATCCATTTGACCTAAACAATTACAGACCCATTTCCATTATTAGTAGCGTGGCAAAGGTTTTTGAAAAGTTAATATTTCGTCAATTATATAATTATATTAATGTGTCGTCTATTTTGTCTCAACATCAATCAGGTTTCAGACCTAAATTCTCCACCACAACTGCCTTATTGAAGTTCACCAATGATGTATCATCATCTCTTGATCATAATATGTCTACTGGAGCGATTTTCATAGACTTAACCAAAGCTTTTGATCTTGTTAATCACTACATTCTTTTAGATAAACTCCATGCCATTGGGCTCTCTAAACAAGCTCTTCTTTGGTTTAACTCTTACTTACATTGTCGACAACAGTGTGTCCTTTTTCAGGGTAGTCTATCCTCCTTTGCCATTATGGAAAAGGGTGTCCCTCAAGGATCTTCGCTAGGGCCTCTCTTATTTTCACTCTTTATCAATGACCTTCCCCAAGCTTGCTCAGATTGTTCTATTCACTTATATGCTGATGACACAGCAATATACAATTCAGACTCTAATATCTCTAAGATACAGAATACTCTTCAGACAGACTTTGATGCTATTCAAAAATGGTTCCAATGTAATGATCTTCTGTTGAATAAAAATAAATCATACTGTATGCTTTTCCCAACTAGATCTGCTACTGTTAAACAAACAAACTTGGCAATTAACTTTTTAGATGGCACCGCTCTTGGTAGAGTTGAAGAATTCAAATACTTGGGCTTTTGGCTTGATTCTCAACTCTCCTATAAAACCCACATCAACCATACTATAACAAAGCTGAATTGCAATATAAGGATGCTGTATCGTCTCAATAATTGTTTTACACAGCAGATCAGGTTGAGAATTGTGAAGCAACTATTATTTCCAATTATAGACTATGCTGACGTATTATATCAGAACACCACTGAGACTTGTCTTAAGCCTTTGACTGTTGTCTTTAATAGTATTTGTAGATTTGTGTTGAAATGTCCATACAGGACGCATCACTGTGTCCTGTATGATTCACTGAATATTTTGTCACCCAATGCCAGGAGACAGTTTCATTGGTTCCAGCTCATTTTTAAGTGCATACATCTTAAGCCTACCTTACATTGCCAGACTTTGCAAAGATTTGGAAAAGATTTTTGAAAAACTACAGTCTCAGACCCTCTCACATCTAAAGACAATTCATTGAGGTTTTAGTCACAGTCTAGTCACAGGCCAGTCTCAGATTAGGATTTTGCAAAGACTGTGGGTCACTATTTACAAGACTGCTGCTAGATTCCTTCAAATTATTTCCATCGTGCAATAGGCTACACGTCATCATTCACAGGAAATCACATGATAGCCTACTCATATCAAAGTAATTTTTTCGCGTTTCTGCAGCATTGTTTGATGTGTGACATCACTAACAGATATAGAGCTGTTCTGTCACGTAGAACAACCGACTAATAAATTATAAGAAATTAAATAACAAATAATCATAAAGGCTACAGCTGTCGCCTATTTTGCCCCTTCCTGTTTCATGTTCGCGCAAGGTTACTATTGGTTTTTAATGTTCACGTCACTATTTGCATGAGCCACGACTGAAAAGACTTCCGATAATATCAAACATGTTTCATATTGTCGTAACGGCAAAACTAGAAAAAGACTGCCTCCGACGGACTTAAAACCGCTAAGATTGGCACCTTACACTAAACGATTTAGATGACGGGAGCGCGCTGCGATTTCAGTACAACTCCCAAGATTTCCGCCCGATTTTGGAAATTTAGTCGCCGACTGTTAAAACAGACCAAAATCGTGCAATGTAAGCCAGCCTTTAGTTATCCACTCTACCTGCAACAATATCTAATACCTCACCAAACAAACTATAGTTTAAGGCACACCGAATATTTATCATTTACAGTACCACATATCTCCAAAGAAAGCGGCAGGCGTTCATTTAAATACAAGGCTCCCTTTGATTGGAATAGCCTGCCTGGGACTTTAAGAGCAACCACTTCTTTGAGCATCTTCAAGACATCCTTGTTCACATATCTTAAAGCAAGTAATGGTTGTAACTGTTTTCATTGATACTTTTTTGTTGTCTTTGATCTGTCTGATTTGTCAATATGGTCTGATATGTGTGTACTGTCTATATGTATGTATATGTGTACTGTATGTATGTACTGTGTGCATACATATGTGTCTTTGATCTGTCTGATTTGTCAATATGGTCTGATATGTGAGTACTGTCTATATGTATGTATATGTGTACTGTATGTATGTACTGTGTGCATACATATGTGTCTCTATGTATATACTATATATATGGATATGTAGGTGTATGCTTGTAGCTATATGTGTATATATGGATAGCTATATGCGGATTATAGTACTACATATGCTGTTTTTGCTAAATTCAAATTCAAATTCTAATCAAATTATTAGGGAATGGGAGCTGTGGGGTTGGGGGTGGGGGAAGGGGGCTGTATGTGACTGAATGTGTATGTTGTACTGTGCTGTACTGTACTGTAGTGTCTTGTCCCTGTACCTTTGTCTCTGTCCAGTCCTATTGAGGACCCTCTTGAAAATGAGATGCCACATCTCAAGAGGTATTCCTCTTTAAATAAATAAATAATTTCCGTGCCACTTGGGGACACTTAAAGCATTAGTGACCTGTGAGACGAGTTGGTGTAACTCCATTTTAATGACCCTCGTGAGTTGTGGCCAGGAAAGAGGATGAAGTCGCGCACTAACCGCTCCAGCGCAAGACAGACTTTTCGCACTGATTGGCAGACCGTAGCTTTCCCTATGCTCAGCATCTCAAATACTGTACAGAAAACTACACTTCGCAAATAAATGGAGAGCTATGCAAATAGTTTGCAGTGAACTGAGGCAGGTTGACGATTGGTAACGTAGGGCTGGAGAAGGCTATTTAAATATATTAAAGTTTAACGTGAAAAACGATATCGCTTCAGCCAAAATTCATCAAAATGTCGAGCCGTGGTCTTATCAATCTCTCTCGGTGAATTGCTCGAATTATTTGCGCTCCGATGTCAATAGGCCTCTCGGCATGCCATTGAACACGAGAAAGCTGCGGAAACGCGGGTTTAAATAGGCTACCCTGAGCAAAACCGGGTTATCTTTCAAACTTAACCTGTGCAAAACCTGCTCCGACCAGGTTAGGTTCAGAGCATATGTTTCTATAGTAACTAACATATCGTGTTCATTTTGGAACGGAAAACCTAGAATTACCGCAAACCCTGGGTTAACTTACCCGGTTTTGGGATAAAACCGGCTTTGTGGACTACCCCTCTGTACTACGAAGCGGGGTTACTGGCTTAGCTGGGTAACTTCGAGAGTAAGTTGATCACGTGTGGCGTAACTTCCCGGTTAACCCATACTACGAAAGGTGGATAGGTTTTAACAAAGGGTGGGCTGCCATGGCAATTTACGCTGCATCTCAAACCTGCTCCGAGCAGGTTATGATCTTGGTTAACCCGAGGTTTGCGGATAACCACACCCCACAATGTCGACGTAGGCTACTTGGAAGATACATTATTGGAGCGCAAATTGTTAGCGCCTCTCTTCGCAAGACGAGGGTTTTTAAAGACCGCCAGAATCTTTCTCCATATAATATTCTCTATGAAAGATAGCCTATACATTCTCAGCCGAGGGAATTCGTTGCATTTGTCAGCTGATCGAGGCAAAGTGGAGGCTATAAGCATTGGCAATATAACATATTTTCTTATATATAATTAAGAAATATTAATGCAAGCTATAACTAGGCCTATAAACCTTCTGAATGTTCTTGAGTTTCATTTTCACCTGCTGCCAGCGGCACTGCCGTTGCATCTAAAATGTTCACAGGATAAGCATGCACTAAATCAGTCAATGGGGCTAAACATTCAATTATCCTTTATCAATATTTATTAATATACATGGCATGAATTGTGTTGCATCTGTAGGACTCTTATGAACTCAAAATGTATTTATTTCACATTTCAGACATTCCGCAAGCTATTAATCCTCCGTAACACATAGGCTATTTAAGGAACATGAAATAAAACTTTACTTTCATATATCCGATCTGCAATAGCCTACGTTGCCAACAGCCTTGTCTTGCTTTGTTTGCTGCCGACGTATTTGATGTATCGTAAAGTGGCTTTTAATTCCTCGCAACTTTTTTATAATCATTGCGTATTCCTTATCTGTAAAATAGCGTGATCGCGTCATCATTAAAAGTGGTGATTTGCGCTGCAACCCGCCCATTTTATGTGAACGCGCACCAACTCCGATGAGGTTAACCCAAGTTCAACAAATCAACTTCTTACTCAGCGTCGTAGTACCAATTAACACCAATGAAGATAACCAGGTTTTGTCAACCCCGGTTTAGCAAAGTAACCCTGGGTTACATCTGGGTAGGTTGAGCTCCCTTCGTAGTACAGAGGGGTATTCCACGAACGGAGGTTTAACAAACACAGAGTTAACGCTGAACTCTAGGTTGATTGACCCTGAGCCGACTAACACAGAGCGGTCGGTTCCACCGCGCCGGTTATGAAATAGTTTAATCAACACGGGGTTGGTTAACACTGGGTTGTGCGCGTACACGCCAAACCTATAAAGACGTGATTTATGGAGCATGGAAATCCTGATCAAAAGGGCGAAACAGGCTAGCTGCCGCTAGGGGCGTCTAGATTTCTAGGCGAGAAACGGGCTGCATGTTTCTCAGAACTCGAACGCAGGCTATAATAAATTAGAAAACGTTTTTTAAAGTAACACCAAAGCCTCTGCCATTCAGAGAAACCCTGGCAGCGGATCGCTGACTGCGTGAATGCATACGTTTCATGACAAAAGCACGTTCCGACCTAAATATCTGAACTATGAATCTATTCATATCTCAGTTAAAGTTTTCTTAGCATTCCTACCACATAACCTGATATTTTATAAAGATGTAGGCTACTCCGATGGGCCCAAGCGATCATCTGATCAAGTAGGCTAAAGATGAAACACTACGATTCATGGTAGTAATTATATTATTTTTCCACATACATTTCTACATCTCTTTGCGCGGAATGGCTATATTGTAGAGGACGGCGCATGCAACAATTAGGCTACGCAAGCCCGTTCGGACACACTCTTATACTAGTAGGCATTGAAATATGGACTTCAATATCCCAAATGTGTTTTCAATCGTGGGTTCTGCTGTGTGCCAGGTTAAATGTTGCCTGTGGTCCAGGAGCGGGATTAGGTTAGCCTAGGGTGATGAGTGTCGGGAGGCATGGATACCCTCGATCCCCAAGGAGCTACCCATCGAATTGCGCTGCGACCAAATACAAACGTTTAGCTATCTTGCACAAGCACAACAATTATATAAGGTCTATGATATGTTCATAATGCAACGCAGTCTGTTGAAATGTATAGCTCAAATTACATCCTGTATCGTAGACCAAACCAGGCAATTGTGCCTCCACATAAGTAATCATGTACGAAGCATCATAGGCTATATCTTCTTGGCTAATGATAAAATCGACAGCGATTAACAAACCATCTCGAAGATATGAAATGGCCTATATAGGCTGCGTATACCTAAACATTTGTGATAGCCTTTCCTGATAATCGGCCTCGTATATGGCTGGGGCCTATAGGCACTTGTGCCATCAATGCACCCAATGACATAATATTGTAACCAAATGGTATCATAGTGATACCCATACAGTGGGTACGGGTTGAGAATGCACCTTCTCCCGCGGGACTCCCGAAGAGATCCCGCAGGCCGTCAAGCCGATTTTTTTCGAGGCTAAGGCAATGTACCCAAACAACCACCAGGTGGCAGAAAGTTTCATCCCACATTTCAAAATGATGAAGACCGCATATCCGTCAATAGTCGACTCCTTAATCTCATTTAATCATTACAATGAAGGTGATGACTGGCGAAATTATTCAAACGACGTTTCAATGAACCATTGTTGAAATGAATGAAAATGGTTATAGAAAATCGCCTACAGCCTAACGCCGACACAGCTGATTCTTTGATTGATTCTAAGCTGTTTTGATGTAGGGGATGGGTAAACTGGCGCGCTACAAACATGTTACCAATCAAATGTAATATTAGTAGGACTAGCCTACTTAGACACTTTAGTCATAGGCAACGTTGCCATGTTAATTTGGGCTAGAAGTGCTTGCTTGTGGTGGCGCTCCTGTCCGCTGCTTCTCCCGAATTGTGTGGCAAATTTGTCAGCAATCAGCTTAAATGTCAAATCATATTTATTTCTCTTTGTCGCCATGGTATTGGGGGAAACGCGGAGATGAAAATGTCAAACATCGGATGTATGAAAAGTCAACAGCAAGGATAATGTCTGTGCCACTTGGGGACACTTAAAGCATTAGTGACCTGAGAGTTGGTGAAACTCCATTTTAATGATGACCCTCGTGAGTTGTGGCCAGGAAAGAGGATGAAGTCGCGCACTATAACCGCTCCAGCGCAAGACAGACTTTACGCACTGATTGGCAGACCGCTTTCCCTACTCAGCATCTCAAATACTGTACAGAAAACTACACGTCGCAAATAAACGGAGAGCTATGCAAATAGTTTTCAGTGAACTGAGGCCAGGTTCAAGATTGGTAGCCTAACGTAGGGCTATTTAAATATATTAAAGATTAACCTAAAAAACGATATCGCTTCAGCCAAAATTCATCAAGATGTCGAGCCGTGGTCTTATCAAACTCTCAGTGAATTGCACTAATTATTTGCGCTCCGATGTCAATAGGCCTCTCATCAATAGGGCATGCCATTGCGAACACGAGAAAGCTGCGGAAATCGCGGGTTTAAATAGCCTACCCTGAGCAAAAACCGGGTTATCTTTCAAACTTAACCTGCTCAAAACCTGCTCCGACCAGGTTAGGTTCAGAGCATATGTTTCTATAGTAACTAACATACCGTGTTCATTTTGGAACGGAAAACCTAGAGTTACCGCAAACCCTGGGTTAACTTACCCGGTTTTGTGATAAAACCGGCTTTGTGGAATACCCCTCAGGCCCCAGGGGCCTGTACTACGAAGCGGGGTTACTGGCTTAGCTGGGTAACTTCGAGAGTAAGTTGATCACGTGTGGCGTAACTTCACGGTTAACCCGTACTACGAAAGGTGGATAGGTTTTAACCTAGGTATGCTGCCATGGCAATTTATGATGCATCTCAAACCTGCTCCGAGCAGGTTATGATCTTGGTTAACCCGAGGTTTGCGGTTAACCACACCCCACAATGTCGACGTAGGCTACTTGGAAGATACATTATTGGAGCGCAAATTGTAAGCGCCTCTCTTCGCAAGGCGAGAGTTTTTTAAGACCGCCAGAATCTTTCTCCATATAATATTCTCTATGAAAGATAGCCTATACATTCTCAGCCGAGGGCATTCATTGCATTTGTCAGCTGATCGAGGCAAAGTGGAGGCTATATATAAGCATTGGCAATATAGCCTAACATATTTTCATAATTAAGAAATATGAATGCAAGCTAGGCCTATAACTAGGCCTATAAACCTTCTGAATGTTCTTGAGTTTCATTTTCACCTGCTGCCAGCGGCACTGCCGTTGCATCTAAAATGTTCACAGGATAGGCATATACACTAAATCAGTCAATGGGGCTAAACATTCAATTATCCTTTATTAATATTTATTAATATACATGGCATGAATTGTGTTGCATCTGTAGGACTCTTATGAACTCAACATGTATTTATTTCAACACATTTCAGACATTCCGCAAGCTATTAATCCTCCGTAACACATAGGCTATTTAAGGAACATGAAATAAAACTTTACTTTCATATATCCGATCTGCAATAGCCTACGTTGCCAACAGCCTTGTCTTGCTTTGTTTGCTGCCGACGTAGGCCTACTTGATGTATCGTAAAGTGGGTTTTAATTCCTCGCAACTTTTTTATAATCATTGCTCATTCCTTAAATAGCGTGATCGCGTCATCATTAAAAGTGGTGATATGCGCTGCAACCCGCCCATTTTATGTGAACGCGCACCAACTCCGATGAGGTTAACCCCAGTTCAACAAATCAACTTCTTACTCAGCGTCGTAGTACCGATTAGCACCAATGAAGATAACCAGGTTTTGTCAACCCCGGTTTAGCAAAGTAACCCTGGGTTACATCTGGGTAGGTTGAGCTCCCTTCGTAGTACAGGCCCCAGGTTGCCCACATTTTGTTTGTTTGTGTTTTTTTTGTTTGTTTTGTATGTAATCCAAACACTGATTGAACTATTTATATGAATCCATGGATTTTGACAATTAAATACTAATGAACAATATAGATGCCGAGCAGCAATACTGTAGCTTAGGTCCAAGCAGTTGATCCCTCAATACTTTTCGAAGAAGTTGTGATTTAAAGTTATAAATATTACTGCAGCTACAGTGAGAGGGAACTCATTGTGAGTGAAAGATCACAGGTGAGGTTTGAACCACCAAACTGAGCACTGCTAAATCAGTCACTTACCAGGTGAGCTATTGTGCCACTCTGAACTTGAGAAATGGATGCAAGTACACAGCTTGGCTGAAGTGGCCTCTAAAGGGAAATGGCTAAATTATTTGCATTAAATGTGAGGTGCCTATGCATGAAGTCAAAGCAGTATTACAGTTTTTGCCCGTTGCTTGAACACATTTTACGAAACTTCGCTCACTGTGCCAAAACTATACACACAAGTAAACATAACACAACACTAGGAAATATACCTTTCGCATCTATGTCAAATTGAAACTCTACTATCAGTACCTAAACTCTGCTATCAAAACCTAACAATCCCTTGTCAAAATATAACTCTGGTGACAAAATGAAACACACTTGCATCATATGCATATACTTTCAGATGAGGAGGAACACACTAGTTTAATTTATATAAAACATATTTGCTTGACTACCTTTTGCAAAACTTCGCTCATTGTCCCAAAACTCTAAACACACGTAAACATGACACAACACTGAGAAATATACCATTCATCACCATTTCCAATGGCAAAACTGAGGGCTTTTTGTAGATGGCTGATTGGTGTTTAGTTTTGCAAGTAAGTGTGTTCAGGTGTGTATTTGAGAGGTTGCAATTACCCAATGTGTTTTGTATTTTGGATACATGTGCTTAACAAATGGTACTCTGAGATTTGATTTATGAACAAAGTGTCTTATGTATGACTGTGAGCAGGATAGCTGTGCGGTGTGGTGGAAAGCAGGAAGGCTGCGTCGGATAAGATGCCAAATGAGGGCTTCCTCGGTTTATTCAGCAAAAAGATGTCATAAAGAATAAGTTCTAAATCAATAATCAAAAAAATATAACTCATAATAGAAAGAAAACAAAATACTGGTCATAAACAGGATCCGATAATAAACTCATAATACTAATAAACCATCAAAGCACTGTTGAGCCTATGGTGCTCCCCACAGCACAATCAAACATAGACTGCTCAACCATTCCAAAACTCAGGCCTTTCAATAGCCCAGCAGCAACCATTACTTCCAATGAATCAATTATGTAACAACCATGGCCTTTCTTAATAAACATTTTGCTACACATGTACATTCATGAAACAAGACAATTATATTATAAGACAATCACATTACAACTACATAATATCCCTTATTTCCCACCAAACAATGAATTGACAATTACACCGGAAAAGTCCCCCTCTCACTTTAAGTGAGATGGTATGAGTGACGCAAAGCCACGCAAGGGGAACACGGAAGTATCCCTCGCGCACCCCTCTCGTGTTCTCCCATTGTCCCGTGAACTGACTGCACGACGGCAGCTTCCACGGTAAGTCTGTACAAAGTCCTTTTCCCTGTATTGCTTGTCAATGTAATGAATGAGATGTATGTGCATAATTGTCCGTTTCTACTTCTACTTCGTTGCCCACCGCGTGCAGAAGTAACTGATGCGTTGTTGTATGTTTGTTTGTGTTTGCAGATGCCGTCGCCATCAAATCCCGTGTGCGGTTTCCCACGACTGCCCGTGTCACCAGTCTTACATTACATGAACATAGTCACTCAATAATAAACAGTTTGTTAAAATCATGTTGTGAGTCTTTCATGTTCACCGTCCTTATGGCCACGGAGGTTAGCTCCGTGACAATGACATAGAGAGTAGTATGCAGGACCAAGTGTGTTGCATAAAGGAGTAAGTAAGTGGCCCCAGTCGTGGCGCGACTGGCTGGGGCACCTGCACTGCACGCCGGCGACCCGGGTTCGATTCCCGCCCCGTGGTCCTTTCCGGATCCCACCCCTACTCTCTCTCCCACTCATTTCCTGTCACCCTACACTGTCCTGTCTGATTAAAGGCATAAAAGCCCGCCCCCCAAAAAAATATCTTTAAAGGAGTAAGTAAGTGTGTTGCAGAATTGCAACTAGAGTGCAAAGCAGCACTTTTTTAAGGTATAGGTACATGTGTTTGAGATATGGCAACACAAATTCATGTTGTGTTACTTTAATCTAATCATGGGTCTATAGGTGTTCAAGCAACGGGCAAAAACTGTAAGACAAGTAGATCTGGGGACTCCAAAGTGTCTTCCCATAGTCAGGATTTGAACTCAGGACATCTAACTTTCGGTTGTATCAGTGATTCCAGGCCCAAACATAAATGATCACATTCATCTAATCTTTCCTCACAATCCTGCCCCAAAAGCAGGCCATCCAAAAACATGTCTCTGTAGGCAGCCTAGGCTCCAAAATCTGTATACAAACATAACTAGAGCTACCAACCACTTAAAACCAAAATAAAGAGTCCCAAGCCATCACCGACAGAGGGTGGGTGTTGTGAGGATTTGCACTTGTGCACGGCAGCACGTTTCTTGATAGACAAAATACGTAGGGAGGGGTGAGCTAGCTCGCTTTGTTTGGGATCTCGCTTTAAACACCCAACAGAAGTGACGTCACCTGCAATCACAATCTACAATAAACTTCGCAAAACAAGTAGACAAACACATAATACTGTTGGTATATATTGGGCATAGGGGTACACAATGAAAAATTACACAATAAAAAATTGGATCCGGTCCTACAGTACGTCTAGCATGTGTTTGCAGCATGACTTGAGCTGTACCCCCCCCCCCCCCCGTCACGGTTGTCATGGTCGTGGATACCTCAACAGGCACAGGAAAGGAGGCATCGGGGGGTGATGGTTGAGGATGGTTGAGTATTGATGCCCAGCTCTCTGACTTTGGTGATCAGTTTGGAGGGGATGATGATGTTGAATGCTGAACTGAAGTCAATGAACAGCATTCTCTCATAGCAACCAAGTCTCCTACTGAAAATGTAACGACCTTACAAAATAGCACGGCGAGGAAATGTAAAAGCTGTTACATTTTTTGAAGCTGCAGCAAAGTGAGATCTCGTAGCTCGCGAGACTATCACCCTCGTTCAAGGACTTCAATCACCTATGAGCATGGTAACTATACTGTATACTTACACATACATGTAATTTAATTTACTTTGAATTGGGCTAAACATACAGCAGGACTGCGTGATACCGTGATACCGGTTGCGTTTGTCACATCCATAGACCTAAAATGACAGCTAGCTCGCTAGCTACGAAGCTAATGCAAACACAAGAAAATGGTAGGCTACGTCCATTTGTTGATCAGTTGCACAAGCTTATACCGGATATGTTTATAAGCAAACATAAATATGTAAAACAAGTTGTTTACGAAAGACGTTTTACGTTTTCCCTTTGCTCAGAAATGAATAAAAAGGTATAGTTACCGTGCTCATAGGTGATTGAAGTCCTTGAACGAGGGTGATAGTCTCGCGAGCTACGAGATCTCACGTTGCTGCAGCTTCAAAAAATGTAACAGCTTTACATTTCCTCGCCGTGCTATTTTGTAAGGCCGTTACATTTTCAGTAGGAGACTGGGTTGCTCATAGACGTTGCTATTGTCAAAGTGGGACAGGGCAGAGATGGCATCCTCCGTGCTCCTGCTCTGATGATTTGGAAAGGGTCCAGTGAGAGTGGTGAGCAGGTCTTGAGGTGGGCCAGGACCAGCCTCTTGAAGCACTTCATGATGATGGGGGTGAATGCAACTGGAATGAAGTCATTAAGGCTTGTTGCAGTGGAGTGCTAATAACAGATTAAATGCTGTATGTTAGTCCAAATCTCAGTCAACTGCACTGCACAGGCCCTGAGTATGTCTCCTGGGATATACCATCTGGACCCGCAGCCTTATGCATTAATCCTGCTCAGTGCTGCAAACACATCAGTGGTGGAGACTGTGAGGGGCTGGTGATCTGCAGAGACCCCAGCCTTGACGGCCACCTCCTTATTGTCCCTATCAAAGCAAAAGTGGTTCAGCTCATCAGGCAAGGAGGTGTCATGACGGGGGAGATTAGTAGTTCTGTAATATTGATGGCCTATATGCCTTGCCACAGGCGTCAGGTGTCGGAATGTGCAACCTTTAACCTGTTCACATGGTAGCTGAAATGAAAACGGACATGCCACACAGTTGTAACGCTCTGCAGCCGGCCTAAGATTTCATGACTAACCCACACACATTTCCAGTTGGACTTGGGTATTGGCATGTCTGAGGAAAAAAACAACACACAATCTGATACGTAGCTAAATCATTGTGTGCTGCACAATGCATTCCTCTTCCCTTTGTCTGTGAGGTTCACAGACACTGTCACTGTCACACTGTGAAGTTCACAATCTGTCCTAGTGCAGGAATTGCAAGTCATTGATCATGAGATAGACTCAAGACCTCAACATATTCGCTTCCTCTTGATGTTAATTAGACTCTTAAATAAGTTGAAATCATCAAATGACTTTCTTTTTCACTAAGGTATGAAAAATGACATAGAGGCTAAATCCTCTAGTCATTTTTCAACATTGGAAAGACAAGAATATGCACACAATTTAAATAAAAAATAAAGTGTGTTGACATTTGTAAATCAGGGAATGTCTATAAAAACTAGGTACTTTGTTGAAAATGCCTATATTTACAGACAAAACAATGATTAAGACATTCTGAAAATGTGACATGCTTGGACAAAGACCCATGGTAATCTTGCCCCCACGTACTGTATGGAGGATGGTGAGAGGAGAATACACATGTGGGAATCTGGATGTTCTGGGGAGATTTTGTAAAAACAAACCAGAGTTAGCCTTAGGCTAGTTTTCATCTGCAGTCCCACAGAAAGAACAGATACAACATCTTAAGGAGACAAACATCACATAAGTGAAAATAAAACAAGTAACAAGTAGCAAAGTGTTATGTGTTGTCACAGATGCATGCACCACATAATCAATGTACACACACACACACGCACACACACACACACACACACACACACACACACACACACACACACAATGGAAGAGGAGAGTTGCAAGGAGTGATCAGCTAGCAGTATGTGTGCGTTGTTGTGACATTTTTAAGTGATTTTTTAGATTAGCTTTGAAACTACCAAACAAACCACAGGTTTTTACATTGTCCGGGATGGTATTCCATTGGGTAATGGCTTTAAAAGAGAAGGCTGCCTGCCCAAAGGCTGAAGAGTGAAAGAGTACAGTGCAGTTGTGTACAGGAGCTATTCTAGTTGACCTTACAGAACCAGCCGGACGGTGAGATACAAACATGCCCAAACGGCCTTTTAAAATTTTGTAAACTGTACACAGATTGGAAAACACTCTAAAATTTGAAAAAGTGAGAAAATTATGTTTGTGTAGTATCCCACAGTGGTGGTACCTTAGTGGCTTTTTGTCAAAGACTTTCAGCGCCTGTTTGTACAGGGATTTTAAGGGCCTGATGGTTGTAGGACTGGCCTGCCCCCAACAGGTAATACAGTATGAGATGTGTGAAAAAATGAGGGCGTGGAGAAATATCTTTGCAGCCTCAGTGGAAAGAGAGGATCTGATCTGTCTGAAATTTGCTATTGTTATATTTGATAGTTTTTGTCATTTTCTTAATGTGTTTTTTGAAGTTGAGATGTGAGTCTAATGTAACACCAAGATATTTGAATTCAGTGACAGTATCTATTTGTTCACCCTTACAGTAATGCAGATGTTTACACCTGGGGTGTGAAACTTGGTTTTGGAGAAGAACATGCCTTTTGTTTTACTTACATTTACAGTAAGGCAAGATTGGTCTAGCCACTCAACCACTCCATCCAGAGCACTGGCTAGTTTCTCAGCTGCAAGCTGAGCTGATTTAGCATGAGTGTACAGGACAGTGTCGTCTGCATATAGTTGTACCTCTACACCATGACAGTACTGTGGCAGGTCACTGATGTATAGACTAAAAAGTAGAGGGCCTAACACAGATCCTTGAGGTTCACCCATTGTGCACTTCAGGTTCCTATAGCATACATCTTTGATCTTCACACTGTGTTCTGTTGGATAGGTATGAGGATATCCAAGCAAGTGTATTATACGAAAGGTTGAAGTTGCTAAGTTTGGACAGTGTCAAAGGCTTTACGCAAGTCCAAGAATACAGCTCCAACAACTCCTCCTTTGTCAAGGTATGATCTAATTTGCTCAGTTACTGTAGGTGTAGGATGGCTGTTTCTGCAGAGTAGTGTTTTCTAAAGCCAAACTGGGGAGGGTTTAAACCAGGGTTGCAGCTGTTAATGTGGTCAGTAAGTTGTTTTATGACCACTTTCTCTGCAACCTTTGAGACAACAGGCAGTATGCTTATAGGTCTGTAGTTAATGAATAGACAGCAGTCTCCAGATTTGAGGATAGGCGTCACAATTGCATGTTTCCAGTCATTAGGAAAAAAACTGTGTGATATGGAAAGGTTTACTAAGTGAGTAATAGCAGGAATTAGAGTAGCAGCATTGTTTTTGATGAACACTATGTTCTGGTTGAAAGCATCTCTGCTTTTTGAATTCCTTAAGGAGCATATCACTGTCTTTACATCTTCTTCACTGACTGTTCCTAGGTTGAAGCCCTGCCCTACAACATTAAAATTCTTGTTCTGTTTTGTAACTCTAAAATTGTTTCCTCTCCCTGTCAAGCTGTTAATACTTTTCCAAATGTCTTTGCTTTTACCTTTAGCCTCATTCATGAGTTGAAGAAAAAAGTGTGATTTAGCTAGTCTCAGTTCCTTAATCACTTTGTTCCTTTAACTTTTGTAAGCCAAAATGTTGGTGTCTCTTTTGGTCTTAATGGCCCTTTTTAAGGCAGTGTCTCTGGTTTTCATCAATTACCATATGTTTTCATTGAACCAAGGCAGGTTGACTTTGACTTTATTTCTATTGAATTCTTCCTCTGAATATTCACAGTGAACTTCTCTCTGATAGCATTGATCTTTGATGTAAATAACTGACAGCTAAGCTCCAGATTTTCAGAGGACAGTATGTCACTCCAGTTTATATTTTCTCGTATATTTTTTATATCTCGTTGTCAAACACATCTTGTTTACTTTTAGGTATACAGAGACAGTTTGAGTGGCGTGGTGTTGGTGTAGTGTTCTGAAATCTTTTTTTGGTTAATTTCCTTGCCACCAGAGTTAAGTTGTGATCAGACAAAGCAGTGATAAGATTATAACATTTTGTTATCCTTTCACATTTAATTGAGAAAACTAGGTCAAGTTGTGTACTTGAGTATTTTGTTATTCTGGTTGGGCCTTTTATCAACTGTTCTAGATGGTATTTGTCTGTAACTTTATGGGGGTATTTGTCTCCAACTTTATGGGGTCTCATAGAAGAATATTACAAGCTGTCTTATGGGCAAAGGGAGGCTTAATAACATTTTACAAGCAGGGTGGCAATAATTGTGAGCAACGAGTTTTTGTTAAAAATATGTTTCTTCATGAGAAGTTTCCCTTAGAGGTTGTTTTCATTGTGAGATTACAATAGATCGCCAACAGATTGATTTACAGTTTTTTTAGTCAACTTCAACAGGGGTGGCAATAATTCTGGAGGATACTGTATGTCAACATTCAGTAGTCAGGAAGACAATGTTCAAAAACAGCACTTACACCTGAGAAAATGTCCATCCCTAGTCATCTGTACAATCTACAGTGTCATAGTGCTAATCAAAACATCTAGTGGCAGGGCTGAACACAACCATTTAATTCTATGAAATTCTCAATACACAATTCTTGAAAAACATTTTTGAACTATCTTGATTAGCAAAACAACAAAGGATATTTCTGAGAAAACAAGACAAACTTATACCCCATGTTACTGATACATGGTGTTGTATATTTCAGGAATGGTGGACATGGTGATCTAAACATCTGCAGATTCCTACTTGGACTATCTTGATTTTGAAAACAAAGAATATTTCCAAGAAAACAAGACAAAGGATATAACTTGCTATTTCAGGAATTTACATAGTGATCTAATCATTTATACTTCCATAATTTCCATGATGCATATACCTTTCAAGTTAGCATGGCTCACATTTTTTAGATCAGTGAATAAAAGCCAGGGCCACTCCTACTCCCACAAACAGAAAGGCAACTTACATACCATTGTATTTGCACAACATTTTATGAACACAATGCTGTTTGCCCCATAGCTCTTTCTTCAAAATCCAGACGCAATCACAAGTGTTGCCAAAGTCAAAACATGCAGATACGAAGTTGTAGAGACAGGTTGGACAGATTATTATCTTCATTAATTATGATGAAGACATGTTATATTCAGATGTGAAATTTCTAAAACATAAGTTTAGAAGTGAAATCCAGGTATACACGTTAAACATGGCAAAGATACAGAGAAATATTTTCAAATCAAGAATTCATGAATAAAAGTCAGTGTATAAAATCACTCAGCATGCTCATATGAAAAAAAACAGTGGGCTTACATGGACACAACATATACAGTAAACTCCAAAACTACTATATGCCCGGGACAATGTGCATAGTCTTTTAGAGGGTAACTGTGGCTATTTCCTCTCAACCCTAAGAGTATAAAATGTTTCAAACATTGGTGGATAAAAATTCACATTGGATGGATAAAATTAAAAAAAAGAATAAAAACATACTCAGCACACTGGTCCCCCCCCCCTACACACACACAGTCTGCCCCTTACCAGCTTCTTATTAGCCACATACATACAACACACTGCCCCTTCCTCTGAACCATCAGTATGCCACTGCCCCACACACACAGCACACTGCACCCCCCAGCACACACACAGCACACTGCACCCCCAGCACACACACACACACACACACACACACACACACACTGCCCCTACCAGCTTCTTTATGCCACATACATACAACACACTGCCCCCCCCCACAAATGCACACTTTCCCTACACATATACACTGCCCCTTAACTCTCCAACCCTACATACATACAGTCCACCCAAGACATCACACATGCCTGCCCTTAGGATTCCCTTGCCCTCACACACTCACACACACACACACACACTTACATGCTCCCTCTATAGCACGACCCCAGGCAGTTGGGTTGGCCCCTTGAGCCGTGGATCTGCCCAAGGTTTCTTCTTGTTCTTTCTAATTTATTTCTAGACACTTGAGCACAATGGATCTCATTACTTATACATTATTTTTTATAAGTACATGACAATAAACTTGAACTTGAACAATAACCATATTCCAGAATATTACAGCTTTGACAGTACCATGGCATGGCCTCCACAGATGGTCTTAGATAAGGTCTGATCATTATGCTCAACTATGCTCAAAGTCTCCCCCCAGTATAAAGAAATGAATCACTCATCACTTCTTAAAATCACTTGCAGGTGTAATGACAAACTAAGCATAACGTTATTTACAATAAAGGCCTATATAAATAGTCAGCTGCCCTTTGCTTAACGTCAATTGTTGATGGGGTATTTATCACTTCATTTACATGCAAGGCTATACAACTGTGGAAAAACAGGTTTTGTTCTTGTCAGAATTTTTTTTGGGGGTATTGGCATGTCTGAGACAAAAATCAACACAACTGATAGCTAAATTCCTGTGTTCTGAATGCATTCCTCTGCCTTTTGTTGTGAAGTTCACAGAGACACAATATGTCCTATCAGTGCTGGGATCTCAAGTCTCACTCATTGCTCATGAAATAGATTTCACAAGACCTCATCAATTTGCTTCCTCCCAATGTTATGATTAGTCTAATTTGGAACTGTAATTGTAGAGACAAATAATATTTTGTTATTATTATAGTATATATTGAAAGCAAGTCAATCAAAACACTCATTCAGATCAAAAATTAGCCTGGCTATCACCAGACTAAGCTCAATCTTTTAAGACTGAACAGTAGCCTTGGGAGTCTGCACTGCATTTCTACTGCACAAGAGGCATGATCAATGGACAGTTCAAATTACTTTGTACACATTTGGATATTAGTCCTTCAACCAATCAGACCAACGATCCGGATGCGTCCTGTGGATGAGCCAGTTTGTGATTGGTTCCAGCAAATGTGGACAGGGAGCAGGAGAGATAAATGTGCAGGTTTCCAGCCTGACCTGCAGGGCGAAATCCAATTGCTGGCAGATCGGACTGTGTTTACTGGGGTGGCAGTGGCTCAGGAGGTAGAGGAGTCGTCCAGTAACTGGAAGGTGTTGAAGTGTCCTTGAGCAATACACCTAACCCCAGTGCTTCCAATGAGCAGGTTGGCGCCTTGCATGGCAGCCTCCGCCATCGGTGTGTGAATGGGTGAATGTAAGGCATGATATGTAAAGCGCTTTGTGTGCTCGCAGAAGCCGATAAATGCAGTCCATTTACAGTACCATTTACCATTTACCCATTCTAATCAAATGTGGTTAAATGTTCAGGCTCCTGAACATCATGCAAGGAACTTTTTGACTCTGATAATATGCATAATGTTCTCACTATTTGGTGCACTCAGAGTAGCAGAGCGAGAGCGATAGAGAGAGAGAGAACGCACATGATGATGCCAACTAGTCAACAACAGAAGGTTGTATGGTTGAGTGAGTAAAGGAGCAAGGAAGGCCTTAGACCTTAGACAGTACCTTAGACCTTCTCACTATTTGGTGCACTCAGAGTAGCAGAGCGAGAGCGATAGAGAGAGAGAGAACGCACATGATGATGCCAACTAGTCAACAACAGAAGGTTGTATGGTTGAGTGAGTAAAGGAGCAAGGAAGGCCTTAGACCTTAGACAGTATCTTAGACCTTAGTCTAGGCTGCATTTATTTTGTTTTCAATACAATCACGTTGAACCATGGCAATCTGTCCATTCATAATAGGTACAGTAAGTAAGTAAGTAAATTGAATATAGAACGGCAGCCTGTGGTGTACAGCCATTACCATCCTCACTTTCACTCGTGTCATATTGCTTAAACATTACATTACAATAAAAATAAATAGTTTATAGTATGTAATTTACCAAAAAATACCAATTATAAGAATAAGGTCTGATCATCCAAATGTTATAGCAAAGCAATCTTAATATACTTGACAATGTTCAAGTCAGCTCAAAATGTTCCCCCAAAGACATGGATGTTAATACTACAATAACTTATCACAAGTTAAACTTAACAATTAGATCCGGTCAAACTATGTATTAATTTCTGACTGGATGATAGGCATTCAATAAGTCATCACGTGTGACAATGTCCCAACAAAACGGCATCAAGACTTCTTACTGCTAGTAATCACTGCACAGATTGCATTGAATTATCCAACACAAATGTTTTATTCATTCATTGGAGAGAGAAAAATGCAAACGAGGTGGCTGGCAGATCGGTCATAAATGAGCTCAGATTGTATTTTTTCGAGTTTTGAGATTTAATAGTGTTTCTCAATTGATCTTGAATCTATTTTTTTATTGTTGATGGTACATTTAACACATTATATATATGCAAGGTTACTACTGTGGAAAAACAGGTTTTGTTATTTTGTCCTTTGGTCTTGGCATGTCTAGACAAAAAACAACACAACATCTGATAGCTAAATTCCTGTGCTATGAATGCATTCCTCTGCTCTGCCTTTTGTCTGTGAAGTTCAATCTGTACCATCAGTGCTGGGACCTCAAATCTCAGGCACTGAACACGAAATAGATTTCACAAGACCTCATTCATCACTTTGTCTTTCCTTTCCCCTGATGTTATAGTTTGACTGTTAAATATGAGTTGAGCTGACAATGGAATCTGGTTGTTTTGTACCGTCTTCAGGTTACACATGCACATCTTCTATGATATTCATGGCGTTTCAAGATGCCACAAATGCATCAAAATGAACACACATTAACCAATGGCATGGAATAATTTATTTGTCAAAGAATAACTAATGATGGACAGGTAATGCCTAACATTAGCGTCTACATTAACGTTTAGATGTGCTGGAATTGTAATTATGGACAAAAATAATATTTTGTGAATATGTTACTATATTTTTGTGAAAGTAAGTCCAACATAGAGAGTGTAGGGCTATATGGTCATGATTTCTAGCAGTTTTAAAGATCCAAGTAAGGTGCCACGGTGACAGACTTTTTAAGGTTCTATCTGCCATTTTTTGTGGAAATTGACTTACTGACATATTCTTATTTTGTGACACATTGTGAAGTGTTTATTGTAGTTTAATGTATTTTTGGACATTGTATCCAAAGTGGTTTGTTCCACTTATGGAATTCTAACTTTGCAGCTCAATATCTCAGAACTACTCAGAACGTACTGTAGGTAGATTTTATATGCAGTAAAAACAGCATTTTAGGCCTATATGCTACAATTATTACAATGATTATAACTTTCACATATTATTAAAGAAATGACATTACAATTACATTATTGGCAATACATCAATACGCTATTGTTTCAGAGATGTTATCACATTATT
Source organism: Sardina pilchardus (assembly GCF_963854185.1). NCBI lineage: Eukaryota > Metazoa > Chordata > Actinopteri > Clupeiformes > Clupeidae > Sardina > Sardina pilchardus. The sequence goes on from NC_084997.1 coordinate 24,604,349, forward strand.
GGCTCTACATTACAATTATCACATTATTGGCTGCTACAAATAGAGTAACACAAAATGGGAAGAACAGAGCCGTGTGATAACCTACTCCCAGACTATTTTTGAGTCTTGGTTGCTGAGGGAAGGAATTTAGCGACACCATGAGGTGAGATATATATCACTTTGCTGTAACTGGTAAGCCTTTACTCATACTTACATACTTACTCTCTTACTTACATGTATAGCTATTTGGTGGATCTTGGTATTCTGCTTTTATGAAAGGTGCACATGCATATTTTCCATCATATGGAATCAGAATTAATTTGAGGATATAGGAAAAAAGATAGGAAAGGGATACTTGGTAATACAATATAATGGATTCTGGACATTCCATTCAAGTATGTTTCACGTTTCTCCTCATCATGGGTAATGATTTTTGAATAATCTCTTTATCAATCTGGATCACTTTCAATTTTCAAAAAATATTAAAGACAACACATTTCATTGTCATGACTGTTTGCAGTGTTTCTTTGAACATCCAGCAGATGGAAGTCTCACTTCACAGAGAATAGAATTTGGTAACTCCATTATTGAGGTTTTTAAACCATATTACATGAGATTACAAAAGGTGCCCTCTCTGTGTCTCTCCATTCAACTGAATCTCTCTTTCTATTCTTTCCCTCTTTGTATCACTGTTTCTCCTCTTTTCTTCATTTTGTATTTTAAACGTTTAAACCATATTTTTTACTCTTTCATTACCAATCAGCTTCTTTTCTCTCTGGCCCTTTCATACCTCATCTGACACGTCCTATCTTCTCATCTCTCCTCACACTCATAGATTCGATCTATTAGAATTCATTCATGCAAACTCATGTATTCACATATCACTACTGTAATACTCATTATCTCACTCATACCTCACTCACTCACACTTGTGTGACTTATACCTAACTCTCTGACACAATCACCTGTTCATACTCATTCATACTCACAAATTAATATTAATAACTAGAATGCATTTCCCGGTGGGAAAGTGCGAAGTGTGCTTGCTCAGACGCGCCACGACAGCGCCCGGTAGGAGACACGACCGCTTGTCCTCAGGTCAAAGCGCCAAAGTTTGGCCAAGACGCGAAGCTGCTTCGAGTTTGGCGGCGTTGCCCTCGATTGCCGAATTCTTACACTGACCTGACAAGTTGCCTAGATTCATCAGTGGTATGGCCCAGAGCACCTCCAATGTAAAAATGTAGATGTCATCCCAAAGACGTAAAGAGATATGAGCCAAAATGCATTTTTGCTAATTGCGGCGCCCCCTAGTGGCCAAATTACAACACATTTACTGAGGCTACTTTGGATGGTGTCCAAAATCATGCCGCCAAATATGGTCTCAATACCTCAAAGCGTCTCCGAGATTTGACCTCACTTCCTGTTTGGACGCTTCAACATAGAATTTGATTGGCTGTCAAGGGCTAACGCTTTGATGTATGAAAATGAAATGTACACCTCTAAGGTCTGTAGACCTTGTGTTGAATTAAGTATGAGTTGTTCACGTGTAGCCAGCATGAAACACGTAACCACTGAAGGAAGGAGGGAGCCTAAGGAACTAGGCATGTTTCTAGAACAAATACGAGTAGCCTAATGTTATAGCTATTCTGTTATGCGGGAACATCCGCAGTTTACTCACTGTTGAATAAGTTGCAATGTGTTATAGCCTCAAATGGATGGTAAAATAAACAGGACGACTCACCTGTTCAAATGATGTAATAGGATAAAATTTGGTTTTGATATGTCAAAGCAACCAGGCTGTTACTGGTTAACGTTTCTGAATATGAAATCGATTTTGGATTGGTTGCATGTGATAAAAGCTGTGCCATTTCCTGTCCAGACAGCATTCATATTCAGAAATACTGTACACCGGCAACAAAGACACACACACACACACACACACACAAACAACTCTTTCAAACAGAAACGTCAGTCCGTTACATCTGCCTCTTGTCCACAAACTGCATGTCGCTGAGTTGACCAGCAACGAAGACTTTCACATAAACACACACACACACACACACTTACACACACACATACACATCACCCCCTCAAACACAAATATCTGTCTGTTACGTCTGCCTCATGTCCACAAACTGCATGTTGCACAGTTCACCCACATCTACCCACAATTCTTTGATTTATAAATAACCCCACCATTAAAAAACTGCAATGTGTCAAATCTTATTATACAACAATTGGGTTCTATGAAGCGGTTTCTTTGTTTCTGATTGGCCGAGAGACGTTCCATGAGTTGAGATATCCCACGATAATCCACTCGGACTTTTCACAGCTAATAATAAATCACTCCGCGATACAATGTCAAATTGTCAAGTGTAAACCGAACTGTCACGTTGCATCCAAGCTGAAATACAGACGCTCAGAACATAGAATATGACGGAGGTGGATATTAGCTAGTTGGATGGCATGTAGGCTAAGTAAAATAGTGATGTTTCAAAGCTAAAAGCATGTCCTAACCAGACGCAATGCGAGCTAACGTTTATTAGGCTAGATTCTACATTGCTTGACAACGGGAGAGATAGAACTAACGACTGGCTTTTGGCCATAGCAACGTGCTTTTAGAACTAACGACTGGCCTTTGGCCATAGCAACCATCCATTTAGAACTAGTAACGGCAGTTTGTCCTGCATGAAGTAGAAATTTGTGGCGGAGAGAAGTTAGATCTACAAACAAGACAGTTTTAGCGATTTAAACGTTTACATGATAATGGGAAATTAGCGCAAAAAAGAAGTGGTAGAATTGTTGTATAAAAGCAATATAGCACTCGTGATCGTGGGTTGTTGTTGGATATTCCCACGGGTGTTGTTCGGCCGTAGCCTCGAGGCCGGAGGCTACGGCCGAACAACACCCGTGGGAATATCTAGCAACAACCCACTCCCACTCGTGCTATATTGCTTAAATATGTATATACTGCATGGGCAATTCCATGCAAAACTGTCAAGTCCATAACCCCACACAGCATCATACTATGATGTGGATGATGATTTCTTAAAAGTTTACCATTTCGCTCTTCTTGTTTGTACAACATATTCGATGACATTGTTAACATAATCATTTGCATTATATAAATGTAACCCCCTTTTCCACTCTTATGTCTCAACATATACTGGAGTCACATTCATAAACATAAACAGGATCCTAGGTTCTCAATTTGCTGGACTCACTTTCTACCATAAAGTTAAAGAATAGTAATAACAGAAGAAAAGGTAAGAAGGTGTTGATGGCGTGATTAACTAGTGTGGTCCCTCCACTGAAGAATTTCTATACCACTGCCCTGATGGAAATATGTAAATCCTCAGAAATGTCAAGTGACTACAGTTACTTCTACCTGCTTTGATATATCATTTCATAAAAAAAAAATTGGCCATAATAATTATATTGCAATTATATCAATTCAAGTTTTCTTTGCAGCACAAACAACAATAGGCTACAGTTTACTTTACTTCAGGGCGTAATGTTAACAACTTCGTTAACATTAAGTTTGTTTGTTTGTTGTTCTGTATTGACAGCAGACGGTAGAATGCAGGTGCACGCAATGGATATGATTTTAAAGAGAGTGCATTCGCTTCCACATGAACCTCGGAATGTGCTGCACCAGAACAAAGACACTGAATGCTATGCTTTCTATCGTGCGTGTGGCTCGTTTTTCAGATTTGTTTGCTAAATTTAAAAAAGCCACACAATTTAACAGAGTCGCTCATTCTAGCCTGCAAATGGTTAAAGTGATGCTAGGGCCAGATGCTGCATAAGAAATGGAAAAACTCCACTGACCAGTTGGCCTTGCCAGTTGATCGCTAACGTGAGATACGTGGATGAAGAGATTTCAGATCATTTTATTTGGCAAAGAACTGGACAATGCTACCGGAGATGAGATGTTCAGGGTAACAGAATTGTTGCCTGCTTTACAAATCATGAGCGTACAGGGGAGCTACATCCGGTGCAGAACTGAAGTGTTGAATTAGCTTCCACTATTAAAGTAGCTATAACAGAGGTGGGAGATGGACCAGTCATCTAAAATGAATTGTACGCGTCGCGAACGGAACGCTTCAGTTACGCGTCCAGTATAGCTTTCCAGTTAAGTTAGCAGGGATATGCGTAGTTTGCACTGACGGGGCAGCATCGATGACAGGTCAAGTCAAGCTTCATAACGAAAGCCAAGCAGAAAAATCCTGCCATGGTAGCGACACATTGAGTGTCGGAAAACTCTTAACTGTAAAAAAAAAATATATGCCCCCGACCTTGCTTTGAATCAAGTCGTAAAAATAGTTAATTATAGCCTATGTTAAGTCACGTCCCCTTCAAACACAATTACCCTATCCTCTGCAATGAAATGGGTATCCAAAATATCACATATGTTAAAGGCCGTATTGCAAGGTTTGCATTATTAAACAAATTTGCATTAGGTACTACTCATCTAAACTGTTATCCATTGTAGGCCTATTTGATGTTGCAATGATTTGAGGTTTGCAATGATTCTTCTTTTAGTCAGGGGGCCAAAACTGATATTAAAACTTTGTCGGACACTTTTTGGTACAAGCATACAACCTATCCAGTATTGATATTTAACCCCTCAACATGAGTTCTAGACAGGTTGTCTGCTTAGAAAATGTTATTTTGTCCATTTTAACACTATATTCTTAAAAATGAAAAAAGCGGATTTTCCCCCCAAAGTGCTTCCTTTTTCTTCCATGTTACCTACTGTAATTTTGGGCAAATGTGCAATATAATCCAACTTGTGTGCAAGCATGATCATTAAAAAATAATGATCAATAAATACCACAAGAGTATCACACCACAAGGGCCACTGTTGTGTCAGGGGGCCAATTCTGAAAAGGGCTTCCGTTAAGACTTTTGCAGACATGTTTTGGTTCAAGCTGTCAGTGTCACCCTATTTTTTTTTTGTTAGAAGACACAAATAGGTAAGATATCAGGGTGGTTGTGAAGACGAAGTTAAAAGCTTGTAGGGAGAGACATGCAATGCTGCACAAGTTATAATATTTAAATGTTACAGTGAAAATGTAGAACTGTAGATGGTGGTGTATAGTGCTATTTAACTTCATTAATATACCAGGCTGTGACACAAATGATATTTAATGGACATATTACTATAGTTATTCATTCAATCCAAACATAACTGCTCTCTCACTACTTTAGGGTTAGGGGTTAGTAACTAGTTAGCAATAACAACTTTGTTATAGTCGTATGGCAAAGGTATGTTTTTCCCCTGTAAAACCCGGGAAGTTAACTGAACTCAAATTATTTGAGTATACTGTAAAGCCTGGGAAGCTAACTTATCTGAAATTATTTGAGTAAACCGGATGCCTTGACATTTGAGTATGGCAACTCATTTAATTTGAGTGTAAATAAGTCATTCAACTGGAGTTATTAGTATATTGTACAGTATGTATTGCATTTTGTGTTGGGATAACTTAAAGGAGTCAAGTAAACAACACTAATTGTATTCACCTAATAACAACTTGAGTGAATTGTCATGACAAGTAAGAATTATGTAGGCCTACAAACGAAAAAAATGCAAACTACTCAATGTGTGAGCTATCATTTTCTATGGATTATGGGTAAATGCTTCTTTGATTTTCTAATAAGTATTTGTTCTCTTAGCTGTTAATTGTGGCTTCTTACTGTTTACCAGGTGATGGGCAAAAATATTGTGTTGATGATTTTCAGAATATGGTCAAATATACCATTAAGGAGAAGCCCATTCTCAAAATATAAAGAACATTTTGAAGTTCACTTTTTCTTGGCCTAATGCAAAGTTGATTGCGTTTCCTAATTTGACTTTGACCTATAGTCACTTGAAAGTATCACAAAGTTGAGTATCCCAATGGTGTGATTGAGCCTCCTATTGTCTGTCTGTATTGTCTCTTGGGGAGATACAGACACATTATGCATGTTTACATTGAGTAACTATATTACCCCTCTTATGGACAGGATATGAGCTTCAGGAGTAAAGATTTAAAGGTTTAAATTTCTATTAAATGAATAGGATTACTGCAGAATGATGGTAGTGAAACATAATATTTATCACCATGGCAGTACTGGCCATCATGATATACTGTATCTTCAGATTATCATTACGTCTGTCAGAAGCATTACAAGTGATCTAAGATTTTAAAATCAGCCCACAGGCCAAGTCTGTAATGGATAGTCATCTGCTTGATGGTGTGTGGTGTCAATGTAAATAACACAATAACATAACAGCTATAGTATAGCCGTAAATATAGTTTAACTATTGCATTTAAGATTCAATTTCAGTCAAGATTAATATGTGATAATGTGTTAAGAATACTATGGACAGTGACATTCTGGGAAATGTAATGTGTGGTCAGCCATTTCTTATTGTGAATATACTTCTTGCCATGATTACTTAATTGAAATGAGTGGCATATACAGTCATGGCTGAAAGTGTTGGCACCCCATGCAATGAATAATGTATCATGAATAAATAAATGTTCTTCCTTAAAAGACTGGGGTCATACGTATTGGCACCCCTATGTTAACCCTATGTTCTTAACTCCAATAGAGGCAGGCAGATTTTTATTTTTAAAGGCCACTTATTTCATGGATCCAGGATACTATGCATCCTGATAAAGTTCCATTGGTCTTTAGAACTAAAATTGCCCCACATCATCACACACCCTTCACCATACCTAGAGATTGGCATGGTGTTTTGTTCAGTTTTCTTCAGTTAGCCTATTAGCCTGTTTGATGCTCATTGAGCTCAATGCAAATCAAACCAGCTAATAGGCCAACTGAATAAAACACCATGCCAATCTCTAGTTATGGTGAAGGGTGTGTGATGATGTGGGGCTATTTTAGTTCCAAAGGTCAAGGGAACTTTATCAGGATGCATAGTATCCTGGATCCATGAAATAAGTGGCCTTTAAAAATCTGCCTGCCCCTATGTTAACCCTTTGTGTTAAATTCCCATAGGGTTACATAGGGGTGCCAATACATTTATTTATTTATGATACATTATTCATTCACATAGAACGTTGGTGTCCTTAAAGGTTGGATATGTTCTACTTTTATTACTTAAGGCATTAAGATCAATTTCCAAAAGATGATTTTATATTCCTCTTTTTAGTCAACTTTAACATGGGTGCCAACACTTTCAGCCATGACTGTATTTTACTCAAGTTGAAATTAGGTAAATAAAATGAGTATACAGTAGTTTACTTGACTCCTTAAAGTTATCCCAACACAAACTACACACATAGAAATAACTCAGCTGAATGACTTATACACTTAAGTTAACTACCCGGGTTTTACAGTGCAGCCAAGCAGTGGTGCTCAGGTAGGCAGCCAACAGAAGGTGTCCATGTGCTCAGTCTGAGTCCTGGTCAGGGACATCGACACTGCCTGGTACTGCACTGACTTCCACTTTCCTCACATCCACATATCGTCAACTCCAAGCACCTGACCGGTACTCACCAAGCTCCAAGCACCTGACCTCTGTGGTTAAAAGCTGGGGGGAAAGCATGCCATCCTTCATGTGCCTTCTTCTGTTGGCTGCCTATACCCGAGCACCACTGCTTGGATGGGGAAAAATGCCTTTGCCATACGACTATTACAAAGTTATTACTACTAACTAGTTACTAACCTCTAATCCTAAAGAACTGAGAGAGCAGTTATGTTTGGGTAGAATTGATAACTATAGTGATATGTCCATTAAACACAATTTGTCACAACCTGGTACATTAATGAAGTCAAATAGCACCATAGACCACCATCTACAGTTCTACATTTTCGCCATAACATTAAAGTATTACAACATGTGCAGCAGTGCACTGTCTCTCCCTACAAGCTTTAAACTTGGCTTGACTCATTCCCATAGATAGGGGTACTGATTGATAGAGGTTTTGGAATGCTATGTTATGTTTCCAATCTGATATTCACTTTGAAAACTGGTTCTCTTTAGGCGGAGATTGTTTTTTTCATGTTCTAGGTCTGTTGTCTCTTATACTGTACAATAAGTGTTAATTCTGACACTTCAGCAGACATCCCACGAGTGTTAGCTTTCATTCCATACCATTTTTATCTATATGGTCCTTGTGGTTGTGGAGATATTCAACATTTATCGTTGGCATGTCATGTTGAGCAGGAAACCAAAAAATTGGCCTGAAATTGCTTGCACAAGTCAAAAATAAATAAATTTTGCTTGACAACCACCATAATATCTTACCTATGGGTGTCTTCTAACTAAAAAAATAGGTTGACCGCTTGTACCAAAACATGTCCGCAAAAGTCTTAACGGAAGCCTTTTTCAGAATTGGCCCCCTGACTATTTCCCCCTCAATGTACTCTATTGCGTCACGTTGGGGACCACTGAACAAGCCCCCTTGAGATTGACATGAGAGAGGAGTAAAGAGAAACGGGCAAGACACTGTTCAGCAGTAAAAAGTGCAGATTATAGATAGATACATAGATATATACAGATATCCTAGATAGATACAGTATATAGACATATAGATATATATCACGTCACATTTTGCTGGTTGGGGGTGGCCTGACCAGCGATCACGCAGTCCACCACTGCAGTTTACATGGAATAGCACTGCCTTGCCTAGCCTACCACACGCACCTGCCATACACAGCTTACTTTCTCCCTGTCTTGGTAAGCCATACCCTGACGGTGTCAATGACAATCAATCAGGAGGAGTAGTTATTGAAAATAATCACGCTTTAGACATGACCAGCCTACTTGGCCGCAGCTTGCAACAGGGGGATTCATAGGTGCCACATAGACCATACAGCTAGCATGAATGCAAATATTTTTAGATCTTCTGACTAAGTTTACTGTACTTATTCAAACGACATCAGCACCACTGCCACTGGATATAAAGCAAACATTGACTTTCACTTGGTGCTTCATTGACTGTAAAAGAGTGTAATAATATTATCTATGCACTGCCTGATGTAGACTAGCTTGACTTGCTAGCTCGATGAGTTGCGAAATGATATCAGCAACACGTACTCGTTCCATATTAAACTTAGGCTACAGTTAACATAGTTTGGCTTTCCAGGCTACTGCCTTCACGTCTGCCAGGCTCCAAACTGTCTTCATAACAGCAGTTGCAATTCAGTATAAACAGCCTCGGTAAAGTTAAAACCAACTAGCGATGCTAGTCGCGATTAGCATTTGAACTGCAGTTAGGTAACCTACCCTCATAACTAGACGGCTTCCCAGGCTACTTGGACCATGCATTTCATTACCTTTCACTGCCTTCACGTCTGCCAGGCTCCAAACTGTCTTCATAACAGCAGTTGCAATTCAGTAAACAGCCTCGGTAAAGTTAAAACCAACTAGCGATGCTAGTCGCGATTAGCATTTGAACTGCAGTTAGCTAACCTACCCTCATAACTAGACCTCTCAAATTCCGAAAAATGCATTAAAATAACATTGGACTACGTTGTTATTTTTGTTAAACCTTAGGGTGGCTATGATATAAATGGTGTAACGAAATTTGAAGTGTAAATATACAAACTTTATGAAAGTGTAAGCCACAACCTTTTCCTACAGGAATACATGGAAAACATAACCCCATAACCTCCATAAGGAGACCTCCCCAAATTCAGAAACATTTATTAAATTGAAATGGACAACGACGTTATCTTTGGTAAACTCTTAGGTGGCTATGATATAAATTATGTGACGAAATTCGAAGTCTAAACACTTACTGTTGAAAGTGTAACTGCGATTTCCATAGGACTACATTCTAATTAAAATCCTCGTTGCCTCACGCACACCACTCTACTTCCGGTATTTCGCCTGCTTTGTGGGGGTGTCATATGATCCTCTGAGTGAAATACCCAGAATGCTCAGGTCAATACAAATGATCCAAAACACACCGTCACTGAGAAACATCGTGTGATTGTCTACTATATATAACAACTGAACACACATTGTATTTAACAGCGAGTAAGTCCGTACTTGTCCCTCGGGACCATGGCATCTCTAAGAATGACCTAATCTCAAGGTGAGACAATGATGCGGACAAGCCTAAAATTACACCATTGGTGTACCGTTGCGGACAATCCCTGTCAGTCAAATGAGGATTGAGTAATATTGGGTTTGAAAACAAGACGTCGTTGAACTGTATGCGTCAGACTTGGAACAATGCTGTGCTGTGGTGTACACATCAGTACCTTTTACAAGAATGGCAATAAATAGATTTTTTTTTTTAAATATCAACATTGTATCTTAAATCACTCTGAAATGTCCTTTTGGCATGACCTAAAGCAATTTAAGATGAGCTATTCCGATTAATAGTATACATTCACCAACACTCACGTTTTTGCTAATTATAGAGCCATCGACAGACCAAATAACACCAAATTTATTGGGGGTGCTTTGAATGGCGTCTCAAGTCATCCCACCAAATATGGCTTTCATACGTCACAGCATATCCAAGATAGGCGCACTTCCTGTTTGGCGGCTTCGCTCGCTGAATTTAATTGGTTATCACAGGCGAACGCTTGGACGTATGAAGACGAAATCAAGGCGGTTGATCCACCTTGGTCTGTAGATCACGCGTGCCAAGTTTCATGACGATCAGATAAACTATGCGGCCAGGGTAGCTTTACTTTGACATTGAACAAAATTCAAAATGGTGCGTTGGAATCAGCTGAGTCAGAGGATTCCAATGGTATAAGTTTTATCAATATCGGCCATACGGATCAAAAGTTACGGGCATGAACATGTTTTCCATCTTTGACCAGTTGGTGGCGCTAGAGCGTGAGAGTGGCGAGCATGACACCTGGTGGTGTCAATCAGGGTAGTCTCCTCTATCAGCATACCAAATTTCATGACTTTATGTCTTACGGTTTGGGCTACAGGTGGAAAAATGTGTGGGCATCAGCGCCCAAAAGTCGCTTTTCCATTCATTCCTATGGGGAAAAATCGACCGGAAAAACTGGAATAACGGGAGAACGACAAGGTGTATCGAAAAGCTTTATACAAGCCACCATCCTCGCATCAGGACGCACGCGTGAGAGGTGGAACGGCGTCTCTAGCTCCAAATCCCTAGGACAAGATAGGGAGACAAGAGTTGGACTTAAGATAAATAAAAATAAGGATAATATGAAACGCACGGATAACAATAGTGTGCTTTTGCAAGCACACTAATAATATAATAAGACCATTAATATGAAACTAGAATGCATTTCCCGGTGGGAAGTGCGAAGTGTGCTTGCTCAGACGCGCCGCGACAGCGCCCGGCAGGAGACGCGACTGCTCGTCCTCAGGTCAAAGCGCCAAAGTTTGGCCAAGACGCGAAGCTGCTTCGAGTTTGGCGGCGTTGCCCTCGATTGCCGAATTCTTACACTGACGTGAAGGGTTGCCTAGGTTCATCAGTGGTATGTCCCAGAGCACCTCCAATGTAAAAATGTGGATGTCATCCCAAAGACATAAAGAGATACCGTATGAGACAAAATGCATTTTTGCTAATTGCGACGCCCCCTAGTGGCCAAATTGCACCAAATTTACTGAGGTTACTTTGGATGGTGTCCAAAATCATCCCACCAAATATGGTCTTGACACCTCAAAGCGTTTCCGAGATTTGACCTCACTTCCTGTTTGGAGGCTTCGCCATCGAATTTCATTGGCTGCCATGGGCGAACGCTTTGATGTATGGAAATGAAATGTACACCTCTAAGGTCTGTAGACCTTGTGTTGAATTATGTATGAGTTGTTCACGAGTAGCCAGCATGAAACACGTAACCACTGAAAGAAGGAAGGAGCCTAAGGAACTAGGCATGTTTCTGGAACAAATACGAGTAATGTTAGGAGTATTGTGGGAACATCTGCTGTTTACTCACTGTTGAGTAAGTTGCAATGTGTTATAGCCTCAAATTGATGGTAGAATAAACAGGACGAATCACCTGTTCAAATGGTGTAATAGGATGAAATTTGGTGTTGATATGTCAAAGCAACCAGGCTGTTACTGGTTAACATTTCTGAATATGAAATCGATTTTGGATTGGTTGCATGTGATAAAAGCTATGCCATTTCCTGTCCAGACAGCATTCATATTCAGAAATACTGTACACCGGCAACAAGGCACACACACACAGACACACACACATACATACACCTCTTTCAAACAGAAGCATCAGTCCGTTACATCTGCCTCTTGTCCACAAACTGCATGTTGCTGAGTTGACCCACAACGGCAACAGCAACGAAGACTTTCACACAAACACACACACACAACACCCCCTCAAACCCAAATATCTGTGTGTTACGTCTGCCTCTTGTCCACAAACTGCATGTTGCACAGTTCACCTACATCTACCCACAATTCTTTGATTTATAAATAATCCCTGCATTAAAAAACTGCAATGTGTCAAATCTTAATATATTTATATATATATATATATATATATATATATGTATACTGTATGGGCAATTCCATGCAAAACTGTCAAGTCCATAACCCCACACAGCGTCAAACTATGATGTGGATGATGATTTCTTAAAAGTTTACCATTTCGCTCTTCTTGTTTGTACAACATATTCAATGATATTGTTAACTTAATCATTTGCATTATATAAATGTAACCTATTTTTCCACCCGTATGTCTCAACATATACTGGAGTCACATTCATAAACATAAACAGGATCCTAGGTTCTCAATTTGCTGGACTCGCTGTCTACCATAAAGTTAAAGAATAGTAATAACAGAAGAAAAGGTAAGAAGATGTTGATAGCGTGATTAACTGTGGTGCCTCCACTGAAGAATGTCTTTACCACTGCCCTGGTGGAAATATGTAAATCCTCAGAAATGTCAAGTGACTACAGTTACTTCTACCTGCTTTGATATAGCTTATCCTAAATGAAATACTATGCATAATGCAACAATCACAAAACATTTATTGTATCCTTTGTTTTTAACTCTTAGAATTCAGTTCAGTATGACATAATAAAATGAAAGTACAAAAATAGTTTTTAAACCCCTTTTTAAAAGTTCAACCTATCACTTTCAATGAAATCTCAATTAAGGATAATTCACCTATACCACCCATAGCCTAAATTAATTAAATGTTTACCATGAACAATAGTTAAATGAAACACACAGTAATACTTTCTATAACACTTTGTGTTGGATGTAATTAATTGGACCTAGAATTGTTAACTGCTATAAGTGGGCCAAACTTCCCAGTTTAAGTCTCCACACATAAGCTTGAGTTGAAAAACGTAGCTCCCACTTTCCTTAGCTGTAGTGGAATTCTGGGATTTCTCCCTAAAGCGGAAACTATTATTTTTACCTAATTATAATTACTATTATTATTGGGGAGGTTATAGGTTTGCACTGATTCGGGTAGGTAGTGGCAATATACTGGATGGTATATCGGTTAGAATATAGGACGGAGAAGAGATGGGGTTTAACTTTGTATTGTTCTAGCAGAGACATTCAGGATTTCCATACAGAGAAATATGGGTATGGCTATTTATATACTGTAGCGCCGAGGCTATAGGCCCCTTGTTGGACTGCTCTGTTTGTTTCCCCTGTGTCTCCTGTTTTCCCGGTCTGTGCGCGTGTGTGCGTTTGTGTCTCCCTCTCCCTCCTGTGTCATAGAATGTGTCAATCAGTTCTGATGTGTTGTGATTGGGGGGAGGTGTCCAGGGGGGAATATATAGGGGATCAGATAGGTTAGTTATTGATAGGGGAGGGATTAGAATAAGGGATTCTAAGACGTTTACTAAGTTTTATCAGAGTTGAAGTAAATTACGTGCGAGTGAGTTGTGTTGAGTGATTGAGTGACTGAGTTAGCTGCTAGCAATTTAGGGATTAGCAGTGAGCACTTTGTTGTTTTTGAGTGGACACCTCCTGCTGCCCGTGTACTAGCCTGTAATTTATTGAGAGAATAAATTACCGGAGTTTTTGGAACGACATTCATTCTCCTCGGCGCTACAATACTTTAATATAAACTTTTTGTTCGTGACTACAGTTATTATGTGGTCAATTACGCCATCTAGCGGCGTAAAATGGTACGGTGTAATAGCGTTAAAAACTTCCTCTATTTGGAAATGCAACATCCTTACAACAGTATAACGCTAAACGGTAGATTCCTAAGCGAAACACATGAAGTATTATAATTTCAAAGAACACTTACACTATATTACTTCATGGAAATGATGTCAAGAGCAAGTTTAACTATATTAGCAAACCTCTTGCATACCAGTGTGAATTAAATACAAACTTACTTTTCATCAATGACTCGCAACTCTGAATGTCAAAGACTGGATTACTCAGGATAACTGCAGGAATTGTCAAAAGGTAAATTAATTATCTCTGTTTAAGTGCACAACGAACTTGCACGTCTCTGCAGGTACTAACAAAAATAAGAAACTTAACAGGAAGGCACGCGAGTTTACCACATGAAATATCGCAACAAATGCTAAATCACAGCGAACACACAAATGTCCCAGCCTTTTCCAATAATATCTGTCTGCAGAGCCGCAGAGCCACCACAACACCACTACGTCACGCCCGCGCATGCGCAGTAGCCACACCACTACGTCACGCCACCACTACGTCATGCCCGCGCATGCGCAGTAGCCACACCACTACGTTACGCCACCACTACGTCACGCCAGATTTGCCTCGCATGCGCAGTGGATATCACTGATATAACCCGGAAATCTGAACTGTTTTCAACTTCCGTTCATTCTAGATTTGTAATATTATGGAATTAAAATAGACTACAAAAGTCTTGTAAGTGTATATCATGTTTTGAAACTGTAGACATCATTTGTAACTGTAAAAATGATCTGTACAAGTCATCAGTCAGTGTCGACGTTTAACGTAAGCTCTCTAACGGTAGAGTTAGCTTGTTAGCTTGTTGACCCATTATAACCTATTGAAAACACATAGCAACGAAATCGCTAACACACTGATATTAACTACTATCGCGTTTCTGTACAACATGACTTGTTGTCAACATAAAAACATTAAAACGGATTGTTGTGTGTATGCCACCTGAACATACTTGGGCTAGATAAACCACTGAATATAATCTGAAGCACTACTGTCTCGCTAACTAACCACTAAGCTAACCTGTTGAGCTACCGTTGACCACCGTTTTCAACGAAAGTATCCTGCCTGTCACTCAGCCGAAACGTGACCACCCCCCTCGGGCGAAATTTTAACA
Organism: Sardina pilchardus; assembly: GCF_963854185.1. Taxonomy (NCBI): domain Eukaryota; kingdom Metazoa; phylum Chordata; class Actinopteri; order Clupeiformes; family Clupeidae; genus Sardina; species Sardina pilchardus. The sequence continues at coordinate 24,619,563 of NC_084997.1, forward strand.
GGCGCGAGGTGACATGCCCTGTGGAAACCCAGCGTTAGCGATAGGTTTAAAAAATTGCTGAACAAAAAGGGCAATGAAAGTTAAAATAACAGGAATCACATTGAGTAATCTCTTCTCAGGTTCTCCAACCTGTACATGGTGACGTAGTGGCGTGAGTGTAGTGGCTCTGCGGCTCTGCAGTCAGACCCTTCTCGCCTTTTCTACATAATCACTCAAACTATAATGAATTCTACATGCTAATACTGATGTAAACTTGTGCACATTCAAAGGATACACAACGAATACAAAAGCAGTAGCCTAGCCTAGGCTACATATAAAAATGCAAAGCGAAAGTAAACAATAGGCCTAATCTCCATTACATCTTCTAAAGACGTTAAACAACATGTTTCAGGCACGTTACAACATGCTGAACAGTAAATATTGTAGGCTACTGGCCTCACTAATTCTGAGCTAGCTCAGCTATCCAGCAAGTTTACAATCACTAGGCAAGGACGAACAAAGAATGCAGGAAATCTTCACTTTTTTCTCCTTTCCTTCATTTATGCTGTAAAACTGTCAATACAAAAATAAACTATTTTCATTTGTCTTGTCTAGCACCGCCGTCACGTCATCCGGCACAAGCTTCCTTGGTCCTTTTTATCAGAAGGATTACGGTTCCCCATTGACTCCCATTGATTCTTGTTATTATTGTTTCAGCACATAATTGACGTTTTCCTTCGAAATGGTCAGTCAGAATCAATGGGAGTCAATGGGGAACCGTAATACCTATGACAGCAGTGTACCAAGGAAGCTTGTGCCGGATGACATGACGGCGGTTTGTCTAGCCACGCATATAGCGAATTACCGCCATATCAAAAAACAAAGAAATCTTTCTCACATATCTTATTTTCTGTACTTATGTCTAAACACATATTTCACTAGAACAATGTATACTTACAGGCATTGCCTTCGTATGGGTAAGAAATAACTATAGCAGGTGAAAAACATAAATTGTCCGGAGACAGCAACCAGTGAGAATCATCTCAGTGACTTCTCTCGTTTTAACGCTAAGCAGGAAGTATTTACTAGCCTACTTTCACTCCAAAGTAGATTCTGATAAGGCCAGTAGATGGCGCTCTAACATAACAAATGACTGGTAAATACTGAGTGCAATAACATAAACGAAATCTTGGTCGGCTCAGACCGTGACAATATTATTGACTAAACAATAAACATGTAGGAATGAGGTGTCAAACTCACTTTATGGTCAATTATCATCACACGCACGCCAAAGATAGCACAATGTCTCTCTCGCTCAGAAAGTGCACGAACATAATGACTGGTGCATACGTGCAGGAGCGGTCTTTCTAACAGAGTGATTTACCCAGAATGCTCCGGTCAATTATGGTAAATAACAAGAAATAACATCGAATTCCTCTCAAAAAATCACAAATATATAAAACAATGTCCTGTAATCATTACAATCTCCTAAATAGTAATTCATTACGAAGAGAAACCATTACAAATTGTCAAAAATGAAACACCGTCACAGTGAGAACTCGTGGGATTGCAACTATAAATAGCACCTGGACATCCATGTAGATTAACAACGAATAAGTCCGTACTTGCCTCCCGGGGCCATGGCGTCGTTAAGATCTACTCAGTCCCGGGCGAGACAATGTTGCGGACAATCCAAGTCAATCATGTGCATTGCACCGATGTGGAATATCTCAGCTAATTAATTCAGACCAATTACATTAGTACGATGTTGCGGTATGTAACCAACCTGGGCTTAACTATGTCATAAGAACTACTACATGATGGGACTCATGCCAGTTCCTTTTGCAAGAATTGGCATACTTGATTTTTTTTTTAAAAATATCAACATTGTATCTTAAATCACTCTGGAATGTCCTTTTGGCATTACTTAAGCAATTTAAGATGAGCTATTCTGCTTAATAGTTTACATTCGCCAACACACACGTTTTTGCTAATTATAGAGCCATCGACAGACCAAATAACACCAAATTTATTGAGGGTGCTTTGGATGGGGTCTCAAGTCATCCCACCAAATATGGCTTTCATACGTCACAGTATTTCCAAGATAGGCACACTTCCTGTTTGGCGGCTTCGCTCGCTGAATTTAATTGGTTATCACAGGCGAACGCTTGGACGTATGAAGGCGAAATCAAAGCGGTTGATTCGCCTTGGTCTGTAGATAACGCGTGCCAAGTTTCATGACGATCGGAGGAACTATGCGGCCAGAGTCGCTTTACTTTGACTTTGGACAAAATTCAAAATGGTGGAAAATCCATCATGGCGGAAAATTACATCACATGGTGCGTTGGAATTAGCTGAGTCAGAGGATTCCAATGGTATAAGTTTCATCAAAATCGGCCATACGGATCAAACGTTACAGGCATTAACGTGTTTTCCAACTTTGACCAGTTGGTGGCGCTAGGGCGTGAGAGTGGCGAGCATGAAACCTGGTGGTGTCAATCAGGGTAGTCTCCTCTATCAGCGTACCAAATTTCATGACTTTATGTCTTACGGTTTGGGCTACAGGTGGAAAAATGTGTGGGCATCAGCGCTCAAAAGTCGCTTTTCCATTCATTCCTATGGGAAAAAATCGACCGGAAAAACTGGAATAACGGGAGAACGACAAGGCGTATCGAAAAGCTGTATACAAGCCACCATCCTGGCATCAGGACCGACGCGTGAGAGGTGGAACGGCGTCTCTAGCTCTAAATCCCTAGGACAAGATAGGGAGACAAAAGTTTGACTTAAGATAAATAAGTAGTATATGAAACGCACGGAGAACAATAGTGTGCTTTTGCAAGCACACTAAATATGCGTCTTTGGGAGATTGGGAAATCAGCCTATGAGCCCTATGGTACACCCGCCGCAAAGAGTGACGTGATGCTTGTTCTTATCTTACACCCAATTCAGTGATAGATTTTTACGCATTACGCCACTGACCAACAAACTTGGTCTTAAGCCAAAGGAAGTTCATTTTACTTTGCCTATAAGTACAAACTAGAATGCATTTCCCGGTGGGAAAGTGCGAAGTGTGCTTGCTCCGACGCGCCGCGAAAGCGCTCCGGCAGGAGACGCGACCGCTCGCCCTCAGGTCAAAACGCTAAAGTTTGGCCAAGACGCAAAGCTGCTTCGAGTTTGGCGGCGTTACCCTCGATTGCCAAATTCTTACACTGACGTGACGGGTTGCCTAGGTTCATCAGTGGTATGTCCCAGAGCACCTCCAATGTAAAAATGTGGATGTCATCCCAAAGATGTAAAGAGATATGAGACAAAATGCATTTTTGCTAATTGCGACGCCCCCTAGTGGCCAAATTACACCAAATTTACTAAGGCTACTTTGGATTGTGTCCAAAATCGTCCCACCAAATATGGTCTTGACACCTCAAAGCGTTTCCGAGATTTGACCTCACTTCCTGTTTGGAGGCTTCGCCATCGAATTTGATTGGCTGCCATGGGCGAATGCTTTGATGTATGGAAATGAAATGTACACCTCTAAGGTCTGTAGACCTTGTGTTGAATTATGTATGAGTTGTTCACGTGTAGCCAGCATGAAACACGTAACCAGTGAAAGAAGGAAGGAGCCTAAGGAACTAGGCATGTATAATACGAGTAATGTTAGGAGTAATGTTAGGAGTATTGCGGGAACATCTGCTGTTTACTCACTGTTGAGTAAGTTGCAATGTGTTATAGCAGCGTTTCTCAAACTGTGGGGCGCGCCCCACTAGTGGGGCGCTGAGACATGCCAGGTGGGGCGCGAGCTGACGTGAAAAACCGGATACTTCTTTTTAATCTGTAGCCTGTGCCCTCCTTTATTGATAATTACGAGAATGCACCTCCATCTCACAAAACAAACACAAACAAGGTAATCTAGACTCTTGTAGGCTTATCATTGACCAAATGAAAATGTTAGTCTGTCCTGGAATCATAGTCCGAAAAAAATGATTGAAGTCGTAATTTTAATTGCAGCGGAAACGAAAAAAAAAACATTCATTTTATAGACGAGCGCAGTGAAATTGAAGGATATCTTGGCTATCTGTCCGACGACATAATTGCTGTTCTGCGATCTCGAAGAACAACTGCTTGACAAACGCAAACACTCATGTTTTGCCTTGCAAGTGGACAAGGCCACTGACAGTTACAAAGGTGGTTTAGGTATCATGTCCGCTTTGTTAACTTGACAGCGGCCGAAGATATTCTGCGAGTATGCCAAAAGTAGGGCCACTTCAGATGAACTATTCAACATTGATCTCAACAATTAGTCTACCTGGCAGAACAGGACATCAAATGGGAAAACTGTGAGGGACTTTGCTCGGTTGGGGCCCAGATAATAGCAGGTAAAAGAAATGCAATCTTCGTGATAAAGACGGTAGTGCCCGATGCGCAACAGACGGATTGTTTCATTCAGGGAAGCGCTCGCGTCAAGGCTTGACCTGAATAAGATAGTAAGAGTGTTGAACTTAATTTATAACAAAATGGTAGCATATAGTTGGTCCTTTTGCTGTATTTTTGGAAATCAGCTTTTTTTGAAGCAAGGATTGACACCTTGTCAATGACAAAAAACTGATGTTATTGGTCATTGATTTAGATTTTTATTTTTTCTCTATTTTTGAACTGATATTTATCTGTAGTAGCCTAACTGTTATTTGTTACTGATGTATATTTAGCAAGTGACGTTATAAATGTGACAATTTTGAGCTTGACCTATACTTTCTTAGAGCGATGATGGACAGGTGGGGCTCGAGAAAGCCCCCTTGATCAAAGTGGGGAATGAAAGAAACGTTTGAGAACCACTGTGTTATAGCCTCAAATTGATGGTAGAATAAATAGGACGACTCACCTGTTCAAATGGTGTAATAGGATCAAATTTGGTGTTGATATGTCAAAGCAACCAGGCTGTTACTGGTTAACGTGTCTGAATATGAAATAGGGATGGCGAAAACTACAAATTTTCTTGACCGACCACCGAGGCTCATTAGCCGGTTGAAACCGGTTAACCGGTTCGTTTAAAATAAATTATGCTATTTGAAATAACAGCCACGCAATTTCCCAACTCTCATCTCTCTGTCCCCCGCTCATAGGCTACACACAGCCCCGGCGCCGCCCTTTCACTCACATCACTTTTTTAAATCCCCTACAGCGCCAGTTTAGTTTGAGGAAGTGCTAACAATAATAACGAAAGATGATCATTACCTTATCTGTTACCATTGATGACCCTTCCTGAAATGTAGATGTAATGTCTTTCCAAATCTAAGCCCATCTTATGCGGAAAGTTGCCTAGACTGCAACACGATAAAACCAATGGATAAAACAGCGCACTTCCAGATTGCAAAAGACGCACCGGCCACCGCTGTGACCTCGTGCCAAATGTTTTTATTGGTTTATTACGTAGCCTAGCCTACAAGCAGGCGAGTTATGAAAAATTGAGTGTGAGGGATAATTTGTTAACTTCACGAAAAAAAGATCTTCTTGGAATGAGATGGCTAGCTGTAGTAACGTTTAGTCCACTGTCTTTAGGCTAATTTAAAGATGCCTCTCTTTTTTTTTTGTTAACCGACTAGCGACAACTTTGGTCGGTTAACGTGGATACGGTCAACCATCGGTCAAACAGTCACCGGTTAACATCCCTAATATGAAATCGATTTTGGATTGGTTGCATGTGATAAAAGCTATGCCATTTCCTGTCCATATTCAGATTCAGAAATACTGTACACCGGCAACAAGGCACACACACACACACACACACACACACACACACACACACACACACACACACAGACACACACACACATATACATATATATATATATGTATATACTGTATGAGCAATTCCATGCAAAACTGTCAAGTCCATAACCCCACACAGCGTCAAACTATGATGTGGATGATGATTTCTTAAAAGTTTACCATTTCGCTCTTCTTGTTTGTACAACATATTCAATGACATTGTTAACTTAATCATTTGCATTATATAAATGTAACCTATTTTTCCACCCTTATGTCTCAACATATAGGCTACTATACACATAGTCACATTCATAAACATAAACAGGATCCTAGGTTCTCAATTTGCTGGACTCACTGTCTACCATAAAGTTAAAGAATAGTAATAACAGAAGAAAAGGTAAGAAGATGTTGATAGTGTGATTAACTGTGTGGTGCCTCCACTGAAGAATGTCTTTACCACTGCCCTGGTGGAAATATGCAAATCCTCAGAAATGTCAAGTGACTACTGTTACTTCTAACTGCTTTGATATAGCGTATCCTAAATGAAATACTATGCAATGCAAGCATCACAAAACATTTATTTTATCCTTTGTTTTTAACTCTTAGAATTCAGTTCAGTAGGCTATGACATAATAAAATGAAAGTACAAAAACAGTTTTTAAAACCCCTTTTTAAAAGTTCAACCTATCACTTTCAATGAAATCTCAATTAAGGATTACGTAGTTTTAGATAGTAACTGTGTGGTAATAATTCACCTATACCACCCATAGCCTAAATTAATTAAATGTTTACTATGAACAATAGTTAAATAAAACACACAGTAATACTTTCTATAACACTTTGTGTTGGATGTAATTCATTGAACCTATTGTTAACTGCTATACAATAAGTGGGCCAAACTTCACAGTTTAAGTCTCCACACATAAGCTTGCCTACTGAGTCTAAAAACATAGCTCCCACTTTCCTTAGCTGGAGGGGAATTCTGAGATTTCTCCCTAAAGCAGAAACTATTATTTTTACCTAATTATTATTACTATTATTATTGGGAAGGTTATAGGTTTGCACTGATTCAGGTAGGGTAGTGGCACTATACTGGATGGTATATCGGTTAGAATATAGGACAGAGAAGAGATGGGGTTTAACTTTGTATTGTTCCAGCAGAGACATTCAGGATTCCATACATACAGAGAAATATAGGTAGATGGCTATTTATATAGATAATATATCTGCAGCATACAGATATGCATTGAATACTAAGCTCATTAAACTGAATTGTAAGCCAGGACACACATAGGCTACAGCAACGGCAACGCTAACCCCTTCAAGAAAGAAAAGAAACCTTTTTGTTCGTGACTACAGTTATTATGTGGTCAATAACGCCATGTAGCGGCGTAAACGGTAATGTGTAATAGCGTTAACTCGCACAGCACAGGTACAAACTTCCTCCAGTCGGAGATTGTTAATGAGGGCTATCTTTTACTGTCTATGGGGCTAAAGGACTGTATGGATTGATTGATTGTGTTGCTTGGGTGGCGTCAGTTAGAACCAAAGATCATACAGCGCTAGAATCTTTGGTTAGAATACTGGTTGTGAAGCAGTAGTTTCTCCTTAGTTTCTTTATTGAGTTTTCTTCCACCATACAACAGCATGAATAAACTTATAATGTATAGTGGTCTGTAAAGAACCAAATAAACTGTCATTAATATGGTCACTAAATAAACTGTATCGCTATCTCTCATTCTATAAGCTCAACTTCTCACACAAGTAACACAGGCTTCCTTCATTTCAAACCCTTAATGCTAATGCTCCGTTTAGCATGCTAAGTCCTTGCATATCAACGTGAAAGATACATCCCACTCCCAATACACATGACCGAAGGTTACGGTCACTTACTTTTGTTGTCATACACGCACACAACTTCAACTTAAGGTAATTGGCAGTAAACTCACTCAAAACTAACGTCATGAACTTCACCAACACTGTGGTGTACTACTAGATTTTCTAGATAACGTCTCTAATGAACTAGCATGAGGCTGCACGAGAGGGCGTCACTAGGCAACAACACCTCAACAGAAGAAGAGTACAGAGATGCAAGACTAGTTCTAGTCTACGTCCTTACAGTAGAAACGCTAAACAGTAGATTCTTAAGCTAAACACATGAAGTATTATAATTTCAGAGAACACTTACAGTATATTACTTCATGGAAATCATGTCAAGAGCAAGTTTAAGTGTATTAGCAAACCTCTTGCATACCAGTGTGAATTAACGATGTATGTATCAAACTTACTTTTTGTCAATGATCGCATCTCTGAATGTAAAGGGCTGGATTACTCAGGATAACTGCAGGAATTGTCTAAGGGTAAATTAATTATCTATGTTTTTTGTGCACAGCCGTCTGCTCATCATCACAACAGAAAACGAAACTTAAAATCCTCAGACAGGGCGACCGCTCTACTTCCGGTATTTCGCCGAATTTGGGAGTGAAGTTCACCCAGAATGCTCAGGTCAATACAAATCATCCAAAACACACCGTCAGTATGAAACATCGTGTGATTGTCGAGTATATATACCAAATGAACACTCGCAATGTTGAACAGCGTGTAAGTCCGTACTTGCCCCTCGGGGCCATGGCATTGCTTAGATCTACCAGTCTCAGGATGAGACACCCCGATGCGGACCTTCCTAGAATCACACCTTCATTGTACCGTTGCGGACAATCCATGTCATCCAATGACTAATTGAATAGTGGAAGGGTACTATCATCCCATAATGAAGGTATGAAAATACAGGGAATGACTCCATAGTGCTGTGAGAATTACAGCAGTATGTTTTACAAGAATGGCCTCGATTTGATTTTTTTTTAAAAATATCAACATTGTATCTTAAATCACTCTGAAATGTCATTTCTGCATGACCTAAGCAATTTAAGATGAGCTATTCTGCTTAATAGTATACATTCGCCAACACACACGTTTTTGCTAATTATAGAGCCATCGACAGACCGAATAACACCACATTTATTGAGGGTGCTTTGGATGGGGTCTCAAGTCATCCCACCAAATATGGCTTTCATACGTCACAGTATTTCCAAGATAGGCACACTTCCTGTTTGGCGGCTTCGCTCGCTGAATTTAATTGGTTGTCACAGGCGAACGCTTGGACGTATGAAGGCGAAATCAAGGCGGTTGATCCGCCTTGGTCTGTAGATCACGCGTGCCAAGTTTCATGACGATCGGGGGAACTATGCGGCCAGAGTTGCTTTACTTTGACTTTGGACAAAATTCAAAATGGTGGAAAATCCATCATGGCGGAAAATGACGTCACATAGTGCGTTGGAATCAGCTGAGTCAGAGGATTCCAATGGTATAAGTTTTATAAAAATCGGCCATACGGATCAAAAGTTACGGGCATGAACGTGTTTTCAATCTTTGACCAGTTGGTGGCGCTAGAGCGTGAGAGTGGCGAGCATGAAACCTGGTGGTGTCAATCAGGGTAGTCTCCTCTATCAGCATACCAAATTTCATGATTTTATGTCTTACGGTTTGGGCTACAGGTGGAAAAATGTGTGGGCATCAGCGCTCAAAAATCGCTTTTCCATTCATTCCTATGGGAAAAAATCGACCGGAAAAACTGGAATAACGGGAGAACGACATGCCGTATCAAAAAGCTGTATACAAGCCACCATCCTCGCATCAGGACCCACGCGTGAGAAGTGGAACGGCGTCTCTAGCTCTAAATCCCTAGGACAAGATAGGGAGACAAAAGTTGGACTTGAGATAAATAAGTATATGAAACGCACGGATAACAATAGTGTGCTTTTGCAAGCACACTAATAATAGGCGAGTGTAGATGCATGTATACTATACTCTGTGACTCCGATTCACATACATGTTTTATGCTATAATTGCTATAATGACTATTACAATTTAATGTTATTAATGGTTTATAAATGCATATTAACTTTGCTTGCTGCTTTTGTCAAATAATGCATATCAAATCCAAGCTGTAGAGTATGCTGATAAACAAGAATACAAAGGAGATGTATGTTTATCAGATAGAAATAGAATACAGTCTTACTAAGTCCACAACACAAACAAACAATCAGTCCTATGAGCAAAATTCACACTGTTGTGTGTGTGTTGGGGTGGGGGTAGGGGGTTACTAGTGTTGAAGTCCATATTGATTGTCAAACTCATTTATTTTTCATTTACACGTAATGGAATATGTTACAGTAAGTGTATCCCAAACAAGGACATGGAATTAGACTATGATTTTTGCATGAGTCCGACTGGATGCATTTTACTGAAAGCAACAGAAGAAGCCCAAGGTATGTGACTGCCTGCAAACACTCAAATCATCAACTTTCTTTACATTTACTGAGTTAAACAGGCATAGGGATATCTCTATAATGATCATTTCTATGCTGACATATTACGCCTGGTACATCAGTGTTAGGCTAGAATTATCCTGTCAAATAAGATATCATATACTGTATGTAACTCTAACATGTTAGGCCATGTATAATCTATATTCATTTTATAAAATGACACACTACTTACTGTATATGTGAATGCAGTAAGATTTTGTGGTAGAATAATCATTTAACACCATAATAAAAACACTATGAGTAGATTATAGATTGATTTTAAGTGTAATAAGCTCAAGCAACATATTGACAATTTTTTTCTGAGTTGAGGAATAGAAAAGTACACAAAATTACACCATTGATTTTCTCTGTTGTTATCCTTTAATAAACTTGGATTAAAATATAGTGCCCTAAAAAGATTACCTTGAATGAAAATAAAAGACACAAGGTTTTTATAAAATAATAATTGAATTGCTCTGTATGGAAGAGCAAAAGGGCCACGAAGTAATATATTTATTCTAAATGTCTGGGGGGAAAAAAATCGAAAAAAAAGCCACATTTTTTGACATAAAGTCAGTTTTGAGAAAAAAAGCCACATTTTTTGACATAAAGTCAGTTTTGAGAAAAAAAAAAGCCACATTTTTTGACATAAAGTCAGTTTTGAGAAAAAAAGTCAACATTTTCGAGAAAAAAGTCATAAATCTGTGGAAGGCGGCCCCCACGGCAGTGACATTCACTGGTGGCCAGTAGACGTGAGAGTGGCAGAGAGACACACTGATTTCGTCCATGTTCACGACACCATGTTCAGGTCTGGATAGAAATCACAATACTGTGATTCTGTGCTAAGACTGCAATGATCTCTTTGTTAGTTAATCCAATCTCGAAATAACATTTAATTAAGTCGTCCATTTCAGCAGCTGCACTATGCCAGGAGACGAAGTCTCTGTCAGCTCCAGCTCTGAATGACCTGGTACTTCCTGGTAGCCTAAATCTGTGACTTTTTTATCAAAAATTTCGACTTTGCTTCTCAAAAAAATCGACTTTATTTCTCAAAACTTTCTACTTTATTTCTCGAAATGTTTGACTTTTTAAAATGTCGCCTTTTTTTCTCAAAAATTTGAATAAATATATTATTTGGTGGCCCTATTGCTCTTCCGTAGCTCTGAGCAATTAGAAAGTAATATTTATATACAGTAGTAAGTAATATTTGTTGTCTTTGTTTTTCAGTTTATTTGTGGTTCACAAGTACACTAGCCTGACAAGCCGGTCTGGGAACTCACTATAGGCAGGGCTCAATCGGAGGGATGGGATAAGCGGTTGTCTTTCAAATTCCCTAGGATAGCATTACATCAAATCATCTTCCTGTTTTTGTAAGTAGCAGGATGGGGAATTCACGCTTAACGGTCGCAACTTCTGTTCGCAGGTCAGTCATCCTTATGTTAAGCCCATCTACCGACTACACAATGTGAATGGCCCAATAGAGGTTTAATTTTCCCAGCTCCCAAGTCAACGGAGAGTTGCTAGACTACGCTAGGGGCATCTAGATTTCTAGGCTACTATATTGCCAAAAGTATTTGCTCACCTGGCATGACTCACATATGAACTTCAGGCACATCCTGTTCTTAATCCGTAGGGTTTAATATGATGTTCGTCCACCCTATGCAGCTATAAGAGCTTCAACTCTTCTGGGAAGGCTTTCCACAAGATTTAAGAGTGTCTGAGGGATTTTTTGCAAAGGGTTGACCGACGTCATATTAAAAGGGATATTCTGCCATTTTTCGAATTAAACTCATTTTCTACCTCCCCTCGAGCAAAACACTTGATATTTTCCCGTTCATCCAGCCATTCTGTGAGTCTGGTGATAAAACTTTTGGCTTCAGCCTAGCAGTAGATCATTGAATCGGTTTGGACATAAGCATCTTGCCTGCTAGCCTCACATTTAAAAGTGACTAAAATGTCTGGTAATTTTCGCATTTAAAACTCTTCTGAAGTTAGAAAGTGCAATAAACCCAACTGAAAATTAAACCAGGTGATTTTCTAGGCTGATTTGACATGGAACTACACTCTCATCTGGCGTAATAAAGGAAAGTTGCAAACGTATTATGGGCGCAGTGATATCGCGCAGCACCTAAAAATAGTCCCCATAGACAGCAAGCACGTGTGTGATATCACTGCGCCCATAGTACGTTTGCAATGTTCCTTGGTTATTACGCCAGAATGAAATTGTTGTTCCATGTCAAAAATTCCACTTTTAAACATGAGGCTGGCAGGCAAGATACTAATGGCAAACTGATTCAATGATCTATGCTAGGCTGAAGCTAAAAGTTGTATCACCAGACACAGAATGGCTGGTTGAATGGGAAAAAGGTCAATATCAATTGTTTTGCTCGAGGGGAGGTGGAAAATGAGCTTCATTCCAAAAATGGCAGAATATCCCTTTAAGAATGGGATGTGACTGAAGTTAATATGTGAGTCAAGGCAGGTAAGCAAAAACTTTTGGCAATATAGTGTAGTTTCCTGCTGAAAACCTGTGACTCATTCTGCTCTCAGAACCAAAGTATTGAATTTAACAAAATGAGTAATAGCTCATGCAACATGGGCATCTGGTTGATATGTAATAGAGTGCTTGCATGCTTTTTCAAAAATCTGAATTGTTAGATTTTCAAAATTTCGCTAATTTTAACACCACATTAATGATGTCAATATGGGTCAATTAACTTTCAGAGAGGGGTGGGTTGGTCTCATTTATTTTTGTGGTTACTCTTTTGGTGTAAATATAGTTATAGCTCCGTATACATCTCATATTTTAGATGTTATGCTTTCCAAATGCCTTAATTTGGATGACACATGTGTTGTGATTGATCTGTTGGCGCATTTGTGGTGGTAGATGGATGGTGCTGAGGCAGTGGTGTACAGAATTTAGAGGGATTATCCACTAAAATTGGAAATGGCTTTTCGTTGGTGGTGTGTTCCAGGTCAACTTCAATGGGAGGATTGTGAAGAGCCAACAGTCTGCTTATGAAGAAGCAATGGATGTAGAGCTCTCTGAAGAGTTTGCTGTTGTGAATTGCTTCCATCTGTAAATAATATATTAGTTGACACATTAGCTCATATACGATTGTCAGGATTATGTAGATATGAATTATTTAAGTGTGTTATAACCAGACATGACACATTAACTACATCCAGTTGTAATAATAGTGACTACTCAAGAATAACTCATAATTGTGAGAAAATGTTACCTCCGCAGGGAAATTCACATGGCCTGTGTCCATGTAAATCTTGTAATTCCAGTAGTATACCAACTGTAGGCTATGGATGGATGACTCCATGTATGCCTTTATCTGTGCATGGTCAACAGTAGCATTAAAATTCAACTTCAAAGATGATGTTTTGAAAATGTATGCTGTATGTAATCTCTATGGCTTGGCCGAGTTTGCCCACTGTTTTACACCAAGTTGCAAATATGAGTATAGTAGTTTGGTTGTCTAGGCCTACAACTCAAAACTTGCTTTAGGAAATGCTTGAAAATAGCATTACATTTTTTTTTACAGAAAAAAATAAAATAAAACCACATATGCATTTCCTGAAGAAAATACCAGTGCATGCAAAGTGTTTGTTGCTATAACAGTTGCTAGGTATCATCCTAGCATTAGAGAGGGACAGAGAGAAATGGAAGCCTAATACGTTTGATGATAGCATGGGCGTAGGTTTAGATGGGGACCATGGTGACTAGTCCCCATCATCATTTTGATAGGACAAAATTGTCCCCATCAATATTTTAGCACACTCCTTTGTGCTATTTGGACAGATACCAATGGCCAGGACAATAGTAAAAGAAACACTGTCATTTGACCATCTGAAACCGAAAAGATTATCTGACACACCCAGGAGAGCATAGATTAATACTTCTTTTTGTGGTGGCATCATTGGCAGACACAAGTACAAATACTTTGTTACCTTACTTAATGTGGACTGAACCATAATAGTTTAAATAGTGACTACGCCACTCTCCGTTATATGGGTGTGAGAACCCTGTACTACACAGCCAATTCCTCAGCAAGTCCACTTAAAAGAAACTGATTAGGACACAGCTGTCATATAGTCAAATTCGGTAACACTTTATATTAATCATTAATTAATAATTTCTTAAGCATTTGGCAGCATATTACCTTTTAGTTAACTCATTTAATGCCGCATTGTTTTTGGAAGCTATGTCCCAGAGTGCCGGCAAGCTAGATCGTTGTTGACTATTTTTGTAGAGCCACAGCGTATTCTATGTTATAGTTATGGACATATACTATGGCTCATTTGAAAGGTAAGACTCTGAGCTCTCAGTGGGTGAAAACCGTTTATCTCTACGTGTCTCCATTCCTGAGAAATCGCAAGCTAAACAGTGGCTTGTTTTCATCAAAATCCCCGTTGTTCCTCTAGAAACGGAGATAAGCCACTTAAGACAGACGTACATTTCCGGATTGTAGGATTTCATGAGTTTTTAATTGTCATCTACTTCAGTTCTCTTCATGATAGGCTTCCAAAAATCACACATAAGGTGAGTTAGAGTGTCTAGTTTCGTAATTTTAAAAAAAGCGAAAAACGCAATATTGCGTTGTTGGCACTCTACGCATGGGAGCTAAAAACGCAATATTACGTTGTTGGCACTCAATGAGTTAATGGTTTGTTCACCATTAGTAATTTATTGTTCATGCATAATTTATCATCAGTAAAGCGTTTGTTCACAAAGTTATAAATGGTTTGTTCATAGTAAATAAAACATGTTTGTAAATACATTGTTTATACCTTACAAATAATGAAACAATCATTTCCCTATTATGAACCAAATACAAACTATTAAATGCTTTGATCATCATTTGTAAAGTAATACTCCTATGTTAACTCTCATACTGTAATTCATGATTAACTCAAGAGTTGCAAGTGGTTAGTTAGTATTGTCAGAGCATTTTGTTTTAATTGGGCTTTAATTTACTTTATTAAAGACAGGTAACATTTCGAGCCGCGCGGCTCTTCTTCAGACTTAAAAGAGACAGAAGACCATCTCCATTTGGTTTGTCTCTTTGAAGAAGAGCCACGCGGCTCGAAACGTTACCTGTCTTTAATAAAGTAAATTAAGTGAGAGCAAGTGTGCGGACCTTTTTTTTTGGATCTTAACTTTTTGGCCAATACAGACTATAGACATGAAACACACGAAATCACAGTAGATATAACAATATGTATTAAGTATATCCTAGTTGCAGTTTGAAGGCGACGATGAAAACAGATGGACAAGATGGACAGTAACCCATATTTTGTATGCTTTTGTCAAAGCCATCGATATCTCAAAGTTGTGACAGCCGTTGACTTCCATGTTAAAGCCAGATTAGAGCGGTCACGTGGTTAGTGGGTAGACTCAGTAGTTCCCTCGGTCCCTGGTTTACTACGGGATTGACAGCAGCGATCGCATTAATATTTACGGTAAATGCTCGATGAAAATGACTATAAACTGCATTTCCACATACATATACTACTCAATGAAAATGCATTATTATGCACACGACTATAAGTCATGTAGAAAAGTCTTATTAGATATTCATTCATTCTCAATGGAATAGTTCCCGGATGTGCCGCCATTGTTTGTACACGGGAGTCAATGGTAGTGTCGCAACTTTGAGATATCGATGGCTTTGGCTTTTGTATGCTACTTAGAAAATGACGGCGTATAGGCTATTAGCAGGGGCGCAACTCCGTTTTTTTGTACAGGCTAGTACAAGGGGCAGCAGGAGGTGTCCACTCGAAAAACACTCACTGCTAAATCAGTAAATCGCAATCGCTCACTACAACTCTCTCGCACGTATTTCTCTTCAACTCTGATGAAACTAACTGATGATAAATACATAAGAAGCTACGGTAGGTGTCGAAATGTGATGGCCGTTTCTCTCACGCTTTGCATGATCCATGCCCTGCGTGAAATGTATTACAACTGTATTACAACTTACCGCCACAAGGTAGCAGTACAGTCCGCAGTAGCACTTTACCGTTTTAGGACTCCTATTCACGAGGCATAGCCTAGGACAGCTTAAAATAATTTGAGAAGACTCCTAACTCACTAAGACATATTTACAAACCACTTGTAGTGGCATTTCACGTCGCGATGTAGTGAAATGTAGGCCTACGTGCGGTTACAGCTGTCATGCGAGGGAATAATTGCATTGCAACTAAGCCGGGATACAATAACGCCACCGACAATCAAAACCACCACTGCATGTAAACTAAATGTAACGTCTCATTGTAGGCCTAAATTAAATTAAATTGTTTCTGCTCTTTGCTAATGTAGGCTACGTGCTTTCATACGGATTCATTCAAAGCATCTAGCAAAGAAACTGCACCTTTTCCTGTCTGCAATTGAGTAGCTAAATGGGTAGCGTTGCATACTTTGACATGATTCGAGGTTCGCGTCTCACTTGAAGCGCTCCTGCACGGTGTAGTGCAATGTAAGAGAAAGGTAGCGTTGTTTATCATCATCAAACATGGAGAGAAAACGCCAATGAGGAATACTAAAGCCAATTTATGTAGCCTATTTGTCTAATTCTCTGCACAGCACTGTCTAAGCATTCAGCATTCACTGTTCTGGGCTGTGTTTCTAGAAAGCCTCGTATGCTAACATGCATCGCAACCTTGAAAGTTCCCTGGATTTGGTGTTTCTAGAAAAAGTAGTTCAAACTCTCAATTGCAAACAAGAACTGGGCTGTCACACCTGTGGCGTAGACTACCTTGGGAGTTGCGGTTGGTGATGTCGTCAGTGTCAGGAGTGCCTAACCAAAATTCACAAGCGCCCAACCAAAAATCACTAAGTTGATGTTTTTCTTGTGACTCGAAATGATTGCGCTTTACTGCAGGCTAATATAAGTTGGAAGACCGACTCCCCTGTTGGGCTCATTCTTGCTACTTGTGTTACCTTACGTTAATTTGCGTGTTGGTTTGAGTTTTGGTGAGCTTGTATTATGGAATGTAAACCCTCTTTTCATGCACACTATTTCTTAGTGCAGTGGCTAAAGCGGGAGACTCATGTTCGATTCATTGCAGGTTCTAACCCCGTATGCAATCAACATGCTTTTGTTTCTGACTACAGTGAAACGTGGAAATAACCTTAATGCCGTGGAGCTATTATTTAAACTGATGTCATGTTCCTGGCCACTCGATGTAAAGTAGGCTAATTAAATATATTTAGGGTCTAATCCATTGTTATGTGTGGCATGCCTCCTTTTACTCATAAGGGTCATTCCACCTCAATTCAACAGATTTTAGAGAAAATTTCTGCGTGACCATCTCAGATTTGCTTCAAACTTTTACCATCTAAAGAGTAACCATTTAAACTAACTTAGCCAAAATATTAGATCGGTATACCTAATACATCCAGAGAAAAACATTTTTGAACATGGTACCCCCCTTCTGATTTTTGGCACATTGGCGCCCTCATCTAAATCTGCAGCAAAGTTCAGATGTCATTATCTCATAAAGTGTTCAAGCTAAAGACTTAAAATTTTCTATGAATAATGATTGCTACCTATAGATTCCACATATTCATTCGTAAGTCGTATGTGTTGACACTGACTGTGTTTCAATCTTGTGAAATCAGAAGAAAAATTGCAGATTTCTTTCACACCCCCACATTGGGTGCCCCATTACACAATTTGTAAACAAAATGTTTGGCAAATGGTTATGTCTCTCTACAGAAATGTTTAAGCTGTCTTTGAAAAAGTAATGAAGAGGTGTCTATATTGCTTTTTTGTTGGAAGTATTGTAACACAAAACTGAAAAACAATCAATTTGGATAATATTGTATCTCCCCATTGCAGAGGTATGACAAGCTATACCAATGAATTGAACACATCTCCAGAAAGAGTATGGAATGGGCTTTCAGACTGTGAAATTTCAAGATGGTATTATGGCTATGGTTATTGAAATGTTATTTTTGAAATATTGGTCTACTATAACAACACATTGCTGATATCCATCAATAGTGACATCTAGTGGCATTAAATAGTGACAGCAGCAATTTATTTCGGAAATACAGGAAATATTTTATTAGTTCATCACTCAGCAAGTAAATGAAAATATAAATGTTTAACAGTATGAGACAAAAACATCTGATACTTAGGAATAAGACAAAGATTATGAAATAATTAAATAATAGCACAAAAAAGCAACGCTAATTGTTGTAATAGACCAATATTTAAAAAAATGTTTTTTAATAACTGCAGCCATAATACCATCTTGAAATTTCACAGTCTGAAAGCCCATTTCATACTCTTTCTGGAGATGTGTTCAATTCATTGGTATAGCGTGTCATACCTCTGTAATGGGGAGATACAATATCATCCAAATGGATTCTTTTTCAGTTTTGTGTTACAATACTTCCAACAAAAAAGCAATATAGACACCTCTTAATTACTTTTTCAAAGACAGCTTAAACACTTCTGTGGAGAGACATAACCATTTGTCAAACATTTTGATTACAAATTGTGTAATGGAGCACCCAATGTGGGGGTTGAAAAAAATTCTGCCATTTTTCTTCTGATTTCACAAGATTGAAACACAGTCAGTATCAATACATACGGCCTACGAATGAATATGTGGAATCTATAGGTAGCAATCATTATTCCCAGAAAATTTGAAGTCTTTAGCTTGAACACTTTTTGAGATAATGACATCTGAACGTTGCTGCAGATTTAGATGAGGGCGCCAATGTGCCAAAAATCAGAAGGGGGGTACCATGTTCAAACACGTTTTTCTCTGGATGTATTAGGTATACCAATCTAATATTTTGGCTAAGTCAGTTTAAATGGTTACTCTTCAGGTGGTAAAATTTTGAAGGAAATCTGAGATGGTCAAGCAGAAGGCATTTGTTGAATTGAGGTGGAATGACCCATAAGTGACAAGGAAGGGTGAGGTGCGAACCTTGGCCGTCCACGCTATGTCCTGACGCGAAACAGCTGAACCACTGTGCTTTCGTTTCCGTGGTATACCGAAGGGAGCTATCTTTCCCCAAATCAGTAAGAGCTGCGCAGGCTGCACTCTCCCAAATCAACACGAACTTAGGGCTGTGGAGCAATAACTGGTCTTCAACTGATCGCAGAAATAAGGTTCGTTTTTGTAAATTGTATTATGGACACGTCAATACCATATAATATTATGTTCCACAGACTTCTGTATCGCGCAGAAGTAGGCTTGTGGTTTTATGATTGACTATTTGTCGAATCAGAGTCACATCTGCAGTAGGCTAAATTAGATAAACTGCCTGCTCGTGATGACGTGCTAGTTGTTTATCTATGGTTTATCCTTGAATTTTCAATAAAGTATCTATCTATCTATCTGATGATCCCATCGAGATCCGTAACACCGACATTCCTAACCCTGCTCCCAAGTGCCACCTGGTGGTTGTTTGGGTCATTGCAGCTTCACTAGGGAAAAATCAATAAAATAAGCATGATTCACACGTGAGGTCTCGTGAGGATCTCACGTGAAGCCTGCCAATTGAATCCAACACCTACTGTATGTATACAATTTTAGGAATTCGAGATGAATTTGACCAATTCAATTCAACACAAAAACCCTGCCTAGCTTCCCATTTGATCATTTGATGTAGGCCTACGGGATGGGTAAACTGGCGCGCTACCAACATGCTACCAATCAAATGCAATATTAGAAAGGCTACATAGACACTTTAGTCATAGGCAACGTTGCCATGTTAATTTGGGATAAGCCTTTCACAGCGATACATGTTTCCCGCAAACGCAACAACGCTGCATTGCATTATTTTGATGGTTTGTAATAAGGGAGAGTCCAACTCTTCCAAAGATGAAATCAAGTGCCGAAGAAATTGCCTCGCTGTCGGCTATGGGTCTAAGGCTGTGTTCAGACTGCCAGCCAAAATCCGATTTTTAGCCCATTCAGATTTGAATCGGATGTCACTTTTGAAGTCTGAACAGTGACAGGTCACATGAAATCCGATTTTTGCAAACCACATCCAGGAGGTAGTTTCATATCGCATTCGTATCTGATATGGACAGATGCGTCTCAGTCTGAACAGCTCCAAACACTCAGATCGGATTTGACTGTCCGTGGCGTGACTTTACGTGCTTTACGCGCGTCACCGCCCACCTATTTCGAGTTGTGGGCCAATGTTACGGCTATGTCTTTTGACCATGTTATATTAAACGTGACTTAACAATACTCAATGCTAAATAGTGCATTATACAGTCTATGCTCTGTTTCTATGGAAGTTGCAAGAATGCACGTTGTTCTATTAAATGCCGTTAAATAATTAAATAGCCTTCCAACAGTTTGAAGCGGAGCTTGCCACCGATTAGTTTCGGTTTCTGTCGCGCAAATGCACACACGCATGCATGCATTCAATGAACACTCACCTAGTTGTATTGTTTTATGTTTAAACGCCTGCGCTATGTTGTTCTCAGCTTGCTAGAACTATCGCCGATTGGGTGAGAGCTGTCCAATCAATTCAAACCAGAACTGGGCGTTACTTCCCGCTTCCTGCAAGCGCTTCAGAGCAAAGAAATTCCAGACCATAATACGAAATGAAATGGTAGTATTATGGGATGGTCAGGACCAGGCTACCCCACCACCGCCTCCCCCAGCCTGTGTCTCCTCACCTTACAGCACTGTGTGTACATCCTGAACTTCACGCTACCCCAACATGCTTGGTCTCATAATGTCCGTAAGAAGCCAGAGAATCCGAATATCTACTGTGTTTTGTCGACATTATGTTCAAAAGATGAACCATTCCACCCAAACAATATAATTTAGTTTGTAAAAAAAACGAACTATAACTTTTCTCCGAGAGAAAACCGCGTAGTTCGCATGCTTAGCCTTTGTTTTGCCGGGGTTTACGTCACTTGCCGTATTCAGCAAGCTCTCCTGAGTACGTAGATACCGGTGACAAGTTTGTGTGACGTACCGTTGTCGAGAAACACGTGTTAGAAGCGTGGTCGGCAAGCAAGGTGTTTTACGGTCAAGTTAGCTTTGATTGACAACTGCTCTGGCGTATGACAAGCTACCAGGATGGTTCCGGGATATTCTTGTAGCCAATGAGTAGACGCTTCGAATGATATATGCAACAGCCCTTTCCGGTGAAGGGAAAGCTGGGAAATCGAGTCCACATTCATCGCGCACAAGGCTAACTCTGTAGAACGAGCCGTGCGTAAAATAGCAACAGCACTTTCGACGAGTGATCAAAACAAAATAGCAGCAGCAGCTTTTGACAAGCGATGAAAACATGTCGAAAAAGCATAGAAAAACGAAATCAGAGGAAAGTACCAGCAGGAGAAGTGAAGAAAGAGAAGAAAGTGAAGAAAGTAGTGAAATTGAAGAAAGTGAAGAAAGTCTAGACTGAAGACTCTCAAGAGCCCCTTTCACATTCACCGAATTTAACGCTAAATCAGCCAAATTTAACGTTAAGGCTGTTCCTTTCACATTGACGACACGGGGTGGGGAGTCAACCCGCCTCGGCAATCGAACCCGTCTCGGGGGGTAGTATCAGAGCCGAGGCGAGTTGAATATGAAAGGAACAGAGGTCAACCCCGCTATTAGGGGTGTGTGACTGATGACGTATTTGGCAAGGCAGGAGGTTAAAATACAGGAAACACACAAGAGACAAGACAACTTTGCTGTGTCCATATATCTAATGTATGGCTGTGTCCAACAATCGCGTTTTTTACGCGGAGAGTTCCCTGAACCTCCTTTTCTCAGCACTTCGGTCAAGTGTTTATTGTTGCTAGGTTACCAAAACTGTCTGCTGCCAGAAGTTACGTCTTTTTAGAATGTTTACCTAATGCTAGCTAACTAGCCAACGAGCTAACTGTCAGAGCAGAAGTTGTTCAGGACTCACTCGGCACACTAAAATATGACTTCGACAGACAAAAGGACCTCATTTGGCATTCAAATAACATAACAAGTGGCCCGCCATCATTTGGAAGCTAAACCACGTAGCACTAGCATGACAGTTGTGTTTATCAGTTTATCTCCGAGGTCCAAGGCATGCTTAACGTAATTGTTCACTACCAAATTGCGTGTGACGTGCTGCTAGGCAACGCCTCCCATAACTCGCCTCTGAACCCGGCTTCAAACAACCCCGGGACCAAAACACGTCTACCTTTCACATTGCGAAATCCCCTGAACCCGCTATTTCTTAAACGCTAATGTATCGTTTCTGAATGTGAAAGGGGCTAAGGCTTCGCCGACTTCTTAGAAGGAATAAGTGACTTCGAATGGTGAGTAAACACTATGTTATACTATATTATACTGTATATGATACTATATTGTACAACATGTGTTACCTATAGTACTGTACAATCGCATTGATTGAGTGCATTGCCATAGGGGAAGGGATTGTGTGTGTGTGTGTGTGTGTGTGTGTGTGTGTGTGTCTGTGTGTGTGTGTGTGTGTGTGTGTGTGTGTGAGAGAGGTACACGGGGGATGGGGGGGTGATAGGGACCTAGGTGCCATGGGGGAGGGGATGCAATGGCAAAAGCCAAGGGTGACAAACCCCTCACCCAAAAGTCTTTCAGAGAAAATCTTGTGCTCCAGCTATCAGAAGCTGGCTCACCCACCACTGTGCATCAGCCTCCACCTGCACTTTTCACATTCTATTCTTTGTTATCATGTTTGTGCCAGGTCTCTTTTACATTATCTGCTCTTTATTACTGTACATGTTCTATTGTGCCAAATGTAAATAGTTTACCCACTAATATTTTGTTCACATTTCTTTTCAGATTTGCCTTGAACATATGTTTGCACTGCTGCAGAATCACTTTTACAAATAAAAAAAATTGCCCTACAACACATTCTCTGTCCTTTTACTATTAGAATTCCTGAGGCGTTTTGGCAAAAGTAGAGTTTTGTGTGAAGTAACACCTCTGTAATACAGTCCTCTCTGGCTTTGCCAGATGTACAAACAACCTCCTGGGTGTTAGCTTTCATTTGAGACCAAGATTATGCTTCTTGACCAAGGGGTTCTTCTGTTATAAGACTTTATTTGCAGTATGCGTTTTGGGTAAGCAAAGGTCACTTTTGGAGTCTCCAAAAAGACACTGAGCAAAATGCATTTGCATTCCCACATAAAAATGGCTCTAAAGGGGTCATACTTCATTGTACAAACATTTCCTTAGACATTCATCTTCACAAGACATGGGAGTGGACCTCTGATGTGTTTCAATGGCAGCATGAAGGAGTTGCACAGCTGAAATGTGGTAATTTCCAGGAGTTACATATACGCCTGATAGGAAAAACAGTATTCCAGCCACTGCAGCACTTTGACAGTACATCACAGAGTCATTCTGGCCATTTCAAAAAATTCTACAAGGTCTCAGCTTTCAGGGGATACCAATCATTTGATGATAGGTCAAAGTATGAGGACACAGGAGCTATTAGAGTAGACGCTGTGCAATTTCGGGACAAAATCTGAAATAGGGCCATCAGTATAAGGGGTTTTAATCACACCAAATTGGCAAGTATTTCCTCCTTGTTATGTCTATGGGTTCACTTTAGATACCGTAACTTTATGTTAGAGATAACACCGAGACATGTCTTCAGTTCAGTCACTCGTTTACTAAAGTACTTCTTGTAACGCAGTACATTCATATTGTCACAATGACAGTGGCGGCGCAGCGCCAACTAGTGGACTGGATCCACATACCCAATGGTACATACATCACATCTCCTCCCCACTAAATGTTGTGCTTACATGAACATGAACGTAAACACATATACACGTAAACATAAACATGTGAAGTCACATCACCTAACCTTGAGGCAGGGAGTAGACTGTCCCAAACCCCGAGTCAGTCAAGGGGTTATTATGCCCTTATTCTTGAGACATGACTCTCTAGTCTAAATGAACACAAATGTAACAGTCTCTTATCCAGACATGTGTCCAACAACTGTCCAACTGTATTGAATTCCTTAAGGGCTAAAACGAACTGGTTTCGTAATAACACGGGATGGGTATCGCTTACCAGTCTCTTGATGTGGTGCGTTGACTACCTCTGATGTTACCGGGGATGACGGCACACTCACTGGATCAGGAGCCGGAACAGCTGGTTCAGGAACTGTGTTCTCCAACACAGGCAGATCTGCTGGAGCATGAGAAGACTCTGAAGACTCTGGAACGTCCAGCTCTGCATGTCGAGTCAGGATCTGGTCAGCATGTCTTCTCCAGTGTTCCGATGATCCGACGTTGACTTTGTATGACACAGGACCAGTTTCGGCTGAAACTACGCCCGGTGTCCACTTCTCTCCTCTCCCATAATCACGAACTAGGACTGTGTCACCCACTTTGAATGATCTGGCTTTAGCATGCGTCTGTCTACGAGCACACTGCTCCTCTTGTGCTTTCTCCACTTCAGCTGCAACGCTAGGCTTCAGCAGGTCGAGTCGAGATCGCAGCTTGCGATGCATGAAAAGCATGGATGGCGATTCCTTTGTGGTGGAGTGCGGAGTGTTGCGATACATTAGCAAGAATGCATCCAGTCGGTGTTGGATTGAGACTGTTCCTGAGGAGCGCTTCAGTGAATGCTTGAATGTTTGCACAAAACGTTCCGCAAGGCCATTTGTGGCTGGGTGGAATGGTGCAGAGCGAATGTGCTTAACTCCGTTGCTCTTCATGAATGTGTCGAATTCGCTTGAAGTGAACTGGGGACCATTATCGCTCACTAAGACCTCAGGAAGGCCGTAACGACTGAATAGCCTTCTCAGTACCTGTATGGTCTTGGAAGCCGTGGTGGAACTCATCAGGTGCACTTCAGGCCACTTGGAATGGGCATCCACGACCACCATGAACATATGGCCTTGGAAAGGACCGGCAAAATCGACATGGATCCTCTGCCATGGAGCTCCCGGCCATGCCCAAGGATGGAGAGGTGATGGTCCAGGTGCTGTCTGTGTGAGTTGACAGGATTGGCAGGTCTTCGACACTTGTTCGATCTGGGCGTCAATTCCTGGCCACCACATGTAACTTCGGGCGACAGCTTTCATTTTAACAACACCAGGGTGTCCAGTGTGTAGCTCGGACAGTACTCTGGGTCTCAGTTTAGGAGGGATGACTACACGGATACCCCACATGAGGCACTGTTGCTGAACAGTTAGTTCATCCTTCCTGCTGATGAATGGTGCCAGTGTGCTGTCCACATGCTGGACTCTCGGGAAGCGACCTGTAGAGACCATTTCCAGTACCTGAGCGAGAACCGGATCGGTCCTGGTTTCCTTGCAGATCTCTTTGCAGCTCACAGGTAAGGTTTCCAGGTGTTTAATGTGAAAACTGTCCACAGTGTTGATTCTCTCCTTAGCTGATGTGGCAAGTGGCAGGCGGGACAGCCCATCAGCATTGCCGTGACGTGCTGCTTCTCTGTATTGGATGACATAATCATGAGCAGCCAGCAGGAGAGCCCACCGCTGCATTCTGGCGGCTGCCATAGATGGTATAGCTTTGCTGGGACTCAGAATTGTGGTCAGAGGGCGATGGTCTGTGAGGAGCGTAAACTTCCTACCATATAAATAGTGATGGAATTTTCGAACACCAAATATAATGCCAAGAGCTTCACGCTCAATCTGTGCATAATTCTGTTCCGCTTTGTTCAAAGTTCTTGATGCAAAGGCTATGGGCCTCTCTTGCCCATCTGGAAGGATGTGTGATATCACACCACCTACCCCATAAGGTGAAGCGTCACATGCCAGCCGGATGGGAAGTTCTGGGTTGTAATGAGTTAGCACACTTTGCGACAACAACTGTTCTTTGGCCTCCTGAAATGCCATTTCGCATTGTGATGTCCATTGCCACTGTTTGCCTTTGCACAAGAGTGCATTGAGTGGGCTAAGGATGGATGACAGGTTAGGAATGAACCTGCTGTAGTAATTAATAAGCCCTAAAAATGATCGAAGCTGACTCACATTTGTTGGTGCAGGAGCTTCCACAATCGCCCTAACTTTCTCCGGTGACTTGTGCAGGCCATGGGCATCGATAACATGGCCCAAATATTCCAGTGAATCCTTGAAAAATTCACATTTGTCTTTTTGTACACGCAAGCCGAATTCTTCAAGGCGTCCCAGGACAGCGTCCAAGTTCTTCAGGTGCTGCAGGCGGTCTTGGCCAGTCACCAAAATGTCGTCCAAATAGCAGTGGACGTTCGGAAGACCCTGGAGGACCTGGTCCATGGCCCGTTGAAAAATGGCGGGGGCTGACGTGATTCCAAAAGCAAGTCTGTTGTAACAGAACAGTCCCTTTGACGTTGTTATGGTGAGATATTTGCGAGATTTTTCTTCAACAGGCATTTGCAGATACGCATGAGACAAGTCCAGCTTACTGAAATGCTGTCCCCCTGACAGTGATGCGAATAAATCTTCAATTCGTGGAATTGGATATTTCTCTACCTGCAGAGCGGGGTTGATTGTCACTTTAAAATCACCGCAAATCCTAACATCTCCATTTTTCTTCACAACCGGGACAATGGGTGTTGCCCAGTCGCTGAACTTGACAGGCGATATGATGCCCTGTTCGCTCAGTCGGTCAATCTCAGCTTCAACTTTTGGTCTAAGAGCATAGGGAACGACTCTTGCCTGGCAA
Organism: Sardina pilchardus; assembly: GCF_963854185.1. Taxonomy (NCBI): domain Eukaryota; kingdom Metazoa; phylum Chordata; class Actinopteri; order Clupeiformes; family Clupeidae; genus Sardina; species Sardina pilchardus. Next base: position 24,646,303 of record NC_084997.1, read on the forward strand.
AACCGTGGTTGATGTTGCGGTTTCAGAGCTATGGAGACTTTGATACCTTTCAGTGTGCCCAGCTCCTTTTTAAAGACTTCATTATGCCTCTGTAGCACTACTTCTAGTGTCTCCTCCCGAACCGTCTTAATCTCCCGCCAGTCAATCTGTATTTTGCGCAGCCATTCCCGACCAAAGAGTGGGGGTGAAGCCCCTTTGACCACGTACAGTGGTAGCTTAGCCTTCTGCTTGTTCATTTTCACTGTGACTTTGATGACCCCCTCTGGTGAAATCAGCTCGCCAGTGTATGTCTTCAATATTATATTTGTTTGCCGTAAAGGTATGTGGCACAACTGCATGTCATATAATTCTTTGGATATTAACGAAACTGCAGCGCCTGTGTCTAATTCCATTTGCATTGTTTTCCCTTCAATCTTTGGCTTAACACACATGTGTGACAAATTTCCCTTCTGAGCCACCATGTTTAGCGTTAGCTCTGTATCTGTCGTGCTACCCTCACTACTGGATATTTCTTTTGCATCCATGTGGTGCACTTTGCTCTTCTTTTTAATAAACACTTTCTGTTTTCCTGTCTTTTCGCTATTTGCATGCTCTTTGTTTCGGCACACTCTTGAAATGTGGCCTTTCTTACCACAGTTGTGGCATGTTTGTTCCTTGTAATAGCATTCAGTCTCTTTATGATTTGTTTTTCCACAGCGTACACATTTGTAACGTTGCTGACTATTAAGTGACAGAGCATTTACTTTTAATGCATTACTTAGCTGGTGTGTTTCTCTTGCTACCGTCTCCATTGCTACGGCTACTTCCACAGCCTTTTGGAAAGTCAATGCAGACTCGGTTAGCAATCTTTTCTGTATCGCCTCCGTGTTGAGTCCACATACGAGCCTGTCTCGCAGTGCATCCAGCAAATGCGTGCCAAAGTCACAGTATTCTGCTAACTTTTTAATTACCGCGATGTATTGCGTCACTGATTCTCCCTCTTGCTGATTGCGTTTATGAAAGCGAAACCTTTCGGCAATGACAATCGGTTTTGGGGAAAAATGTAACTGCAAAACACCAACAATATCATCGTATGTCTTTTGCCCTGGCTTGTCAGGAGCTACGAGGCTACGCAATAGTCCATAGGTAGACGCACCCATTACACTGAGCAGAACAGCTAACTTTTTGTCTCCCTCAATCTCGTTTGCGGTTACAAAATGCTCAAACCTTTCCACGTAGGTCGACCACTGTTCCACTGACTCGTCGAAAGCAGAGATATGTCCAATGTATCCGTATCCAGCCATCTCTTCGTTCTCCTTTTATTTTTCTTCTTTTTAGTTGGGCTCACTAGCCTCCATTAGCCATACTTATTGCGCCAAAAACGTCTTCGTCTTCTCCACTCACAGTCAATACCGTGGCGGAAACTTTTAAACTAACAGGCAATCTAAAGTTGTCCTCGTCGCCAATGATGTTATGTCTATGGGTTCACTTTAGATACCGTAACTTTATGTTAGAGATAACACCGAGACATGTCTTCAGTTCAGTCACTCGTTTACTAAAGTACTTCTTGTAACGCAGTACATTCATATTGTCACAATGACAGTGGCGGCGCAGCGCCAACTAGTGGACTGGATCCACATACCCAATGGTACATACATCACACTCCTAATGGCAAACATGTTTGTTTTCGTTGCTACAGCAACCTGTCAGATCTGTTACTGATGTGACCCAGTCTGAACAGAGCCATATCCGATTTGGACACTTGCTAAAGGCAGTGTGAACAGTCAGCCCTAAAAATCGGATATGAGAAGGAATCAGATTTGAATCAGATTCGTCTGCAGTCTGAACACGGCCTAAAATCGCCAAAGTTAGGCTACTGCATTGGCCACATTTAAACGATGTAGCCAACAGTTTAGCCAGGGTTTAAGAAGATTAAATACAACCCGAAACTAACACGTCAATACCATATATTTTCGCGTAGACTTCTGTATTGTAGGCCTAGGCTTCGTTATATGTAGTGTTGCTTTCGTCAACGAAAATTATGACTAAATATCGTCGTCAACGAACTTTTTTCACGTGACTATAACGAGACGAGACGCAACGTAAATGCTGGCCATGTGACGATGACTAATTAAATGTATAAGGCAATATCGTTGACGAATAAAAACGAGACTAAATGTGGTTTACAAAATAAAAACCATGCTAACATCTCTCTTAATTTTCGAAGACCAGAAGGACATGAATATTATAACATTATTTTGTGTCGTTTAGTCGTGTTATTATTTTGCAGTATTTCTGTTTCCTGCGTCTCACTTCAGGGGCGCATCAGGTTGCATGGTCTGATTATCATACCAGAGGACCAGCGTTTCTCGCGTGGGCCTGTTGGTATCCGGTGCTTCTGTCACTCATCTGATCATATTTGATCATGTAGCAAAGGAGCGGTAGATGTATAGCCTATCGTTATCGCTAATATAAGCTAAGAAATATAGGCTACGTTCAGTCCGTTAGATTGGCAACTCTCTCAGTTCAACTTTGCACTAGGCTACTTATCTCACCTCCGCATATAGGCCTAGATCTAATTCAGATGAAAATGTTAACAGGCAACTGCAGATTTGATTCTGTCCAGCTGATGCTGGCGCTACAATAACATTATTCCACCGATCAGCAACGAAGTTCTAATCATAGACACATTTTTAATGGAAACTTAGTAGGCTATCTAATGTTGTGTGGGAATTGCAAGAAAACTATTGAAAACAATTCCTTACCAACCACACAAGTGCGCGTGTGTCGTTTATTTAAACGGTAGAAAAACTGAATCAAAGACGGTGCTGTTCATCAACAAAATCAGCATGGAGTTAAAACGTAATTTAAAGTCCCACGCATTTAAAGGGGCAGCGACCACTCAAGGCATAGACCTGTAGCCTAACAAAACTGAGTGATGAACGTGAAATGCGTTTTATAGGCTACAAAACACTGCATTAAGATGACAATTGTGTGTAACCACGCTTAGGCTACCTAGTTAATGGTGAAATAGCATCCACATTTAGGCTACAGCATTCAATAACCTAAGGACAACTCGATCTTAAGTTAAATTGTTCTCAGAAAAGGAACAGCAGGTCTACAGAATATTCCAAATAGTCCTTTCATGGTGACAGGGGGAGACCAAACTCTGTGTAACATACCTGATTCCACTGTCAATGTTCAGTGCCTATGTAACCTGTAATATTTGTAATTTTTTAATCCATGAAAATTAACCAAAATGTATCATTTCCTATTAAAGGGGTAGTTCAGAATTTTGGACATAGGACCTCATTTCCAGGTTAGCCAGTGTGATATTTATCAGTGGAGACCGTTATCTGCACATTTCATCCAGTCCTATAGTTTCAGAGTTCGCTGGTGCTATAGTGCCTGCCACTAAAAACAGTCATACCCAGTCTATGGAGGAACAACCCCTTAAAATAGAATTGCATTAATAAAAAGATGCTAAAATCCAATTTTCATTGACAAAAACAAGACTAAAAGTCATTCGTTTTCGTCAACTAAAACTAGACGAAAATAAGACTAAAATGCTCATACTTTTAGTCGACTAAAACTTGACTAGACTAAAAGAGTATGAACGTGACTAAAACTGATAAAAACTAAAATGACAGCTTGACACAAAGACTAGACTAAAACTAAAACCAAAACAGGCCGCCAAAAACAACACTAGTTATATGTCAAAGTCAATGTCAATTTATTTGTATAGCACTTTAAAAAAGAACAACAGTTGACCATATGATTGTACTATTTGTCGAATCAGAGTCACATCTACATGTAAATAAGGTAAAACGCCTGCTCGTGATGACGTGCTTATTGTTTATCCCCAGTTAACATGGATCCCATCGAGATCTGTAACAACGGCCCTAAAGCCAATAGGTGTATTCGAGATCGGATGCGGCTGACTTCGGCTGGCTTCACACGTCAACATGAGCTTGAGAGTCTCACTGGTAGTAGCGAAAGTTAGCTGGTCCCGAACACGATCTTGCTGCAGTTCGCCTGATGAAACTAGCGTGAGACCTCGCGGAATTTTGTGTGCATTAAATACAGTATAGTTTTCATTCTTACTCATTAAAATGAGCATGATGACTCACAACATAAATTGATGTGATGTAGTTTAAATAAACCAATGCTGTCATACAGTTAACAGGCCTGCATTGTAGCACATAAATTAAATATCAAGTGTTTTCCATGTGTATCTATTCAACCAACAGCATAAAAAAGCAGAATATCCAAACGTTTTCAGTAGGCTAGCCTACCGCTATTCCAGAAATCACAAATAAGAAGGTATCCCTTCGATATCTGTTCATTTTAGTACATTCTAACGTAAGGAGCAAAGATTCTACAATAGAGCTACATGTGTGTGCGTGCGTGTGTGTGTGTGTGTGTGTGTGTGTCTGGCTCTGTTTAGGCTTACAGAAGACATATTTTTACTCAACATAGGCTCTTGATTTTTTTTCCCTTTTTGAGATCAGTAGAAACACTCTCCGAAAAAAACAATGAAGAGAAAAGAAAATTCATCATGGACTGAACAGCAGACCTCACAAGTTTGAAAAAATAATTTTGGATCTCATATTCAGAGCACCCTAACACCTTGTGGGACCATACAAATATTTTTTAATATATTTTTCTGTAACTCATTGAGTGCCAACAACGTAATATTGCGTTTTTAGCTCCTATGCGTAGAGTGCCAATAACGCAATATTGCGCTTTTTTCTTTTTTTTTTAATTACGAAACTAGACACTCTAACTCACCTTATGTGTGATTTTTGAAAGTCTATCATGAAGAGAACTGAAGTAGATGACGATCGAAAACTCATGAAATCTCACAATCCGGACATTTTATTTGGACATTATATAACAAGGGTTGTTAATGAATAAGCGAATATTGAATAATGTTTGTTAAGAATTTATTAGACTAAAATAAATGCCTAATGAATATTCGTTTTAGTCTCACGCAATATGAGAACAGCAACATTTTCCGGTATTTTGCGCGCATGACAAAAACAAGTAGAGATGAAGCGAGCGAGGAAAAGTGCTGGACCTCTTCTTTATTTAGGGGCTCATGGGAACGGGGTACCTAGTAAAACGTAAGCAAGAAGTGTTGTGGTTAGAACGTGAAGTGCGAGAGTTAGAGAAGTGTGTGTTATGTTAATGAATGCGGGAGAACTGTTTTGTGAAGCATCTCCATGTTAAACGAAAAGAAGCCTATTAAACTGGTATTCCGAGACATCAAGCCTCTTATTTGTTTCATCACCAATATACCAGTAGGATAACCCGTGTTTGAACGATTACCTCGCAAGCTGCCGGCAAGTGAAGTTCAAAGTGATAAGATAACGGGCCGACCGGCAAGGTAACAAAATGTTCATCCGACCATAAACGAAACCAGCACCGGAGATGACCAGTGAGCGTTGCAATCGCTAGCCTACATGTTCAAATAGGACCTACGTCGGATGGCATAATGCCCTGTAAAATAAAGTTTACAACTTGTTGTAAACAACTTATTTCTTGATAAAGGTTTTTTTGTTTAATATCATTGTTAATATCAATTGTGTGCGTGTTGGACATGTGGGAGTGATGGGTGGGGGCAAATGTTTACGCGGCTCTGAATGCCATGAGACGTCATGATTTAGCAAATAATCGATTAATTTTTCAATAACGTTATAATTAGTCGAAAATGAAAATTCATCTAAAGTCCCAACCCTAATAACAACGCAGCATTTGATTGATATTGCCGCATGAATTGTGTCGAATCAGCAGTGTTGGGAAAGTTACTTTTAAAAAGTAACTAGTTACAGTTACTAGTTACTACTTTCAAAAAGTAACTAAATTAGTTACTCAGTTACAAATTATAAAAGTAACTAGTTACTTCAGAAAGTAACTGGTGCGTTACTTTCAAGTAAATTTTTAAATGCGAACCCACCTCTTTAACGGAACTTAACATACAGGTGTATGTTCAATTGTTAATAATAAATATCAATATTGTAATGAAATGGGCAAATGGACATTTGATACAATACATTATTAAGAGAAACAATGTAGGCTACACACATCTTTCTAATGTTGCTGAGGGAGTGAGACTCCAATCAAATGGCATGTATGTAGATATTATGTTTGTATAGTGGATCGATAAAAATAACACAATAGATGTTTTGGAACTTTTTTGATATTTATTGCCCCTCAAAAGGTCAGAACTGGGCAGAATTAAAGTAGGCTATGCCTCTAAAACGGATGGTTCCAGTCCTTGATTATGATTGGCTGAATCGCGTCCGATGCCGTTGTTTATTCCACCATAACCTCACACCTTGACCGCATTTCGTTAGTAGGCTAATGCGCTACCACAACCAGCATAAAAGTTTGTGGCTTATTCTTAATTGTTAAGCTTCTGTTGCTTTGGTTTTGTAGCCGTCTCCTTCGCTTTCGGCAGTCTTGGCCACTAATTTTGTGGAGGCATGCGATGTTGAGAGATGTTTGAGTGAGTTTGAATTAGGCTACTCGACACTGATGTTTGCAAGGCACTTTTGACTAGGGCATAATGTGCATTTGATGATTACATTCCTTCTTTTCATTTCATGGAAGAAAAAATAAAGACTACTTCCATTTAGCGAATGCTGTTTTTGGAGTAGCCTATTTGCGTTTGCCATACCGATTTCACTTTGACCAACTCGCTTTTGATGCGCCGCGCTGTGTGTCGAACTAGGCTACTATGCAAGTTTAGGAACACCCGCCCAACTCTACCTCTGATTGGCTTACCATGACATTTTACTCAACCTCAGCCAATCGTCAGTATGTATGCGCTTGTCTCGTGCTCACTACCCAAGGAAGAACAGTAAAATTAATCTGCCTCGCCCTCGGCTCTGAGATCTAGTTGGTCTGATGGAGAGAAAAAAAAGAATATAGCCAATAGTAACGCACCGCATTTTTTGGCAGTAACGGTAACGGCGTTATCAAGATGGGAAAAGTAATCAATTAGATTACTCGTTACTGAAAAAACTAACGCCGTTAGTAACGCCGTTATTAATAACGCCGTTATTCCCATCACTGCGAATCAGGCACGTCAAGTCAATACAAGGGCATTTAGTAATTTTGTGGGTTCGTCACAAGGTGGCAGTCTCAACAATGGGATAGTCTATCCAGTGTTAGTTAGTAGATCAGGGACCGAGCATCGAAGATCGAGGAGAGAATATGAGAACCACCCCGCGAGTAGGCTAGCCTAGGCTATGGAAGAGGTAGCCTTGCTGCATTACCTGCAGTGTGTTAGAGAGATAGAACTGTTCATTGACATAGGGCGCTTTAAATACACATAGGGTAACACTTCCCTTGATCATCACCAAAGATTCTAGAACAGAGCTCTGTTCTCGAATCTTTGATCATCACTGACAAGTGCAAGTTTCCTGCATTCAGGGAAGGTCGGACATGACCCAAGGAAGAAACGATTAAATTTTGGGACTTATCCATAATTCTGTCGGGATTCCAGAGGCATTTATGTATTTAGCTTAGTGGTGTAATGGCATGGTATGGCCACGTGGTGGCGATCTGAATAATTTAGGTTCAAATGTATGCATGTGATTGCGTGATTGCACGATTGCGTGCACATAGCAGCTGTGGCGGCAACATAGGTCAGCAGCAGGAAAGGTTCCGGTGGTAGATACGGACATATGAATTCAGACAGCATACCAAAAAAAAGCCCCCTCCGTAAAAAGTCCTTGAACATTGCGGAAATGTACGTCTGTCTTAAAGCGGCTTATATCTCCGTTTCTAGAAGATAAACAGGGATTTTGATGAAAACCAGCCACTGTTTGGCTTGGGATTTCTCGGGAATGGAGACACATAGAAATAAACGGTTTTCACCCACTGAGAGCTCAGAGTCTCACCCTTCAAATGAGCCATAGTATGTGTCCATAATGATAACATAGAATACGCTGTGGCTCTACAAAAATAGTCAAAAATGATCTAGTTTGCCGGCACTCTGGGACATAGCTTCCAAATACAGTGCGGCATTACAATCTGCATTACCTCTTCTTTTTTAAAACACCAATTTGACTTGTCTTATGCAAATCTTTCTTTTTCATTTTCCACCCTTAACATGGACAAAATGCACCATTGAGATCAATGTCTTGTCCCCACCCCTGCAATTTCAGTGATTCAGTGATTTTAGTGGCACCTAGTGGTTACTCTATACATAACATATCTCTCAATAGATCTCAATGGTGCATTTTGCCCTTGATCAGGGTGGGAAATGAAAAAGAAAGATTTGCATAAGACAAGTCAAATTGGTGTTTTTTAAAAAGAAGAGGTAATGCAGATTATAGAAAAAATATATAAAAAATATCTTTGTATATTCCCACAAGGTGTTAGGGTGCTCTGAATATGAGATCCAAATTATTTTTTCAAACTTGTGAGGTTTGCTGTTCAGTCCCTGATGGATTTATTTTATCTTCATTGCTTTTTAGGAGAGTGTTTCTACTTATCTCAATATGAAAAAAAAACGCCCCAGCAGTGGCGCAACTGGCTGGCGACCCGGGTTCGATTCCCGCCCCGTGGTCCTTTCCAGATCCCACCCCGACTCTCTCTCCCACTCACTTCCTGTCGTTCTCTCTACTGTCCTGTCCAAATAAAGGCATAAAAAGCCCAAAAAATAATCTTTAAAAAAAAAACAAGAGCCTATGTTGAGTAAAAATGTGTCTTCTGAAGGCCTAAACAGAGCCCAGCCAAGAACTCCCCAAAAAAATTGATCAACTTTAAGGGACTGCTATGACCATGCAGGATCATCCAGACTACTCGTGGTGATTTTACTGCATACTATTCCTACTTATGCACCAGCCTGCAAAATTTGAGCCTCCTACAAATTCTAGTTTTTGAGCAATGAGCTTGTGAACTTTGACAAAAAAAAGAGGCAGAACAAATTTGACACCACCCTCCCCCTGTAAAACTGTCTGTTACTTGAAAAGTATTGATCTTAGCACAAAAGCATTTTACAGAGTGTCTCCTAGGTAACATAGGTGCACATGGTATTTTTTTAGATTTTTTTGAGACGCAAGTGCGTGTGCTCTGGTTGATTTGACGTGGAATGACCCTATGGGGACATTTTAGCATGTTTATGGCAAATATCTTAAAAAGTATAAAGTTGTCAAACGTCAAAGTTACATACCAGACCTGTTGTTTGAGAGACCTACGTAGCCATGGTTGAACGAAGTTTGTACGTTAAATGGTTAGAGCTGAAGTTTTTGCTGAAAAAGTGGTCGGAAGACTAATAATAAAAAAGTTCAGCGATAACAGTACAGTGCATTCTCATGCACTGTAATAAAAGGTGATTCAGCAGCCACACCTCGGTGCTCTGCCCCTAATAATCTGTGCAAAAACATTAGGGCCTTGCACCTATGGGGCAGCCGCTGTTTCGGCTGCTTCAGTGGCCGCACGCCGGTGCTCGGGTCCTACTAATAATAATCTGTTCAAAAACAATACGGCTTGCACCTACGGCTGCACCTCAGTGCTCGGGCCCTAATAATAATAATCTGGACGGTGCAGCCACTGTTTCAGCGGCCATACCTCAGTGCTCGGGCCCTAATAATAGTAATCTGTACAAAAACAATAGGGCCTTGGACCTATGGTGCAGCCACTGCTTCAGTGGCTGTACCTCGATGCTTGGGCCCTAATAATAACAAGAAAAGCACTCAGAGAGCGCAGACCTCTGCCTGTAGTGTTCTTCCTAGGTTGCCATACATTTTAACCTAAATTATTCAGATCGCCACCACGTGGCCATACCATGCCATTACACCACTAAGCTAAATACATAAAGGCCTCTGGATCAGTCCCAAAATTTAATCGTTTCTTCCTTGGGTCATGTCCGACCTTCCCTGAAAATTTCATCAAAATCCATCCATCATTTTTTGAGTTATCTTGCTAAAAAACAGACAGACAAACAAACAGACAGACAAACAAACAAACAAACGCCGGTCCCCGATGAAAACATATACCTCCTTGGCGGAGGTAAACAATCTGTTCAAAAACAATAGGGCTTGCACCTACGGCATAACCACTGCTTCAGCGGGCGCACCTGGGTATTCGGGCCCTATAACAATCTGTTCAAAAACAATAGGGCTTGCACCTACGGCATAACCACTGCTTCAGCGGGCGCACCTGGGTATTCGGGCCCTATAACAATCTGTTCAAAAACAATAGGGTCTTGCACCTATGGCGCAGCCGGTGCTTCAGCAGCAGGACCTCAGTGCTTGGGCTCTAAATGCTTACATGGTTACACTTATCAATGTAACCACTAGAGGGCATCATGAACATAAAACTGATAGGCACTCAACCCTCTGAACTTAATCGAAAGTTTGGTGTGTATTCAAAAATGGGTACAATCACAACTTGTACACACAACAATAAAACATATCAACAATAAAAAAGGGCAACAACACATACCTCAGGTGGACAGTCAGGAGTTTGTGTTTTGGTCAACTTTTCCAGTTCTTCTTTTGCCTTTTGAAATGTTTTCTGTTCACAAATACATTTAATATGTGTTATGTTATATTATAATAAAAATACATATCATGTGTGTATATTCAATAGGTAAACTATCCAACCTTTATTAGTGTCTTAGCCTTTCTCTTGTGATCATCTTGGTTCAAATGTCCTATCTGGTCTTTTGCTTTTCCCCAGATTTGAGTTTCAATATCATTGTACATCGTCAAAAGTTTGGTTTTTCTACAAGGGTCATCGATGTTTTCAGAGGGATGAGACTTGCTGGTCATTGCAGCTGATACTGTTGTTCCCATTCTTCAAAAAAAAAAAAAAAAAAAAAATCAAAATGACATATAAAGTAGGCCTACATTATGTAATAGGCAATAGCAAAGCACAACAGAACAATAGATGTTCTCTTGATGACAAAGTCCAATGAATTGGGTAATGAATGACCAAAGCTAAGAAAAAAACATACCTTTTCTTAAAGTCTTCTAAATCGTTCAACTTTAGTCTGAAGATCAAACAAATGCATTAATCTCACTACATTAACTGCATGACAAATAACAAGCTCATACATTAATTAATATCTTATCTGAAGATATTATGCAAAATTACACAATTGTGTCGTAGTTCACGTGCAATGAAGTTGATTGATACATGCACAATTGAAATAACAGACAAACCTTAGCGTATTAACTTCTTTTTTGTGGTCTTCATTTTGATTTGTAATTCTGTTAAGTAAAGTCTTATTTGTCACATCCACAAACACAAACCTCATATAAAATGCATAAAAACATTAGGGCAAATTAGTGAACAAACCTCTTTTGCCATTCTTGGCATTGTGTACATGGTTGATTTACTCTAAATAGAAATATGGATCGAGAGCTTATTAGCAATTGATACAGTCAAACTTTGTAATGCATTGGCAAAGCTAAAAGCTAAAGAGCAGAACAGTTACACAAGTTAAAGTAATATGATTGCATGGTAACTTACAACTTTGCTTGATGACCTCCAGATTCCTTTTGATACCAAGCCCATAATTCTCCTAAATGAGGGCAATGCAAACTGCAAGGATTCAAGGATTCATTCATTTCTGTATGTGTCTAAGATGTATGTCTACTCAATATAGCCTTTTGCAGGAAGTGGAGAATATAAGTGAGCAAATCTGACTTTTTTCAGACCTCCCTTTAAATGGGCTGGCTTACTTGGCTGGCTGAGAACATGATTTTATTTCTCACTTGGTGGGGACTATAAAAGACTCAGGTTTAACGGAAGAAACATCCTGTATGGTGCAACCAACACCATACCCTAATACACTGGACAAACACAGCAGCATTTTCATAAAACATCAATGTGATTTACAAATATGGCAGATTCTACATTTTGGATCATAGCCATTGACTTTGGTACAGCTTACAGTGGATATTGCTACTGTGTTAGATCGAAGCCTGATGCGATTAGATGTCCTGTTTGGGGGGAGGAACATGGACAAAGCACCCTAAAGACTCCAACTTGCATTCTGTTTGATGAACAAGGAAATTTCCGGCATTTTGGCTATGATGCTTTGATGACATACAAAATGAATCCCCAAAGCAAGGACAGCTTCTTTCAGAATTTCAAAATGGACCTTTACAATAAGGTAAGCTGGCATCAAAAAATATTTCATGATGTATTATTGTAAGCAGGCGTTTAAGCAATACAATTCCAATGTCATGTCAAGAATAATGCAGTGCTCCTGCGTGTTGTATGCAACCTGAAACCTAGCTTGGATGCAAATACTGTACGTAGGTGTTGAGTGTAATAGTGGCTAGCTTCTATTAAATTCATTTTTTTTCCCAAATAATATAGGACCACAATTAAAACAAGCGTAAAATCCAACCTTTAATACAAGTGCATTTATTTAGAAGGAAAAAAATCCCACATTAAGAAATAATTATTTTACATCAAATCATGTGTGCCACAATTATTGGTACCCCTGATGTTAATGCTTTGTACAACCCCCTTTTGCTAATAAAACAGCACCTAATCTTGTCTTATAATGTTTCACAAGATTACCCGTAATTTCCCGACTATTAGCCGCAGCTTATACATTGATTTTGCAAAATTTCTTCAGCTATGAGGTTAATACAGGGCAGTAGTTATTATGGTGTTAATATGGTTTTGTTTCTTTTAACTTGCATAAAACACTGTCCTGCGGCTTATACACAATGCGGCTTATATGTGGGAAATTACTGTAGAGAAAACAGAAAGAGGGATCTTCGACCATTCCTCTTTGAACAAAATCTCCAAATCATCCAACGACCTGGGTTCTCTCCTCTGCACTCTCCTCTTCAGCTCACCCCACAGGTTTTCAATGGGGTTGAGGTCTGGGAACTGAGATGGCCATGGTAGGAGCTTGATACGGTGTCTGGTGAACCATTTCTGTGTAGACTTGGTCATATGTTTAGGGTCATTATCTTGCTGAAAGACCCAGTGACGACGACCCATCTTCAGCTTTCGGGCAGAGGCCACCAGATTCTGATTTAAAATGTATTCTGGTATTTCAAAGCATTCATGATTCCATGCACCCTAACAAGGTTCCCAGGCCCTTTGGAAGAGAAACAGGCCCACAGCATCACCGATCCTCCCCCATACTTCACAGTGGGCATGAGGTGCTGTTCTGCATACTCATCTTTTTGTTACGCCAGACCCACTTAGAGTGTTTGTTGCCAAAAAGCTCTAACTTTGTCTCATCTGACCAAAGCACACGGTCCCAGTTGAAGGCCCAGTACCGCTCCAGACGTTTGTGCTTATGATTTTTCCGTGCATGCCTCCCAAACAACTTGTTGGCATGTAGATAGCGCCTGATGGTTGTTTTGGAGACTTTGTGACCTCAAGATGCAACCATTTGATGCAATTCTGTAACAGTGAGTTTTGGAGATTTTTTTATTTCTCTTATCCTCCTCACTATGCGTGGTGGCAAAATAAACTTGCGTCCTCTTCCAGGCTTGTTTACCACTGTTCCAGTTGTTTTAAACTTCTTAACGACTCTGACCATAGATACGGGCAGGTGTGCGAGTGGCTATTTTCTTGTAGCCATTGCCTTACTTGTGAAGGTCGACACACATCTGCCTTACTTGAACAGTGTGTTCCTTTGTCTTTCCCATGTTGAAGAGAAATGGCCTCTGTGTCACGTCATATTTATAGCCCAGGGAAACAGGATGTTAAGAATTACTAAATAAATGTTCCTACATACTCTGATTGACTTTGTAAACTACTGTAGAAATGACAGAAATACTTTAATTACATTTATTTCCTAGGAATTGTTAGGGGTGCCAATAATTGTGGAACAGGTGATTTTATGAAATTATTTCTCAGTCAGGGTTTTTTTTTCCCACCTTAAAATTCACTTGAGTTAAAGGTTACATTTTTCTACAATTTTCAGTGTGAGGGTATGCTTCTAAAATAAAAAAATTATTCATTTTAAGCCTTTTAACGCATCTTAACCAGGGGTACCAATAATTGTGGAGGGCGCTGTAATTGTGCAGTATAGGCCTATGCATGTGTGTTATGTAAACCCCTCTCCTGATGCCTTAAAACAAAATGCTGGCCATATTTCATAGAGATACTGTATCTGTTTCTCAAAGTCTCTGAGAACTGTCAGTATACTTTGTATCGTGTGTGTGAGCAATCTACTGTAAGTTACCCATCTTGCACTGGATCATCTTCCTGAATCTCAATATTATGATCACAGACAATTCCGAGCAAGTCAGAGTATTTCACTCTTTTACATCTCCAAAAGTATACTATTGGTTTTGCCAAACATATTTGAAAATATTTTTAAACTACAAAAATACATGCAAATACATGATACAAAATACAAAGCCATTTTCTTCAACAAAATAAAATACAAGTTATATAATGCATTTTTTATTTGAAATACTTATTTTAAACAAAACGCTCACGAAAAGTAAGGAAACTTGACTTTGGCCCATTATATCTCCACTTTCATAATACCAATCACTAAAGTGTTTTATGTCATGTTCATCATTTATTAGTCACCTTTACAATGAGGTACAGCTTGTAAGCATTGGGCTCCCATGGAATGAGCAACACAAGCAAACGTGTAAGTAGTACCAACAAAAATGGCCTGTTATGCTGTTGGAATTCACTTTTGTTACTTCAAGCATTGACGATTGCACTCTCCCACAGAAATGAGGAAAACAAAACATGTTAGGCATACATTTGTTCATTTCATACTCAGTCCTCAGTAGCGTGTAGAGGATCCATATGCAGCCACAACAGCTGTTCTCATGCTGGTCACCAACCTGGCTACATTCTGCTGTGGGATGGCATTCCATTCCTCGATAAGGATCTGTTAAGTCAGCCAACCTGCTTCTGCTGGTGGCTCTGGCACATACAGCACGCCCAAGCTGATCCTTCAAGTGTTCAATTGGGTTGAGGTCTGGACTCACGTCACGGCAGGCCATTCTATCCTCTCCACTCCCAAATTCTGGAGGTACTCTCTGATGATCCCAGCTCTATGGGGGCGAGCGTTGTCATCCTGGAGGATGGCATTTGGTCCCATATTCTGGAGATATGGAATTGCCACTGGCTCCAGAATCTAATCCCGGTATACGTTAGACCGGAGCCGCATCACACAGAGCAGGTTGTTTGCGCCACGCCCCTTTTTGGGGGAAAACAAGCCCTCAGAACAAGCCTGAAACAAGGCAAAGTGAACAGGTGTTGTTCACGGTCACTGATCTATAACGAATAACTTATTATTTATAGATCAGTGTTCGCGGTAGACAGACATGCCGAGAAGTTGCTGTGTGGTTGGGTGTACCAACCACAAAGCTAAGAACCCCTAACATTAGGCTACACCAAAAATCAATCAGACCAACGAAAATGGAAATCTAGGCCAGAGAATGTCTAATAAGGGGAGAAGGACCACTAGCGAAATACTTCCGCATGGTACTGCAACTAGAGGGCGATCGCGAGCAAGTGATGAATGAATGGGTGGCAATGGAGCTGAACCCCCCAATACCACATTTGTCTTTATATCATTTTTTCTCCTGAAATTGCATTAATGCATGCGATGCAGGATAACTTGACTTGACAATTAGCTGACCAATGCAATTTTCTATATGTGTTGTTATTTCTAAAAACCCTTTAAAAGTTTTCATGTCACGTGACACAAAAGCGAACCACTTTACGGCCATAGACCTAAAAGAAGGTTCAGCTTCACGACGTCGTCGTAATCGGTCGCGATTTCTCGCTGACCAATCAGCATCCATGAGCTAAATGCTAGCATGTTACACGGAAAGCGGCCCATCCTATGAAAAGCAGAAAGGACATGAGTGACTTTTTATTTCATTTCCAGTGGAAAACCTATACTCAGGTAGCTACTAGGACAATGTACATTGAGAAATGAAGTTGTCAACAGTGAAAAAAACGAGTTTTAGCCTCCTAGCTCCATAGACCACAATTCATTTATCACTTGCTCGGCAGCGCCCCTAGCGGAATTTCAACAGATTGCAGGAACAATCCGGTACAATGGAGTTAATAGGAAGTGGACTGGCTCTCCCTAAAGGGGCTCTGTCTAGGCTAACACTTGGCTAACACTAGCAGCTAGGCTATCGGCTATGACAGAAATGATCATATCTTGGAATTATCTAACGAACATACTTTACATCCAAGCCTGTCAGTCAACTACACAACATTACAATTAAAATAAGAGGCCAAAAATACAGGAAAACAATTTAGTTATTTAACTGGAGATTCAATGAGATACGAGTATGTCCGGGTATGACACTGGCCACTGCTACTGCTAGCAGGCTTGTAGAGAAGTTAGTCCGGGGTGGGTGTGAACACTGAGGAGTCATCCGATTAGAATGAAAATAAAGAAGGTCCAGACAGCCAGTTTCTTCAGGGAGTTGTATTAAATAGTGGTCAGTGCAAGGCACTTAAATTGTCTAGGAATATGTGTGTGGTTCTGCAATTTAAACACACAGAAAATAATCCACATTAGCATTATATGTAATGTCTCTTATAAACCTCTCTATTAAACCAAATTGTACCGTGTACAAGCGCCCTCGTGAGGCCAGAAAAAGACGGTATTACACCATGCCTATAGAACGTGATTCACACGTGTACTCAAGCTGACCAACATATAGCGATACATCTATTAACTTGCACGTATCTTAATCATATAAATTCACCCTTTACAATCATGACATGGTACTATTTCAATACAGGGAAAGACATACACATGTACAATAACAAAATAGTGTTCAAACGAACTTAGCAATTTAGCATGTATAATTCACATTACCAAAAAGGCTAAGCTAATTTACAAACGGATTCAAGCAGCTTCATTAAACTAAATCACCACCGTCATTACAGGCAGGAAACAAGGATACATTACAGGCATGAAACAAAGATACAGTAAGAATACAAAGGGTTACTTACTTAATAATGGACGCACACAAAATATATAACAATCACCGAGTCTGCCACTGCCAAAGGGAACGTAACTACTTGGTCACATGACCGCTTCTAATACCATATGGCCTTTTTAGCAAGGCTACTCGGGAGACGGAAGGGACATGTTTTTACTTTGATTGAATTAAGCTTTTGAACGTATTTTTCACGGACAACGACCGCAAAGTGGTAATATATTGAGTGGTCCTATTGATTCGTTGTGTTTTCTGTTATCATTTAACCCTACGATTTCGGTACGAATTACGTTTATTGACCCTAATTTGCATTGGAGTTTATAGGCGCGTTCAAGTTGACCTTTTGCAGCAGCGAGATTTGCCGGCGGCAGCAGGGGCAGGGATACAAACGCTGCTATGAAGTTGTACACTCTCTACTTCCCGTGGTCTAGACTTGACCATGTGACGAATCACGAGGCACGGACCCGCACGGACTCTTGCGGATATGGGGAGGCATCTAAACACCTGCACACACGTCAGGGATGTAAAAGCCAATTAGGGCAAAGACCTGACGTCATGAAGGCAGGGTCTAGGCTCCGCTGCTCTCCGCAGTACCTCCAGACCGGCTGCTCTTTTGCGGAGCAGCCGCCTGGCCACGCCTTGCTCCCGCGATAAGTTGAGGCCATGTGATACCGACTGCCGAGTCGAAAACACGCCCATCTAGACCATCGTGGACAGATTTTTAACCACGTGCATCTTGTGCTGCGCAGTTTTTGTGCTGCGCAGCCAACTTGAACGCGCCTAATGAGAGACGTTGTTTGTTTCCCCCCCAGAAGGGGCTGGAACGTTTCTCGCGAGTCAAGTTCCCGGATGTGCCGGTCTAACGTATCTAAACTCACCTGGTAGCACTTGAAGCCCAAAACGAGATGTCTGGCAGCAGAACCCTATTACTGGCCCTTTTGGCACATTTTTGGTTGGCACTACTCAGACATTTGGCTGTATTGCTCATTCCATGATTGCCCTATGCTTACAAGCTATACCTCATTGTAAAGATAGATAGATAGATAGATAGATACTTTATTGATCCCCAAGGGGAAATTCAAGGTCCCAGCAGCTTAAGACACCACACACAACATACAGTACAATGTAAACAATGTAAACAGGAAGATTAAAAAGCAAATCAACAATCAACAATCAACAATGACTAAAGGAGCAGTAGAATACTATAGATAAGGTATGCATGAATGTACTGAGGATTGGTACTGTGATCCAGTCTGAGGTGTGTGTCAAGTTGGTAGTGCAAATAAGTCCAACAGTGCAACAGTGCAAGATAAAATTCTAGTGACCAGTAATAAATATGTACAGTACAAAATGTAAGCATAGTAATAATAATAACAGTACTTATATAAATATATGGGCAATTAAAATAAACTTAACATAGTAATAATATAAGAGTTAGACATGAGGGTAGACATGTAAGTCATGCCATGTAAGTGTATAAGAGGGTGGAGGTGCAGATATACTATGCATAGAAGTCCAACTCTCCTTTTCCCTTCAGTGAAGCATTGTACAGTTGTATGGCCCTGGGTACAAATGACTTTCTCAGTCTGTCTGTTGTGCATGTCATGGAGCGTAGTCTCCAGCTGATCAAGCTCTTCTGCTGTATGATAATGCTGTAGAGTGGATGACAGTCATTGTCCAGGATGCTGTGTAGCTTGTTCAGGGTCCTTTTGTCTGATACTGAAGTGATGCACTCCAGATCAGCTCCCACAACAGAGCCAGCCTTCCTTACCAGCCTGTCTAGTCGCCCAGCATCCCTCTTCCTAGTGCTTCCTCCCCAGCATGCCACAGCATAGAAGAGGACGCTGGCAACAACAGACTGGTAAAACATCCAGAGGAGCTTGCTGCAGACATTGAAGGAGCGCAGCCTCCTCAGGAAGTACAGCCTGCTCTGCCCTTTCTTGTATATTGCTTCAGTGTTGACTGACCAGTCCAGTTTATCGTCCAGATGTACGCCCAGGTACTTGTATGTGTTCACCACCTCCACATTGACCTCCTCAATGGTGACTGGCAGCAGAGCAGGCTTAGACCTCCTGAAATCTACCACCATCTCCTTGGTCTTGGTCGTGTTGAGTTGTAGGTGGTTGAGTCTGCACCATTGCACAAAGTCCTCCACCAGGCTCCTGTATTCCTCCTCCTGCCCATCCCTGATACATCCCACAATTGCAGTATCGTCTGAAAACTTCTGCATGTGACATGACTCCGTGTTGTAGCAGAAGTCGGACGTGTACAGGGTGAACAGGACTGGAGAGAGCACCGTTCCCTGTGGTGCACCTGTGCTGCTGATTACAGTGTTGGAGAGGCAGTCCTTCAGTCTGACAAACTGTGGCCGCTCTGTCAGGTAGTCTGCAATCCAGGATACTAGATGAGCATCCACACCCATCTGCAGGAGCTTGTCACTCAATCTGGGGGGTTGGATGGTGTTAAAAGCACTAGAGAAGTCAAAGAACATGATTCTCACAGCACTTTTCCCCTTGTCCAGGTGAGAGTGTGTCCTGTGTAGGAGGTAGGAGATTGCATCGTCGACGCCCACTTTCTCCTGGTATGCAAACTGTAACGGATCTAGTGCATGGCGCACCTGTGGCCTAAGTATCCCCAGAACCAGTCTCTCCAGGGTCTTCATCAGGTGTGATGTGAGAGCAACTGGCCTGAAGTCATTCAGCTCACGTGGATGTGGTTTCTTGGGGACGGGGATAAGACATGATGTCTTCCACAGTGTTGGGACTTTCCCGAGACGTAGACTTTGGTTGAAGATATGCTCCAGTGGCTCTCCCAGTTCAGCAGCACAGGCCTTGAGCAGTCTTGGACACAGTCCGTCAGGTCCGGCTGCTTTCCTGGGATGGAGTTTCTTCAGCTGTCCTCTAACTTGATCTGCCGTTATGATGAGGGGGGAGGGGAGGGGAGGGGGTGAGGAGTTACCAAGGCATTGGTCACTCCGGGGGGTAGGGGAGGAGGGGACGTGCTGCACTGGGGGTGAGGGGGGAGGTGTGAGTTGGGCAGTTAAGCCAGCAAGAGCAGTGTCCGTAGTTGATGGTGCTAGTGATGGTGATGGTGATGGTGATGGTGGACGACCATTGTCCACTGTAGCAGTTGATGGTGCTGGTGATGGTGATGATGGACGACCATTGTCCACTGAAGCAGGGCAATCAAACCTATTGTAGAACTGGTTTAGCTGGTTTGCCCTGTCCAGATCGCCCTCCACAGAGCTGCTGCTTTTCCTAAGTCCAGTGATGGTCTTCATTCCATCCCAGACCTCCTTCATGTTGTTCTCCTGCAGCTTCTGTTCTACCTTCTTCCTGTAATCCTCCTTGGCCTCTTTCAGCCTGACTTTGAGCTCCCCCTGCACTTGCCTCAGCTCTGCCTGGTTCCCCTCTTTGAACGCCATCTTTTTCCTATTTAGAAGGGCCTTGACATTGCTGGTTATCCAAGGCTTGTTGTTTGGAAAGCAGCGCACAGTTCTTGTGGGAACAACAACATCCATACAGAAGTTCAGGTAGTCAGTCATGCAATGTGTGGCCTCCTCCAAATCACCATTCTGTAGTACATTCCAGTCAGTGGACTCAAAACAGTCTCTCAAAGCCTCATCTGCTCCTGGGGTCCACTTCCTGAAAGTGCGTGTGTCACATGGTAGCCTCTGCACTTTAGGTATGTACATTGGTTGCAGGTGAACAAGGTTGTGATCTGATTTTCCGAGGGGGGGAAGGGGGGTGGCGCTGTATGCATCCCTCACGTTTGCATACATGAGGTCTATTGTCCTGTTTTTCCTAGTCGGGCAATCAACAAACTGGTAGAAATTTGTGAGGGTAGAATCCAGTGTTATGTGGTTAAAGTCTCCAGAGATCGCAAAGAAAGCATCTGTGTGCTGAGTTTGGAGTCTTGCGATTGTAGAGTGAATGATGTCACACGCTACGTCCGGTAGGGCTCGTGGTGGGACGTAAACACAGACAACAATGGCATGCGTGAATTCCCTCGGCAAGTAATACGGTCGAAGGCTCACTGCTATTAACTCCACATCCTTACAACATGCAGTTTCTTTAACTGTAACATGACCGGGGTTGCACCATCTGTCGTTACTGTAAATCACCAGTCCACCGCCCTTCTTCTTGCCAGAAAGTTTATTGTCTCTGTCCAAACGGGCCACGCTAAAGCCAGGTAGCTCAACGTTAGCAGTAGGGATGGAGCTAGTCAACCACGTCTCCGTGAGACATATTAAACTACATTCCCTGTATAGTTTCTGATTTCTTACCAGGGAAGCCAGTTCGTCGTAAAGGTGACTAATCAACGATAAAAATGATATGAAACACTTTACTGGTTGGTATTACTAAAGGGGAGATATAATGGGCCAAAGTCAAGTTTCCTTACTTTTTGTGAGCAGTTTACATGTATCAGAAATACAGCCCATCCCTGGCTGTTGGCTGCAGCTACTCGAGCTACCGATTTTTTTTATTATTATTATTGTATTATTTTTAAGGTTGTGTTTTGTGTTTATGTAAATTTTACATTTCTACCAGCCCAACCAATTGTAGTAGGCTAGAACCAGACTTCCTCTACAGGCTTTCTCTCCCACCCCATGCTCCCTCTCAGTGCTAGATTGCCTTCTAGGCCTATATCTGTTTTTGACAACAGTTTGAAACAGTTTAAAACTGATTGTTAAGTTTTCTAAGTGCCTTCCCACCTGGGTTGTGTGATAAATTGATTAATCAGTCTATATTTTGGAAGGTAGTGCCATGAATAGGCAGAGTAGAGAAAAGTGTTTTGTAAATCAATGGCTCTGTTCGAAACGGAAGGCAGCTGCCATACTGCCTCCTTTCTTATGTAGAGAGCTCTCTCACTAGACATCAACGATTCTAGAACAGAGCAAGATGGATCACTGGCCGGATAATACGTATGTTGACGTATACGTATGTCTGATAGACTGTGTAGTGTATGAATAGAACTGCCATACTAAACATGCCTTAAACTCTGTCAAACTATTTTATGTCCCAACTGTATGTGGCCACGACACTGCGCACAGTAGAGATAATGAAAGGGAGCGATGAGCGACAGCTTCACTGTCTATGAACAACACAGCACACAGCAGCCAATTATGAAAAGGACAGATACTGTTAGAGTTGTAGACCAAGTTAAATAAGGTCCAAATTAGGTTTAACCTTTAATTAGGTTAAATAAGCCAAGTCCCCCCGGGACTGTCGTTTTTACCATGTTAAGTGACATCTCAACCTTACATAGTGATCGGTAAAGCGCCAATGGCTGTAAACAAAGGTTAACTTAACCTACAGGTAGAAAAAAAGACAAATTATGATAATATAACATAGTTAAGTTAGTTTGCCTGCTAGCTAGTATCTCCCAAACGGAATTGATGTGATCTATTGTTTTATTTCTCATTAGATTAGTGCTTAAAATGATTGTTTTATACCGTTTTATTGATAATAGGCTATTGGTATTCTCCCTATTTTTATACTTGGTCACTGTTAATTTAATTTGTATTGTTATTTATTTGTATGTCGCTTTGGACAAAGGTGTCTGCTAAATAACTATAACCATAACCATAACCATCTATACCAGCGCAATAACTATTATCTGACTAAATAAAGGCCTATACCTCCTTATTCAGTGGAAAGGCAAAAAAGGCTGTTTAGGTGGGTATATATGATTGGAACTGTGTCTGAAATGTTGCGCTGAGCTTACCATAATGGCACCCTGTCGAACTCGGAGCGTACTTCATTCTTTTGACGCAACTGATCCATCTTACTCTGTTCTAGAATCTTTGCTAGACATGATTTTAGAATAAATGCGTCGTTTAAAATGAGCGTAACATGCACTCTAGAATCTTTGGTTAACAGTACGGTATGACGTTAGCAAAAGCCTGACGTTAAACTAAATTAGCCTACGTAAGCTTGCAGGCTAACGGTATAAAATAGTTTCACCGGCAGCTAATATATCAGACCAGATGTTATTAGTGGGTACAACAATGGTATAACCAGATACCAAGCTAAATAACGTCACACAAATGACATTTCAACAGATTCAGCAGTCATTTGCCGAACCAACAGAGACTAAATTGTGGTGTGTGAATCAAATGTAGGCTACTTATTAATATTAGTATCAATATCACCCACTGAAAACAGACAATCAGCAGGCACATGGTGATCACTGCTTCCAATCAGATGCCCATGTCGGCCATGAAGGTGTTCTCAGAAAGTCTGCGTTATTTAAAAGGACATGCCCTGGAAATGGTTGCTCATCACACAAGTGGGAAAAAATTCATTGCCTCTGATGTGACTTGGGTTTTGACTGTGCCAGCAATCTGGGATCCAGCTGCCAAACAGTTTATGAGAGAAGCAGCCACTAAGGTAGGCCTATTTCACTTACTAGTTTTTATGGCATCTATACCAAGCTACCTTTCCAACAGTCAGTATATTCATAGCCTTTCTTTGTATCTTCATGTCAGGCAGGCCTGGTGACAGAGACAAATTCATCACACCTGATCATCAGTCTGGAACCAGAAGCAGCATCTGCATGGTGCAAACAGCTACCAAGTAAAGGATTTATAGCTGAGGGACTTCAAGATACACTGGAGCAAAAACCTGGAACACAGTACATTGTTGTTGACTGTGGAGGTAGTTCACTATATCACCACATAGTTGATCATATCTGTTCATTCTTGTCTTGTCTTGTTATATGATAACAACAATATCCATACTTTTTCAGCAATTATGTGGAGTCATGACCAGTTACAATATTCTTTTACAGGTGGAACCGTTGACATCGCAGTGCACAAGGTTTTGGAAGGTGGATTCCTAAAAGAAATACATAAAGCCTCTGGAGGTGATGTAGGTGGGAGTAATGTTGATAACAAGTTTAAATCTTTCCTCAGAGACATCTTTAACTACACACTGTGGGATCAATATGAAGCAGATTACCCAAGTGAGCTGCAGAAAATGATGTTTGATTTCACTAGGTATAAGTGTGTAAAAAACAATAGGGATGTTTTCATTCCTTGTCCATACAGCTTATCGAAGTTGGCAGAGGAGACGAAAGCAATGCATGAGTACTTCAAAGACGTGGAGGGTGTGTCTTGGTCTGAGGGTTCATTTAAAGTGACTTATTCAAAGCTTAAAACTTTCTACAAAGACAGCCTAAAACAAATAACAAAGTTGATTAAAGAAATTTTTGCCACTCCAGAGATTAACATCAACATCCTGTTCTTAGTTGGTGGCTATGCATCTAGTGAGATTTTGCAGGAAAAGATAAAAAGGCAATTTTCCCAACGGTGCAAAATTGTGTGCCCTGTGGATGCTCATCTTGCTGTGGCAAAGGGGGCAGTTCGGATAGGAGAAAATCCCAGGATAATATCTTCACGGGTTAGTGCACTGACATATGGCATCTCAGAAGCCAGGACATTTGATCCTTCAGTGCATAAAGAGGAGAAGCGCAGAGAAAACAATGCAAAAGATTATGTTTACTGCACTGATCTTTTCCACAGATTCATCCAGAAAGATGAGGCAGTTCATTATGATGATGAGAGAGAGTATGAGTTCTCACCAATAAATGTTGATCAGATTAGCATGACCTTTAGGATCTTCTCCACAGAAGCACCTGATGCAACCTATATAGATGACCCTGGAATGAAAGAGATTGGCTCTTTCTCAGTCAGCATGCCTGACATAAGTGCGGGCCGAAATCGCAGGGTGAAATTTCAAATGAGGTTTGGTTTAACAGAATTGCAAGCCAAAGCCACAGACTTAACATCTAAGGAAACTAACAAGGTACATCTTGATTTTTTGACCAAGTAAAACTCTCTGGAAGACTAGCTGAGAAAATTAGATCATTGTTTAGATATGTTCATGGCATTGTATCTCTGTTGTGTTCATGTCATATTACACAAGTAATAGACTTAAAACCTTTTTTGTTCATGTGTTGAAGTGATAAATTCTGTATTAATTTCTTCACATTAGTCATGCACAATCTCTGCCTGTCTCTCTCTCTCTCTCTCTCACTCACTCACTCTCTCTCACACACACACACACTGACCCTCACTGAATATCTGATTCTGATGATTCTCTAGAAAGCATTACCTTTGTATTCTGTATGATCTGTGGGGTAATATAATTTGTATGTGGGGTGGCATATTTTGTGCGAGAATATGTGCTGTGCAGATGGGAACTCTTTACCTATAAGCAAGATTTCTTTACAGAATATGTTACTTTCATTATGTTTTCATAATGTCTTAAATGTAAAAATGCCTGATTGTTTTCTTCATCGGATGTTGTTCTCTCCATGTTGATACATGTATACCAATCAGAATGATTGGCTATTGCAAGATGGTTCCTGCAATAAACGTTGATGCTTTGGAGAACATGCAACTGTTGATGTATCCTACTGCCCCCAGGCCTGCCTGAATCTTTACCTCTCCATGATCATAGCTCGAGCTTTAAAGCGACCAGGAATACAAGAATCCCATTGTTCCCCCCCCATCATTCTTTATGTGCACGTAAATGGAGAAGTATGATCGTCTTACACATTTGTAAGGGCATGATTCATGTAGCAAACACTCCCACTCTGAGTTTGATGACCACCCAGGTTTACAATATGAGCCTCTTCAGTCTGGTAAAAGTCATAGTTCAAAAATGGAATGGGATCATGTAATTGAATTGATGGGAAGCGTTCATTTCATTAGTAGGTGGTCATACCTCTGTTATGGGGAGATGAAATATCATCCAAATTGATTATTTATCTTATAGTTTTGCTTTTTGAGATAATGACATCTGAACTTTGCTGCAAATGTGCCAAAAAAACATGTTCAGGCCCCAGTCATGGCACGATTCCCGCCCTGTGGTCCTTTCCTGATCCCACCCTTACTCTCTCTCCCACTCATTTCCTGTCACTCTACACTGTCCTGTCACATTAAAGGCATAAAAACCCCAAAAATATATACTTTAAAAAAAAGGAAAAAAAAGTTTTTCTCTGGATGTTTTTGGTTTATCAAGCTAATATTTTGGCTAAATTAGTTTAAATTGTTACTCTATGGTATTTTTGAAGGCATTTGTTGAATTGAGGTGGAATGACCCACAGGCTACAAGTTTTTTAAAGACATATGATTCATATTTTTCCCTCTAGGTTGTGCAAATTAAAGATTTCAAGCTAATATAGTGAAAACTGATGAGATTAACATTTTAACGTAACATTTAAGGTGCCGCACTATACATATATCTGCTGTATGGAGCACGTATATAGATAATACACATTAAACATAATAGTACATGTAGTGTTGAAAATGCTGGTATGGCATATACTAGGGTGTGGTTGATCACATAATACACATGCACTCGTCTTGGACTAGGTCATGTGTGCACCTGACCTAAAATTGCAGTTCCTCATATTTGTGTCTCTAGCCTTGCAACACTGTTTTACTTGTTATTTTAAAAATGAAGGGTATGAGGAAAAGAAGCAAACACAGTGGAAGAATTTGTTACCCAGAGTATGAGGAACAGGACCAGATAGCATGACAACCAAAGGGGGAAACACATAAGCTTTTGTTTACTGAGAACTGAAGAAGGAAATAAACAAATAAAACAAATGTTCACATTTTGCTTACAAATAAATTAGATTCTGTTCTGTTGAGAGTTGATTGGTAAAACATTAATGGATAAGTGATACATTATTTTTGTGCAATTGATATATTTTCAGTGTGAGTGGGTTATGAGACAACACAAGACATATTTGCTTCTCATTCAAATGTTAGTGGCTCTTAAAGGAGCCTTTGTTTTGAAATTGTAGAAGATGATCTTCAGTAAGCACCCTCAGCACTGAAATATATGGAAAAGGTCTCCCTAACACGTGTTGCTTCCTGTTTAGAATGGTTGCTTTCTGTCCTGGTGATGCCCTGAAGTGCCTGAGCTTCTTCAGCATTTCCACGTCTATCTGCACCTTGGCACTTGATGTCCTCCACATGAAGTTGTGCAGGATACATGTGGCTTTCACACAGGCTAGATTAGCAGGTTCAAGGTGGATCACAGAATGGTACATGCGCCACTGGGCAGCAAGGATGCCAAATGTGTTTT
The DNA here is from genome assembly GCF_963854185.1 of Sardina pilchardus. Classification (NCBI taxonomy): domain Eukaryota; kingdom Metazoa; phylum Chordata; class Actinopteri; order Clupeiformes; family Clupeidae; genus Sardina; species Sardina pilchardus. Next base: position 24,673,322 of record NC_084997.1, read on the forward strand.
CAACAATCATCCTGGCCCATCCTATTCATTAAAAAATACAGTTGGATGGTTAATTGCTTTTAATGTGATTGTTAAAACAAGTATTAAGCAAGTTGGAAAACGTATGATTGAATTATAACGAAGACTTAAGTACAAATCAAAATGATGAGAATGCGGACATAGAAGCTCCAGGCCTTTTTTTGATAATAATAAAAAAAGGCTAAACACAGACAGACCATTGCAGGAATTCAGGCATTGACTGACCCCGCTTCACATTGTGTCTCCCACTGAAGAAATAATGCCACACAAAGATAAATGGAGAAGTATGATCGTCTTATTTGTAAGGGCATGATTCACAGCAAACACTCCCACTCTGAGTTTGATGACCCATGTTTGGTAAAAATCATAGTCGTCTCATAGGTTTTTTTTTAGGACATACGATTTATTTTTTAAGACGTGTGATTCACTCATTCTTCCTAGGTACCTTTACCACATTCATATATTATTTTTCCTTTTCCATCTAGGTTGTGCAAAGTAAAGATTTGAAGAAGCTAATGTGGTGAAAACTGATGAGATGAACATTTTAACAACATTTAAGGTGGCGCACTATACATATATCTGTTGTATGGAGCAAGTATATAGATAATACACATTAAAACATAATATGAAAATGCTGGTATGGCATATACTAGGGTGTGGTTGATCACATAATACACATGCACTCGTCTTGGACTAGGTCATGTGTGCACCTGACCTAAAATTGCAGTTCCTCATATTTGTGTCTCTAGCCTTGCAACACTGTTTTACTTGTTATTTTAAAAATGAAGGGTATGAGGAAAAGAAGCAAACACAGTGGAATAATTTGTTACCCAGAGTATGAGGAACAGGACCAGATAGCGTGACAACCAAAGGGGGAAACACATAAGCTTTTGTTTACTGAGAACTGATGAAGGAAACAAATGTACCTGTGTACTATCAACAGCTACAAATGTTTCAAAAGTTGTCTTCAAGACACTGCAAGGAATACTTTTTCGTAATGATGTAGTCATTGGCACCGCCAGCTCTAATATTGCACGCACTGTGTGTACATTTTTCTCACTGCTTTATTGATAAAATACTGCAATACTGCAACGATAAAAATGTATATATAAAACTGTATTCCACTTATAGACAGAATACCAGCTGAGATCAGTTGCACTGTTTTTTTTGTTTGTTTTATCAGGGCAGCAGTTTTCAGGTTACATTTCAGATTAAGATTTCTTGGCACGGTCAGACTATACGATTTTTTTGTCGCTCATGATTGTCGTTTACGATCTACCATGTCACACTATACGATTTTAGAACCATGAAAACCTCTCCGCGTCTTGGTCGGTAGAGTGGCCACATACACCGAAAGCATCGGTCGCGTCATACGACTCTCGTCAAATTTTCTTGAATTTCCCCTTGGGGATGAATAAAGTATCTATCTATCTATCTATCTATCTGAACGACAAATCGCAAGTCGTGATGCATGTCACATTATAAGATTCACTCCGCGTTCAATGTCGTGCCCGACCATTTGAAATCGGACACGACGCTGTAAACTTGTCGGTCACGACAAATTCGGGCCAAAATCGGGCTGATATCGTGTAATCTGACCAGGCCATAAGTGCACCTCTTCCCTTCTACATAGGCACTTCAGTACACAAGGGAGAAATTCTAGGAGTGTCTGACTGCATTCTAGGAGTGTCTGAATTCTAGGAGTGTTTGACTGGATGGAAAACATTGGGGTTTTATAACAGCTGGTGTCCTGACAGTTGCATTGCTGCTGTCTTCTGGGTCAGTCCAGAATTGCTTATTTCCATACAGTTGTGCTTGTAAGTTTGTGAACCCATGCTTAAGTTGACTAAAAAAGCGGAATAAAAAATCTTTTGGAAATCAATTTTAACACTTGGAGGTCCGGGGCCTTTTCAGGCACTTTGAGGCAGTCAGCTATACCTTGAGATTTTTAAGTTTTTCATCTAATTAAAAACATTGATGCAAAAGTGGCACATATGGTTATATTCTAGAGGTCCTCCACAATAATTATGTAAGAGTAAAGTGGATGTAATGAAATTACTTTTTATTATAATTCTGTATAAACACAACTATCTAAAATATTTTCAAAGGTCAGAGGTCAAAGGTAAAAAACACACTATAAATATATTGAGCTAAGACTTTTGAAGTTTGAGCCTGGAAAACAACGGTGTTGGCTCCATATAAGTAAAAAGAACATTCAAAAGTGTTAAGTAGTTTTACTACAAATTGGGAAAAAGTCAGACTAAATGGGTAATTTAGTGAGTGGCTCTTTCAAATGCAAATTAAGGTGAATGGGCCTTTTGAATGGGCCAGCTGCAGGTGGCCAGCCACTCGATTATCCTAGTTGCCCTGCACTGACCAAGCCAGTTGTGGATGGCAGACCTCAAGCCAAAGTTGCGCTGGCAGCCTTGGCACATCACCTGGCGCAGGGAACAACTTGGTACCTCAGTGGAGCCCAAGAGCTGGCACCTGACCGCCTGGCTCCTGAAGTGGAGAGACTGCTGAGGGCAGGGCTACCCCCTCATCAAAACCATATGGAGAGCAAGAGCCCCGTCCACATAGGCGCTCTACTCTCTGAACCCACTGCACAAAGACACATACAATTTTGGTCTTCTGAAGGTGCAGACATCCACATGACCTCTATATAATGTCCAAAAAAGGATACCTAGTCCTATTGATGTCCAAATGGGGTCATGTTTAGACATCCAAATAGCGGACCTAGTTTGTACGTAGAAATGGTCTTGGACCTACGGACACAGTAAAGACATGATCTGCATGTCCATCAAATGTGTAATGTTTAGTGGGAAGTGGAGAGTGGAGAGTGTTTGCAGATTGGGGTGCTGTTAACAATTGTGCTTTTGGTACTAGACATTGGTATTCAGTTTTTGTGAGATGTACACATGCATATTTCCCCCTCACATGATTTCAACATTATGACAAAAACTAGGCAAAAGTCTACATGAAAATTAAAATGATCTCATGTCTCTTGAATTTCCAGTAGATGGCAGTCTCACTTCACTGACAGAATTGACTCAGAATCCCTAGAAAAGACTGGTTGTAGGCTACTGAAAAAAACAAAGATACAAAAAGATAGATACCAAAATAATTTGGAACAGTTGTATCATCATATTTATTATTTATCCCCACCAGGAACCTACACAGCAAATATATGAGTGTTAAAATGTCAGTGTCGGTGTTGAATAAAGAGTGTTGGTGTTATTTTAACACCACCCAGTCATAAAATAGCACTGCCAGTGTTGCATGTGACTAATGTACGTTGTCAAATCATAGTGTTAGCAGTCCACAGTGTTAATTCAGATCTAAGCCACACCCTCACGTAACGGTTGTCCAGGTGGACGTGATCAAGACGAAATAAATTTCTCCAGCGCCATTTTCTTTCGGGGAATATGCAAGACGGTAGAAGGTAAGTGCTCAATATCACTGACTGACTGAGTAATCAAGAGTAGTCACACGCATGATATTTGATGATAATATACATGAGCTTTATAATTTATTTAATTGTAACCGTCTATTTTGTATTGAAATCCACTTCCAGCTAGGGCAAAGTACTATCCGATAACGTTAGGTAATAGCTAGCAGCTAAGTTATAGCAAAGATTTTAGCATGACTCAATACTCCCTAATAATGAACCTACTGTGTAACTTAGAATATATCGTTGGACTTTTTAAAATGCGAAGTTATCAGGCTGTACGAGTTATGTCAGTTTTGATAGTTGCAATGTGTCGTTCCCGGCGGGCGGGAGTAGCATGTTAATGCTGCTAACCAAGCAGGCTAGTTAGCTGCTAAGTTAAAATGGACGTAGCTAGCCACATATGGTTACTACAAGCTGAGATGGAGAAACATGTATGCTAGCCATCATTCATTGGACTTGTGACATGGACATCTAACTATGTCCATATTAATAAATACACCGCAACATCGAAACCCATTACTTATGCGAGTTGTAGAAAGACGTTGCGCAGCAGCTTAATAAACTACATCTCCCATCAACATTAGCGGTTTCGCGCAATTTCGTGCACTCTGAAGGAAGAGATGGTTGAGAATGTTCTGAGGATCTGTGCTGAAGTGCTCGCGGTAAAAGCTGAATGTTCTTCAGTTCCAACCGAGTTTATCAAGTAAATACCAACAACGAAGAAAGATAAAGGAAGAACAGGATGGCGTTCTGAGATTGTAGTGAGAGAAAGAATGGCAATATGTCTCGTCGCCCAGTTAGCTGCTAAGGGAAATGGGCTGCAAAACATAGTTGTGGAACATGGATAAAGTGAACGTTATCATGCCTCGGCAGCTCGACATGCATGTTCATGTTCACTGAATATAATCTAAAGCCCAATTCGAAAATATAATTCGCCCTCTGACCATCAGTCAGATATTTCAAATATAAATATATTTGATAAGGCTATGCTGGGTTTTGTGGAAGGGAAATTGCTGATCTACTGCCTAATGCTATTACTAAAAATGTTTTAGTAGTATCATTAGGCAGTATGGGGTCAGATCACCATGGGCATATTTATTTGTCAAATGATAATATTACTGATATTCTTTATAAATCTTGTTTCCTGTAAATCTCAGTCATTCTTAATCTTTGAAACTGGTGCATTGGCATGTTTAACTGTTTGTCTGACATTTGTGTTGTATCTTATTTATTTTTTAACAAAGAAATGCTGGTTCAAGTGGAGTGCAAGGGTGTCCTGAAATGGGTACGAATACCAATGAAGGATGACTGCTACGATTACTTTCAGTTCATTCAAGAAGGTTAGTACATTTCTGTGTATAGGCTGCACCCAAGTATTAGTTGCAGGGATGCAGCAATTTAAAAATTTAAATTTTTTAAAAAAACCTACTGTATCAACAGCGGTTAATAGTTGGGAAATTACAGTAAGTGTTTTGGATCTCAGTTTCAGCTAAATTCAGCCTGCCAAATGAACCTGATGTGAACCTGAAGGACTCCTCAGGAGTTGATGTAGATGCTGACATTTTTGATGAGTTAGTGAGATCTGCTGCAGTATCTTTCAAAGTGTTTACTGAGGACTCTGGTAAGACATGGAAACACCCCTGCAGATATTCAAGAGCAAATATGCAAGATTGGGTCACTTTGGTGATGTTGCCAAAATACATTTTCCAATTAAAGTTAAATATTATAACCCCCCCCCCCCCCCCCTCTCCCCTTAGCTGAGAAAGAAGTCTCTGAGGCCTCCTTCTGCTCAGATGAGGGATCATTCTCATCCATTGAGTCTGTGAGGTCATTCTCACCAGTTGAGTCTGTGAGTTCAGGCTCCACTGTAATTACAGAATGCACCAAAGCAAGAAGAAGGCAACTGTTAGAAGGACCACCTGACAGTAAGGCAGCAAAAGATGTAAGTTGTCCTTAGGTTGTTAGTAGAATGTCGAACCATTTTCAAAATGCATAGCAAGTTTACATGCAACTTCTATATTGCAGATGGTCTATGTAGCTCTACATCAAAAAAACGGGGGTGAAGACATATTTAAAGAGTACAACGCGACCAAAGGCCTTTCTGATCAAACAAGAAGGAAACTCGTCAACATCCTGGTGGCAGATATGATTGAGAGTCATGGGTAAGTGACCAATAAAATTACAACCCCAATTACAGAAAAGTTAAGACACTGTAAAATGTTCATAAAAACAGAATGCTATAATTTACAAATCATGTTAACCCTTTATTTAATCGGGAATAGTGCAAAGACCAAAATATCATCTGTTGACATAAAAAAAGTTTGTTTTTTGGATTTTTATGGATTCTGCGTATTGTTCATGATGATTACCAAATTCTTAGAAATTTCATTTTTAAAAACATTATTCTTATATTGTTTCATTATTTGCCCACACAAATGATTAACCTTTACCTCCACATCTTCACTTCTGAGAGACTTGGATGCTTTTTAAAATGGCCAATCATTGTGCCAATTAACCTAATTAGTTGTGAAATTTTGCGCCTTTATCATTACACAACTTTTCTTAAAATATCCATTCTCTGTTCTCAACCTTTTACACCATGTTAATATGTTGAACTTATTTGAGCTACATTTCAAGCTGACTATCTTAATATGGTGTAGGAGGATCCCACCAATCAATGTCCGTGTGACCTATGCCCTTGGAATAGTCACCCTTTTCCCCAATTTGAAGGATAAGGCCTCACCAACTGGATACGTGAGTATTATGTAGCAGGAATCCCTCATTAAGTTTAATTTGGTCATGCATAAAGAAAAGCCTTATTTTGAGGTCCTGATCTTGCCTGTTTTCTTGTCTGACAGGAACATTACTATGATCCTCACAGTGGGCAAGGTTACTTGGCCTACAGGTTGAAAACAGTTCAGCGCAATACCACAAGTGATTTCAAGAGGAGCCCCAAGTCTGCTGATCAACATGGCCCCAAGACCCTGCGTGAGACATCTACATCTGAGCAGCTGTCAGGTGATGAATGCAGAGAAGCGATGTCTGTGATGAAGCATTCAGCAGACCAACCAGTTGTAAGGGAGAAAATGAAGGCAACCTTCAAGCACCGTCAGAGTATGCTACACGATCCAGACCAGTCTTCAGTCATCCTAGATCACTTCCCCCGATTCTTGGATACACCAGGCTTGGTAAGAAAAACCTAGACGAGCGTGATGTACCAATTATTAAATGTGTAGTGTACCATGTTTTGACATGGTTTCTGTCTGTGTTAGATTAACCAAGACTTCACAATGCTATTTGGACAAGACGTCTCGGGCAAGTTTATCGCAAAATGGCCAACGTTCTACAAACCTAGGATTATCACTTTCTGCAAAAGCCTTCGCCCTGGTACTCATGTGGATGACCTTCTATCTGCTCAAGAGGAAGCGAATGATTATGGTAAGTGCACACGTATTGTGTTTGCCAGTCTTCTTCATATGCGCCTATGAGCTATGTCTGTATACTCATGGAATGTGGGTGTTACTATACTAATCCACTAGGATGGGACAGTGACTTGGCAGCTATCCTCCTGCTTATTCATCTCTTGCCTCCGACTGCAAAAGGGAAAAGACATGGGAAGATCAGTGCCACTGAAGCTACTGACCATGTGGTCAAGTTCATGAAGGTACGTTCAGGATATAGATGGTGACTGAATGTAGCTTCACCTCATCACTTAATCCACTGATTCTTGACAATTTGGATAAAACTTGAAATTAAAAGTTAAATTACAAAATCGGAAGGTATATCATTATACCAATGAATGTCGGTTCAACCCTTGGTTCAACCCCGAAAAGCTTTGCTTTTAACGTGCCATGTAATTTAGAGGTGTTAAGATGCCTATCCAGCTAAAGCAAAGTGGTAAATTTAATGTTATTAATTCCCCTCTAACACTCTCAGGTGGGGACAAGCATGGTGACATTCCTTGACAGAGTTGGATCAGCACAGCCCTTCCTCCTCTGTGTTGGAGAAAAGAAGAGTAGTATCCAGAAGTTCTACGTCATCCTCGACCAGAAGGCCATCCCCTGTGTGGCACCGACCGCTGTGGCTGCCTTCGACGAACTGTTTAAGGCCCACTTCGTCTTTGCTGTATCCTACGATGAGGCCTTGTGCAACTTCTACACCTTCATTCAGACTACTGTGTATGGGATTGATGTCGGCACTACAAAAGAGAGTCCGCGGGTCAAGGAAATCCGGGCAAAAGTTGATCATACGGAGGTTTAAAAATGTTTACCTGCTATGTCTGCAAGGTACAGCACAAAAGCCACTTTTTTTTTTCTCAACATTTGAAGTTTAGTCATGCTTTGTGCCCCCGACGTACATTGCTTTTGAAATGTGGCGAGAATGGATGTTCACATATTGTGGATTCAAGAAACTTTTACTGAGAGTACATACAGACTGTGTAGCTTCAAGTTCTGTTGATCATTTGAACATTCATTTGACTGTAATGTTTGTGTTCCTGATCCACTGCTGAGTGCAGTTTCTCTAGTCAGTTACCCAGCTCCTCTTGAAAAATGACAGTGACTCTATTGGCGCTCAAGTGGAGTCTCTGAACGTACTTTGCTATCTTAAGTTGGTTCAGTGGAGGAATTTGTAAATGATTTCCAAGCAAATGACACTGTTAAATGTCTCATCTGAGCTTACTGAACAAACTCAAGAATAAAGAAAAATAAAGAATTTATATTGTGCCCTACTACAGTTTTGTCTGAAATGTGCATTGAATTGTCAAATGGATATAATACAAAGGTTAATACATTTTCTGCCATTTGCCACCTCAGTTGGTTGGGGTATGGGGACATTTGACACCTGATGGTGTTATTGGTATTTACACCTAGTAGTGTAACCATTAGTCATTTTCAACACTGAGTTTTGTTGTATTAACACTACACTGGTGTTGGTGTTGAAAAAAACAGTGTTCTTTTTAACTATTTGTTTTAACACTAACACCAGTGTAGTGTGAATACAACACCACAAAGTGTTGTATAGTGTTGATTTTTGACAATACAGAGTGTTGAATCAACTAAAATTGAGTGTTAACTTCCTAACACTTTCATGAATGTTAATTTAACACGATTGAGAGTGGATGCATATAGACACTTTGCTGGTGTTAAAATTAACACTGTGGGTGTTGATTTAACACTGGCAAATTTGCTGTGTATAGGCTATATCATACATTACCTGTGCACATACTGTACAAATCTGCATGATTCCATTCTTAACTTAAATTCACTCTATTAAACAGCACAACCACAGGGGACTTGCCAAGAGGATGTATATAATTCACTGGAGGAGGATAGTTGGTGAGGAGAGAGAAGAACAGCAGAATTGGTAAAGGAGAGGAGAGAAAAAGAAAGGAGGGTAGTTGGTGAGGAGAGAGAAGAACAGCAGAATTAGTAAAGGAGAGGAGAGAGAAAGAAAGGAGGATAGTTGGTGAAGAGAGAGAAGAACAGCAGAATGAGTAAAAGAGATCAGAGAGAAAGAAAGACAAGATGGAGTGTGATGGAGATGAGGAAAATACAGCACAGAGTTTCAAGACCCTTTCAGGTTTTCCACATTTTGTGATGTTTCAGACTCATCTTCCTTCCTTCCTCCTAATCAATCTTCTCAAAATACTCTAATGCTCCACAAAAAAAAGCAGGTGCTTGGGAATGTTTTGTAAATATAAAGTATACAACAATATTATATCCTTTTTATGTAAGTATTCAGATCCTTTTTTATAATTTGCAATTGAGCAACTGAGCTTTGGTGCATCTTACTTCTATGAATGGTCCTTGAGATGCTTCTACAGCTTGATGGGAGTCCGCCTGTGCCTAAATGAATCCATTGGACACTATTAGAGAGGCACACATCTGTCTATAAGGTCTCACAGTTGATGTTTTGACATGCTCCTAACTTTGTGGGATCCATGCTCCTAACTTGGTGGGAACAGTTTGAGTATGGTCCCTTCCAGTTCCAACATGTGCACCAGTGCACAAAGCAAGGTCCACAAAGACATGGATGACAGAGTCCGGTATGGATGAACTTGACTGGCCTGCACAGTCCTGACCTCAACCCAATATAACACCTTTGAGATGAATTAGAGCAGAGACTGAGAGTCAGTCTCCTCATCCGACATCAGTGTGTAACCTCACAAATGTGCTTCTGGAAGAATGGTCAAAAATGCCCATAAACACACTGCTAAATCTTGTGGAAAGCATTCTCAAAAGAGTTGAAGTTGTTATACTGTGACTGCAAAGGGTGGACCAACGCCATAAACCCTATGGATTAAGAATGGGATGTCACTTACAGTAACTTCATATGCGATTCAAGGCAGGTGACCCAATACTTTTGGCAATATAGTGTATGAGTCCGTGTGTACAAGTGCAGTCTCGGGTATGATGGTGTGTGTGTGTGTGTGTGTGTGTGTGTGTGTGTGTGTGTGTGTGTGTGTGTGTGTGTGGTGTGTGTGTGTGTGTGTGTGTGTGTGTGTGTGTGTGTGTGTGTGTGTGTGTGTGTGTGTGTGTGTGTGTGTGTGTGTGTTTCTCTGTGAGTGTCCAGACATCAACAGAGCAACATTTTGCATTTTGCTAACCAATCCCCAAAGGCCTTCAAAGGTCTTGAGCAACCTCTAAATATTGATTAATATGGATAATATATTGTCCATTTTTTATTTTATTTATTCAAACATATTGTTGAGGTGAGAGCATGAACTTTTAAAAGTTGAAAAATAAGGACCATCCTAGTGTTGAATGAGCAATGAGCAATACCGTAATTTCCCGACTATTGATTTTGCTAAATTTCTTCCACTATGAGGTTAATACAGGGGGGCAGTTAATATGGTGTTAATATGGTTTTGTTTCTTTTAACTTGCATAAAACACTGTCCTGCGGCTTATATAGCCTACACAATGCAGCTTTTATGCAGGAAATTACTGTATGTCCAAGAATTTTATTCATTTATTTGTATGCTAAGACCTGCTAGAATCAACCACAGCTAAAAACAACTCTATTTCCATATTGTCATTAAAATAGTTCATGTAAATAATTTACATTCAAACATTTCCCTCCCTCCTCTCTCTCTACATCATAACCCCCATCACTCACAGATATCTGTAAACCTCTACTGGTTCATTGGTTTCTAGTGGTTTATAAAGCTCTTAATAGTTAAGCACACACCGACTTTTTATCTTTTCATTTCTCTTTCTGAACCTTTAGATCTTCTGTTGCAGGCCTCTTAAACATACAAAAGGTCCCTCAAAATAAACTGGAAAAGCAATATTTTATGCTACGCTCCCAACTCTGGTATACCCTGCCACAACATAATAGAGAGGCTGGCTCAATGGACGTTTTTAAGCAACAGTTAAAAAACCTTGTTACTGTAGCTTTTAATTAGCACTTTCGTTTTATTAGTCTTTTACCGGTCATCTTCAGTCTTTTACAGATTGCTTTTTTTTTCACTTCAGCTTTTAATTAACACTTTTATTTTATTGCTCGTTTTATTGGTTCTCTTGTTGATGTGTTGTATTATATTTTGGTCTGTTTTAAATTGTACAATACATTTTATTGACGGTTTTTCTGGTTTGTTCTTTGTTTAGAGAGACAAATTGTCAAAAACACTTTGAGGTAGATTTCTATGTATGAAAAGTGTGGTATAAATACAGCTTTATTGTTATTATTATCATTACTATTATTACTATTTTTATTAGTAGTAGTTGTAGTCGTAGCAGTCGGATAGGTTTAGTCAGAGTCTTGTTTTCTTTCGAATTTTTTTCTCCAGTAATTTTATGTCAACGATGCCTGTGACACTGAAAGACCAGGCTGTAGTCGGTCATATTTTGTACCGCTCTGCGGTACATCAAGTTATTATTATCATCATTATTATTATTATAGTCAGTTTTCTTAAAACATTTCCACCAATCATCATGACAGTGCAAGTCTCCATTAGTGACACACTCAACTGAGGTTTACGAGGACCTGAACCTTCTAAGAACCATGATGTCCAAAATAATCCTTTTCTGCAAGGTCGGACACTCCAAATGTTACCTGTGTGTTTCCCCCAACATACTCACACACACACATTTTTATTAGCTCTCGTGGTCTGGTATTGCAGGTTATCAGAGGGTCCTCTATCTAGGGCTGTTTAGCCTGACTGCTATGGCATTTAATGACATAACACCATATTTCAAGCCCTCAGGAAAAGATGAGGACAAGCTTTATCAAGGGCCATTCTAGAAAAACGGGCTCCATGGCAACCATATTTGCAGAGAAAAAAATAAAACCTGCCACGTCTTTGGAGAGGGAGAGAGAGAGAGTGAGAGAGAGAGAGTGAGTGAGAGAGAGAGAGAGAGAGAGAGAGAGAGAGAGAGAGAGAGAGAGAGAGAGAGAGAGAGAGAGAGAGAGAGAGAGAGAGAGAGAGAGAGAGAGAGATGCAGGAGATATAGAAAGAGATGAAATAAATTAAGAGAGGCCCCAGCCGTGGCGCAACTGGCTGGGGCACCTGCACCGCACGCCGGCGACCCGGGTTCGATTCCCGCCCCGTGGTCCTTTCCGGATCCCACCCCGACTCTCTCACCCATTCGCTTCCTGTCTCTCTCTACTGTCCTGTCAAAATTGAAAAGGCACAAAAGCCCAAAAAAATATACTTTAAAAAAAAAGAAATAAATTAAGAGAGAGAAAGAAAGTGATTGATGTAGAGGGACAGTGAAAGAGAGAAAGTGAAAGAGAGAGAGAGAAGATATAGCCTGTAGTGTTTGCAGATGACTGATTCTCAAGTGTCTCTCTCAACATCACTGTGAGATGAGGTACTGTAGCACACGTCTGCATATGCTCATGTGAAGGAGCCTGCATTGCTTAGTGTGAGTCCTCAGGCAACAACCAGTAATTACAGGAACTATTCAAATGCTTACACACACATGCACTCTCACACAAATGCATGCATTCATACGTGCACACACACACGAAACACGGCAGGGCATACACTGTGACATCAAGTGCATTATAGTTACATACGTGTTCTAACACGGTGTGCACGTCATAAAAAATGAAACACACACACACACACACACACGTGTCCAACATCATTTACATGCCCAAGAGCAAGCTCAAATGCAAACTATACACTGGTTTTGAATGTAGATACACACACACACACACAGACACAGCAAGACTGAATGAGAAAGAGGGGGAGGGAGAGGGATAGAGAGCAATAAAGAGAGAGAGAGAATCCCAAGTTGATTATAACCCTCAGAGCATTTGTCTCTGTATGAAAGTCAGAGGGGCCAAGAGGCAGCCTTTTGATGGAGACTTCCACTGCTGCTGACTGGCTCTAAACTCCACAAACGGCACTAAGCAATTTCTCCAGCCCATTCTGAACCCGTCAAGTCAAACCAATCAACAAAAAGGGCCCTCACGCAACGCCACAGAATCCAATTGAACCCTCCAGGCGGAGAGCCGCAAAGCTTACGGCTTGGAGAGCCGTGTTGGCCTGATGCTCGCCGAGAGAGGAGACCAGGAGTAGAATACAGACCGCGGAGTACAAACTTACTCGCTAAGACCTCTCCACAGGCAGTTGCTACTGCAGCTTGTGGTACAGAAACACCACGGACAGCACAAGTACTGTAAATGATAGTGTGACATGGTGCATTGACAGCACATGGAAGGACTGTACATGGAAGGACTGTACATGAAAGTGTGACTCCAACAAAATGAGCAGCGGTATAATTGTTATATTCATACTTTTTTCTATATAATACAAAACTTATAAGAAACTGGAATGAATTCTATGCTCATGTTTTCTTTTTATGGATGAGTACCTGGGTTGGACCGGAAGATATGGTGTGTGTGTGTGTGTTTATATGTGTGAGGGTGTTTTCATCAGCGTGATGATGGAAGAGTAGGTCTTTCTGTGAAAGCAGCAGATGGCCTAAAACGTGTTCTTTAAGAAGGAGCACATCACCTTGTGAAGAAAACTGATTAAAAAAACATGGACTTCCATAATTAAAATACATCGCCTATAGTCGTCCTGTACAAGTCGTCTCTGTCCTCTGGCATACGCAAACACACAAACTGTCTCTCTCTCTCTCTCTCTCTCCTCTCTCTCTCTCTCTCTCTCTCTCTCTCTCTCTCTCTCTCTCTCTCTCTCTCTGACACACACGCATGCATTCACCCACACACACACACACACACACACACACACACACACACACAGAGAGAGTTTGTGGTCGTGAAGTATTTCGGTGTTATCGTATCTCTTTCTTGGCCTCCTGTAGCACTGCAGGAGCGTTGGCGCGCAGGCTGGCAGTCCATTAAAAGGACATTGCCTCACTCTCATATTCATTCAGAATTACCAACAGTCCCCGTGGAGTGAACACCAAAGCCATGTTAATTGGCTCAGTGTTGTGACATCGCTCGCTCATGTAAAGAGGTTACATGTGACCGGGGTCTTGGAAGGCAAATTTTATGCACTTGGATGTTTTAGTTTTAATTGCTTGAAACAACATTTCAGAAAATATATTTTTCGCCACACTGCGCGTGAAATGTGCTTGGCGTCGCGGGGGGAGAAAAAAGCAACAGGGAATGCTCCAGTTCCTCACCAGCTGGGGAATAAACACCCGTCTCTGTGCGCGTTTAATAAGTAATAAGCAATAAATAACATAAGCTGTTATTTATGGTGTATTATTCATCAGGCATAAATAACAACAATGATCATTAACACTGCAATGCATGTAGTAGACTAATGAGTAATAAAAAGGTAAAAATGTATCATTAAAACATTTATGTTCATTAATAAAGCAGGATCTTTTATTTCAGGAAACCTGAAGAACAGAAAATGGTTTCCTTGTATGTATCACTATTGCAAACTCACAAACCTTGGTGCTGGGAATGCTGTGTGTTACCATGTGTAGCGAGAGGGACAGGGAAGGAGGTAGTCTGTCTGATTCTAAAAATAGTCTGTCTGATTCCGAGGACAATACACAGGTATAGCCTGTCTGTCTTGATTCTAGAAGACTCTAGAATGGAACTATGTGGTGACCAAAGCATCTACATGTTTTTAATCTACAGATGTGGTCCATGAGTTCAAACTGTACATTTCATTTTTCCATTTTTCACTTTTGAAAAATGACCCTGCAGAACACAAATTGTTGAGTGAGGCAGTATCGTCTATTGTGCCTCAGGGTATGTTTCCACTCCGAGGAACAATAGAAATGATGAATAGTAGGATTGAAGTGGGCTGCCGAGCTTATTTTTAACAAAGCTTTTATGCCAAGGAAGCCATTAAAATGAGTATCTGTTTGGAAAACAAATCTGATAGCATCCATTTATGCAAATGTGTTGATGCCAACACTTCCTGCCGTTGCAGAAGATTGCAAGCCCACAGAAGATATTAGGTTTTTCATAGAAGCCGAAGCCGAGATGATGCGGGTTTCCATGATTTAATTTGCAGTTACTCAGGTAATGCAATAGTGATGCGAAAACAACCTGCACCTCAACACGTCACCACAGTATACAAGAAATAATGTGATGTTGCCAGTCTCTGGAGATCTCGTGTCTCTCTCTCTCTCTCTCTCTCTCTCTCTCTCTCTCTCTCTCTCTCTCACACACACACACACACCACAGACACACAGCATTGCACACATATCATTAAGAGCAACCAACAAACATACTCAAAAATAAAAATAAAACCGACCAAAACACAACAACGGAACAATCCAAGAGGCCACAGATCCCTCTATTCAGCCAAATTAAGATCACCCAAATGGGATGGGGTGATGGTGCTGGTTCAGAGGTTAATGAACCCTTCCCTACTACACAAACTCACTCTAACACACACACACACACACACACACACACACACACACACACACACACACACACACACACACAGAGACAAGAGGAGCCTCGCTCCTCTACTCATCTCCTCTCAGCAGGCCCTGCTGAGCTCATGAAAAATAGACCCACACATCTGGCATCACCAGACCCATTCACTTCATGCACTTTGTCAAAAGGGTCTGGCATGCATGGCTCCATTGGGACATATTTCCTATCGTAGCATCATAATGAGCATAGACTCAGCGATAACTTTGAGGTCATTGGTCCAGCCAAACCAATCGCATTGATCAAGGATTCCTAATGTTACTCTCTACTTCCTCTATTGACCATGGCCTAACTGATACTGTAATAAACCACACTGAGAAAAAACATGTAAGGAAACAATGTCTTTGACTTTGCTTTATAAATGTACACAATCTTCCAGCTGCAATTCTTTGATGTATGCTGACATTGCTCCAACCACTTTCTTGCTTTCTTTAAAACAAAACTGTGACATCATCCCCTCTGCTAGCCGACTGGTCTGGCATCCTGGTGGCTGAGTGAAACATAACTGCATTGAGGGTAGCCAGAATGTCTCAGTGAAAAACAACCCAACTGATATAGAGATGGGTGGGGCCAAGCTAATACAGTATGTATCCAGAACAAAAATATATTTTTAAAAAACCCTCACAAAATTGAAAAATAAAATCATTCCATAAATCAACTGGAGTTGAAGTGCTCTTGTTGGGGATGTGCATTCCCTCCTTCAGGGGGGACTCATTAAAGGGTGACCTCTCCCAACAGGAAGAACTCGTTGAGTCGCAGTTGCCTTAGAGCTCATTTATTATAGATGGGTGGTGAATGCAACTGTATTTTTTTGAGCCCTTGGCCAACAGTCAGCAAGCACACAGGGGGAAACAATAGCACAAAACTGAAAGAGGGCAAAACTATTTTTGACCTGCTGAAAAAAAGTGTGTCCAAGTGTACAGTATGTGTGCGTGTTTGTGTGTGCGTGAGTGAGTGTGTGCGTGTGT
>NC_084997.1:24692146-24717146 GCF_963854185.1 Sardina pilchardus
GAGCTTTGATATATCTGTGTGTGAGTGTGTGTGTGTGTGTGTGTGTGTGTGTGATGGCATGTGATATATCTGTATGTGTGTGTGTGTGTGTGTGTGTGTGTGTGTGTGTGTGTGTGTGTGTGATACCATGTGTATGTGATATCTGTGTGTGTGATGGCATGTGATACATCTGTGTGTGTGTGTGTGTGTGTGATACCATGAGAAGTGTGTGTGTGTGTGTGTGTGTGATGGTATGAGATGTGTGTGTGTGTGATGGTGACAGAAGAGGAGAAGACACAGCCCACCCGTGTGCGTCCCATCAAGGCAGCGGTGGCGGTGGTGGCGGGGGGGGCGGGGGGGCAGAGCAGAGCGGGATCACCTCGGGTCGAGCTAGTTCAGATTGAGCTGCCACATCACAGCGCCGCCGCGCATCACAACACTACGCAGCGCGGCACGGCACGGCACGGCGCGGCGCCCTTCATTGGCATTCCCTCCGCGCCTCTCGCTCTCTCCCGTCTACGGAGACTCACGTAGTAACGGCGGCAGCGGCGACCGGGAGACTCAAAGAGTGCCGCCTCGGAATACCAATCGATGAGCCATTTGCTGCTGACAGCTTTCACGTGCGTCGACTAAAACTCCTCATGAGGATGTCTGCCGCTTCTCTGTTTCTTTCTTTTTTCTTCTCTTTACTCTGTTTTATTTCTTTACATCTTTATTTCTTCCTTGGTTTGATGTTTTGCCGGAGTGTCTAGTCTCTCTAGTGTCTGAGAGCAGCAGTGTGGCTGTGTCTAGGTGGGCCAGCACTCTTTATGTGCGGCTATATATGGGCCTTTGGGGATGCTGTTGAAAGTACTTGTCTGACAACAGAACCGTAACCAGTTTTTGGTTGACAGGTGAGCTACCCCCCCCCCCCCCCCCCGCCCCCCCCCCCGCCCCCCCCCCTCCCCCCAACACACACACACACACACACACACACACACACAACACTCAAATACTAGCCTGGGGTTATATAATCATTAATCCTGTGTGTAATGCTGAAGAAGTGTTCTTGCTGTAGGGTAGGTGAGAGGAGTGTGGAGTGGAGGGGAGTGGAGGGGGGTTTCTGAAACGCAAATAAATCCCCTTCCTGTGTAATCAGCTGACGTGGCCGGTCACGATCCCTCCTGCTCCCCCTCCGGAACGGGTCAGTGGGGAGATAAACCGCCCCGCGTCTCCGTCGGTGACGGACGAGGCGAGAGTGAGGGAGCATATTCATTTCCGCGGCCCGGGCATTGCGGGTGGAACGGGAGCCGGTGGGTGGGTTGGGTGGAGGCGTGCGTGCGCCCGTACGTGCGGCGTCAGGGTGTCAGGATGAGTTATGATCGGGGTGATTTGATTTGGCCGGGGCGCCGGCAGCGGTGGTGGCAGCAGTGGCCCCCGGTGTTAGCGTGGAGGACAGTCTGGCCGGACAGGCCCATTCATCCCCTCTGACAGCCAGCGGAGGCAGGGAGAGGAGGAGAGAGAGGATGGGGGGAGGGATAGGAGAGGAGGAGAGAGAGGAGCAGAGGAGGAGAGAGGAGGAGAGGATGGGGGGAGGGGAGAGAGGAGCAGAGGAGGGGAGCGAGGATGGGGGGTGGGGATAGGAGAGGAGGAGAGAGGAGCAGAGGAGGGGAGAGAGGATGGGGGGTGGGGAGAGGAGAGGAGGAGAGGAGCAGAGGAGGGGAGAGAGGATGGGGGGTGGGGAGAGGAGAGGAGGAGAGGAGGATATGGGGGGTGGGGAGAGGAGAGGAGGAGAGAGGAGAGGAGGGGAGAGGATATGGGGGGTGAGGAGTAGCCGCCCTCTGCCACCCAGCACTAACACATCAGACATTTTAATTAGTGCACAGACAGGAGCCTCACTATTAACAGCCTGGGAAAGACACAGGGAATGGTGTAGGGTGTAGTGTAGGTAGGGCGATGTGTGTGGGAGTCTCTCTGTGTGTGTGTGTGTGTGTGTGTGTGTGTGTGTGTGTGTGTGTGTGTGTGTGTGTGTGTGTGTGTGTGTGAAAGAGACTTTGACAGAGACAAATGACCAGAGGAGTATAATATGTGATATGTTAAGGCTGATATGTGGCTTGGTGACAGACCCCGGTAAATTAACTCAGAGTAAGTTGTAAATCTGCTATTAGAAGTCCTGTGACTTTGCTCTGCATGGAGGCATGGGGCTCTGCTATGATGACTTTTACCACTTAAACAGACTTATTTGGGTTAGTCACCAAAACGAGAACGACCGTGATGGAGTGATAAGAGGCTTGAAAGGGAGAGAGAGGACAGATGGGATGAATTAAGAGTTTGAAAAATCAGTATCGAACATACAAACACACAGATTACAGTATGTAGGTCACACAAAGTTATAATACTCATACATACAGTATACACATACACCCTTCCACCAACATTAAACAACTCCTTTGTGATTCTCTCTTTATACACACACACACACACACACACACAGGTAGACCACACACACACACACACACACAGGTAGACGAGACACACAGACACATACACACACGCAAAACAAAAGCGACCTCTGTTACAGTAATTAAACTGAAGCAGATGCCTGGGAGACCACTCCTGCTCCCAATCGCCTCTCCTAAATCTGGCTGTTGGCGTAGGCAGGAGGGACAGGGAAAAAGAGAGAGAGAGAGAGAGAGAGAGAGAGAGAGAGAGAGAGAGAGAGAGAGAGAGAGAGAGAGAGAGAGAGAGAGAGAGATGGAGAAAGAAAGAGAGAAAGGAGGGTGAGGCGTCCCTCTAAATGAGACCCCCCCCCCCCCCCCATGTGGCGGAGGTTAATGGGATCCTGAGCGCTACGCTAACATGGAAGGCATCATTAAGTCATTAAGGCTGGCCAGACGAGGACACACACACACACACACACACACACACACTCTCCCCATCGTCAGCTCCACCACACTGGTGGGCCACACAGGTCAGGTCAAACCAGGCCACCCGCTCCATCTTCCTCTCTTCTTTCACCATCGCTCTATCCCTCGCTCTCTACCCTGTGCTTTTCGTCACCTCATGTTACCCTCAGTCTGCACCTCCCCCCCCCCCCCCCATCTCTCCCCTGTAATCACCCCCCCCCCCACCCGACTCTCTATACACTGTTCTAATCTCTTCCAGTCTGTGGCTTGTGTACATTTCTGTCTCCCATTCCCTGCATCGCCTGCTATCTCTTGTCTTCCTCTTCTCCTCCAACAACCTCTCTCTCTCTCTCTCTTCTCAAGTCAGTGATTACTTTCCATCCAGCGTTAAGACTGGAGTATCCAGATATTTAGAGGGGGACACAAAAAACAATCAAATGGCTATGTGAATTTAAACAGAATCCTTATCACATGCTTTCTGTCTTTCCACTTTCTTCACATCTCCCTCTCACTCGTCTCTTTTCTTTAAGCATATTGTTGGGCTTTCCTGTCATATGCCAGAGAGAGAGCAGTGAAGAGTGACAGGACACTAGTGGGGGAGAGAGAGAGATGGTGAGGGATCAGGAAATGACCATGCATTGGATTCAAACCTATGGTCATTATGGACACTTGAACCTCAGTGTAGTACGCTGTATCCACGTTCATCATAGGATGCACATAAAATATGTGGGTGATGTATAATCATAATCATAATCATCACCACAACATAATCATAATGATTCTGTTATAATGCCTGATGCAGTGGGAACTCAACCCCCTTAATGGTCAGCTCAACATTTAGGCCCTGGAACGCATCTCAGTCCTCCGGCTATTTCTCATCTTTGTCCATCTCTCTCTCTCTCTCTCTGTCTCACTCCTCTTTCGTGTGCTGTGGCTGTATTCTCAACCTGTCTCCGTCATTTCTCTCTCACCCTCCCTCGCTAAATCCCCTTCACCTTTAGTAAAGAGCAGGGCATTGAACGACAAATTTGATTTCAGGCTACAGAGAGCGCCTCAGTGCACGGCACATGGGCCAAAGAGATCAAGAGACTAAATATGCACCATATCTCCTTCCCTCTCTCGTTCTCCCTCTCTTGATGCATAGGAGCTACAGTAGTTTCCTGTGTATTAGCAGCACTGTGTATAAGCCGCAGGACAATGTTTTACGCAAGTTGCCTACTGGTTAGGGCTTCGAGCTTATAACCGGAGGGTTACTGGTTCGATCCCCGACCAGTCCATGGCTGAAGTGCCCTTGAGCAAGGCACCTAACCCCTCCCTCACTGCTCCCCGAGCGCCGCTGTTGGGCAGGCAGCTCACTGCTCTGGGTTAGTGTGCGCTTCACCTCACTGTGTGCCAGGGGCGGAGTGGGACACTAAAATCCACCGGGAATATTCTGACCACACCGGCCCCCTACCCGCCGCCAGCCCACTGCCGGCCCAACCCACCCATGCCTTGAGCACGACCACCTTCCGTATATTATAAACACAAACAAAATGTTGGCTAAATGTAATATAGTCAATCTATGAAGGTCCAGGTCCAGACTTTCATGTTTCAGTTTTACGGGCATTTGCATGCAAAACATGCAATACACCATTTTTACACTAAATTTCTTGGTTGGGAAATGTATGTCCACATATACTGTAACATATACTGTAATCAAAAGTCAAAAGCATTTTACATCTCTACCTTGTCCTCTCCTTGGGCCTGCTCCTCTCACTGCTCCTGCACCTCCGCACCTTGCTCTTCTCCCTGGGCCCATTGTTCTTACTCTTCCTCATCCAGACATTAGGCTACAGTATTTGTCTTTTTATGTTTCTGTTTCCAAAAACATCACCTCCTCCTTTTACTGTGTAAGTATAATGTAAATGTTAAAGTAACCCCTGCCACTGAGTCTAAGACAAACTGGAATCAGCTGTGGTTGGCCCAATTTACCCAACATCATCTATGTGCCAGTTATTCAATTGTTTGTTTATTATCAGCTGAGATATATTGTTTTTGAACTGATATCATTGCAGAAGGAGAGGTTACTGAGGGTTGGAATTGTTTTAACTATTGTGGGATGTCATGTGTTAACAGTAACATCTGTAAAATAATAGAAAAACGATCCATCATTTTGTTGTTTGTTAAGAAAATGTAAGCATTGTGGAAATGTGTTCACTGCCTGCATATTGTGCGAAAACGACATGAAATGTGTGAATGGTATGGCCGCAATGTGTTTAGAGTTTTGAAAACGTGACAACTGTTTGGACAAACGCTATGTCAGTCACTGAAAAAAACTGTAAGCCATAAAATTCGTTTGAAATGTAGGCTACATGAGTTAACTAGCTTGTGATATTTTCCGTCTAGCAAGTAGCCTAACGTAGTTGAGCTTTGCGTCAATGATTTTCATTCTGTCAAATTTACCTGCACTCGTAATGGCCGTGGACTAGACTACGGGTAGCCTAAATCTGTTTTGAGCATTTAGATGCATGCTCCTCCAGCAGTCGCTTCTTCTTAATTCTGCCTTTTTCAGCCCCCTCTTTCTCTTTCCTCTTCTTGCCTTCCACATTAATCAAGCAAACACCTAATCCGTTCACTATCAAAACGCTACTTTCACGAATAGTGTAGGCTAAGGGGCCATGCCATTAGAGGAGGGGCCGCTCATCTATCCCCCTACATTTCTGTAATAGACTGACCTAGCAAACGTATTTGCCATTCCCAGGAGGCTTTGCTGTTCTATTTTGAATTTATTTGTGACCAAAAGAGTTAAATAACACTTTTTAATAATATGAAGAATTAAATGAAGACACCCAAGGCTACACACAAATGCACTGATCGGAGAGAACTGAGATGAATAGGCCTGTAATTAATATGTGAGGTAACCATGACTAAGGTATATATCGCAACTGAATGGTTTAAATAGTGGTTGGTTTCCCTCAAATAGCAATTAACGATGAGCGATTTCAGATGACGGAAACACTTGAGAAAATATCTTATGATAACAAATGTTCCAGCGGCCGCTCAGGCACGTCTTGGGCCAGTGTAAATGCAACATCAGGCCGGCCGGCCTGGCGGGAAATGTCCCGAATCTCCCGATTACCACTCCGCCCCTGCTGTGTGCTCACTGCGTGCTGTGTGTGTTCACCAATTCACAAATTGGGATAATTGCAGACTGAATTTCCCTCACGGGATCAAAAAAGTATATACTTACTTACTTACTTAAAGTTAAAAGAAACAAAACCATTTTAATACCATTATAAACTGTGCCTGTGTATTAACCTCATAGCTGAAGAAATTGTGCAAATTCAATGTATAAGCCATGGCTAATAGTCGGGAAATTGTGGTAATGTGTTTTAACCTGGTTTCAGAGTTCACCTTCCTCAAATAACATAGAATTCTCATATAGTCTTGTCATGGCTGTAAGAGAACTGACACTGACACACACACACACACACACACACACACACACACACACACACACAAATTGATGGCATTTTGCTTCTGTCTGTGGGGACCTGATAAAAGCCATTCGATATGTACATAAAAGTGCAAAAATGCATTAGAAAAATGGCATCGTTATCCTCTTACGGGGTGAGTTTGAACAACCTTACACAATACTAACGGACTTATTCATGGCCAAATAATACCTGGACAAGTGAGAGCATATGGCATCGTTATCCTCTTACGGGGTGAGTTTGAACAACCTTACAATACTAACAGACTTCTTCATGGCCAAATAATACCTGGACAAGTGAGCATATGGAGGGTCTCTCTCTGAATCAGACACAAGAGGAGAGCAGAATGCACTGAATGTTTTTATTGCAATAAACTGACAGAATAGCAAAGTGCCTTTTCATAGATTCAGCGACTGCTACAACTCAATATATATAGATATATATATAAAAAGCAAAAAAAAGAAAACAAACAAACAAAAAAAAACTAATCAAAAGTGGAAAAAGTAATACAACATAAACACAAATAAGCATTTCAAAAAGCTATGGCCATTTTTTTTTTCGTTCAGTGCACAATTTCTGTCAATTTTTAAAAATGAACAAAAATTAAAAAACATAAAAATACACCACTTGGGAGAGAAAAAAGCAGCACTGGCTGAACACACATCACCACAATGATTTTTTTATCTTTGTTTTTTTTTTCTTTTTTCTTTTTTTTTCTTGAAACAGAGCCAGCACATAGCCATGAACATGCAGCCCTCGTCATGTATGTACAACATTGTGAGAACATTATGAGTCTGCAGAGAGTATGTAGTACTACAAAAAAAGAAGATAATAGGAACACAAGTCAGAGTTCAGCGTTTAAGTAGTGTACAGCTCAAAGAACAGCGGCACCGTTGAGGACATCACAAACACAAGCCCAGCCTTCCATTTCCTGTGTGAGGGGAGTTTGGGGTGTCTCCTCTCGATCCGGGGACCCATTTTGGAATGTAAAAACAAACAAACAAACAAACAAACAAACAAACAAAAAAACAACACACAATTTGCAATGCAATGCAATGCAACCGGGGATGGTGTTGGCACAAAATCTCTAAAATCTGAGTTTTCTTTCTTTTTTTTTGCTAGTCTGAGACTGCCCTATAAATCTTGTGAAATGACAAATCTGTGTAATTAAGAGAAATGGAAAAACAGAATCTGTGACCTCATCTAGCAGAACTGTCAGACCTTGCTGTGCTCTACTGTGCATAGATTGCATCCTCTGAAAATACACCTTTTCTGTTTCTAGTGAAACAAAACATTACGTCTTCTGACATTCAACCACTGCTATCAAAGAATGATAGAGAGAGGATGCTATCAGGGAATGCAGCCCATATCCATGGCAACAGCATTCTATCACTACACTCTTAAAACAAATGTGTTGAAAACAACACAACTTGTGTGTTTCTTTTAACACATCTCCATGTCCAGATAGGAACAACACATTTGCTTTAATAGCGAGCTCTATGGGGATAAACTCTATGTGTGGATGGGGGCAGTGTTGTGAAATCAGTGAAGTCAGCTTACGTTGTCACTGCTAAAAAAGTGAATATGATGATGTTCTAGAGTGCAACACCACCCCTCTGTCCCTACCCCACACACATACATACACTACTGCCCCGAGCATCAAGACCCACAGCTACCCCCCCCCCCCCCCCCCAAACACAGGAGTGTGGAGTGGCTGCCACTGATTCGGTGTGATGTCAGAGACACACAAAACGCTCGACAGTTCAACAACATCACCACGATGCCTCCGCTCACGTCATGCACTATACATCTGGACACTGAGTGGGAGAGAGCGCGCGGAGAGGGCAGACCAATGACCTTTCTCCGAACCCAAGCCAGTGCTGTTGCCATGACGATGTCGATACACCGCCACGGCTTTGCCCGACCACGGCTCTCCTCGCCCAACACATCCCTCGTTAATTGCTCAGGGCCCTTCTCCAGCAAAGATGGTGTCCCTTTCTAGCCACTGTAGTTCACAATGAAGTCTCTTCCATCTACGCACTGCTATGTTAAGTTCACATACCCTAACTAAGCGTCACAGTACATCTCAATAAATAAAACAAGACAACCAACAAGCTTCAAGAGGACCCTCGGTTGTGTTAAGTTGGTTTCTTTTTTTTTGTTTGTTTTACTTAAGTTTTGCTTTTTAAGTCCCCTGTACATATGGTTGAATCAGTAATGTCAACAATACTGTTTACACAGAACCAAGCCGCTTGGCTGGGGAGTTCGTAAAAAAAGTCTCGTCTGATGCTGGCCCATGTTAATGACATCATCATGAGTGGACCTGACCTGTGATCATCTCTGTAGCTGTTTCCCAAAGTCAAGCATGCTTCCTAGATAGAACGCTTTCTTACGAGTCGGGTTCTACGAAAATAACGTTACAGGCCTCCCCTGCGTTCTCGGACTCTGCGTTCCATGATGTGGCGACCTTGAAAAGGTTTGAGAGGTTTGAGTATGTTTACTCGACCTTGGGAAACAAGCCTGTGTTAGTGGGAATGTCCATTTGGACTACAATGGGGGAAAATGATCCGATTGGCTAGTAATCACCCCTCGCTAACCAATCAAAGCCTGCTTTGTAGTGTTCTTGTGGTCTGAAGCTTTCACTAACAAAATCTTTTAATCTCATTAAATAGATGAAAGAAAACAAAAACAGTATCAAATAAATAAATACAAAAAAAAAAGCAAACAGCAAAAAAAAGTATCTTTATTTCTCACGCCCAGAGATTGACAGTTTTGAAGGCGGAAAAAAAGGACACTATCGGAGCGTGGAATATAAAATATTGGGCTGTCTAATTCATCTTCGTCATGAGCTGGCGGGGACTCAGACGTAGTAACTGAAGCGAGAGTGTTTGAGGACCCAATTATCAAAACAAACACGTTGGAGATGAAACCACATTGTTGTCTCTCGCTTGCGTGTTCCTCCCTCCTCTCTCATCCGAGGGCGGCATAATTGTTATTCCCAAAGCGAGCATTCGTCGCTATTGATTTTAATTCTGGAGTTGCAATTTGGGAGATTGGGCAATGAATCAATATTATTTATTTGTTTTAATTGTGAAATGTCACCCCTTTTAAGATTCCAGCGGGCACTGTGCCTGCTGTGTTGGTACGTGTGCGTTGTGTTAAATTGCACCATGGGTCAATCCGTCAGCACTAAGAACCTTGCCCTTTACAAGACTACAGCTCCCATAATCCCTTGGTGGGAGATGAGAAGTCCTATTTACACCAAAGCTTTTGGCTGAAAGCCTTCAACTTCCCTCAAAGTTTTCTTAACCTTTTTTTTCAGTGGTGAGATCTACTACAGCTAAGAAAAAAAATAACAACACCAATAAAAAACCAACAGGGTCTTGGCACCAAGACAACTCCTCATGTCAAAGTTCCCAGCTCTTCTGAAGCCTTGCGGACGCTCCAGGATGGCTTCTCGCACGGAGAGAATTCAGTCTGTGGAGCTCAGTCGGGCAAGAGCGAGGCAGACGTATAGCGAAGAAACGTTCAGTCCTCTTCAGGCCTGGCACAGTCTCTGCTGTGGTCAAGCAGTTAGTCATCAGTCGGCAACATTCAATCTCCATCCTCTAATCCCTTTAAAAAATCCATGTCCATTCTCATGTAGTTGACAGTGGCACCATTATACAAAACCAGTGGCAAAATGAGGAGTGTATACACACACACACACACACACACACACACACACACATACATACGTACGTACTGTACACACATACACGACAGCAACGGCATTTATGACAACCCTCAACAACCTTCAAGAGCAATGTCCTTGCTGAGGAGTTGAGATTAAGGAAATAACTGGTGATGGCACCCATCCTTCTCCCTTTCATTTCAGGAGAGAGGGATTAATTCAACGAGGAAGAAAGAAAGAAAGAAAGAAAGAAAGAAAGAACACATTAAGCGGATTAGGAGTATCATACACATATCAGCCTGAAAACTGGCAGGGAAACACCTGGACACTAGCACTACACTCATGTTTGCACAAGCACAAGCACACACACACGCACACACACACACACACACACACACACACTCTCCATGTCCGTTTCTTCTCTCCCCCTCCCTAGTGGGGACGGATTTAAGCGGTTCCATCTCATCCTCTCTCTCCCTTTAACCGAGTAGCGCACGTGATGGACCCACATCCAAACAGCAGGGATGCCATGCCATGCCATGCCTTCCTTCCCCTTCCCCTTCCCCATACACCCCTCCTCCCTTCCCACCCTCCGCGCGGGGGGATGGCCAAGGTGCTCCTGGCTGGAGGCGTCTAAACACCCAGATAAGAGTTTGGCCAAGTGTTTGTGGGTCTTTGGCAGTGCAGACGTGCCTGGTCCGAGTCCAGCAGACAAGAGTCAGCAGGAGTTGGTGTGTGTGTGTGTGTGTGTGTGTGTGTGTGTGTGTGTGTGTGTGTGTGTGTGAGCAGGTGGGGGGATAACAACTCTTCATAATCGGTATCCTATCACTCCAGACAGACACAGGTCTGGGATCAGTGGTGAAACGCATACCGTCAGCGTGGGGAAGGTGGGAGACAAAAAGAGAGATTGAGGGAGACAGAAATCACAGATCACTGTCAGTGTCTTAAATTCGTAGTGTTTCTGCCTTCTATAATAATCCTTCTTCAGACTGTGATAGTCCAGCAACTATATACTTCAGCTAGTGTTTTGAAACAAGTCCGACCAAAAATATCACAAAAAAAAAAATACGTCTACAAAAAAAAGCATGAAAACAATTGCAACTCTTAACTTGCAGTCGACATGGGTAAAGAGGAAAGAAAATAAAAGTTATAGCAAAGGGGAGGATGATGCCAGTACTGTTCGGTCCAAAACATCCTCCCTTCAAAGCCTGCTCTGGGCTGATTGTCCATCAAAATGTGTGAAATCAGTTGGCATTGAAAAGGGGGGGGGGGGGGGGGTTGGTGATCATGAACAAAAATAAGAAAATAAAATAAGAAAAAAAAAGAAAAAAGAAGATTACCAACTCAGCCACATCAGACAACCATATCTCCTCAGCAGTAGATGTAGCCATGGCGACGACCTGGAGGGCGGTATTCATGTCTGTCTGTATGTTCGTGTTTTTTGTGTGTGTGTTTGTTTCTTTTCTTCTTTAAAACGTTGGACGGATTGATCAACGGAAGGGGGGAGCGAGAGATAGAGAGAGAGATAGAGAGAGCGCACGATGGCAGGCCGGGCCGGGAGCGGAGGCGAAATCCCAGACACAGAGAGACTCTGGGGAGGGGTGTCGTCATGGGGACAAGCCAAACGATAGAGAGAGTGAGAGAGAGTGAGAGAGAGAGAGAGACAGAAAAGACAGAGAGACAAGAGACCTCCATGTAGAGAAGGTGTGAAGGTAAAGTCAGAGAGATAGAGACAAAGAAAAGAGGGATAGAGAGACAGAGTGAGAGAGAGAGAGAGTGAGAGAGACAGCACCAGACGCCTGGGTCTGTGGGTTTTGGGCCGGGCGACGCGACGCGAGTAAGGCCCCTTACTCCACGGACCCGGGGTGCAGACTGAGGGCCGGCGGGTCCAGGCAGGTGGGCGAGTAGCTGAGGTGCGGCTCCTTGATCCACAGCAAGGGGGCGCCGTTCTTGCCCTCCTGGCTCTTGCTGTGGCTGCGGCTCTTGTAGCGCACCAGCAGCACGGCGATGAGCAGGATGCCGAAGATGGGGAACGGGTAGAAGAAGACGAAGTAGAAGAGCGAGTCGTTGTAACACACCACCGACTGCAGGCTGGAGGCTATGGAGAGAGAGAGAGAGAGAGAGAGCGAGAGAGAGAGAGAGAGAGAGAGAGAGAGAGGGAGGGAGAGAGAGAGGAAGAGAGGGAGTGAGAGAGGGAGGGAGAGGGAAGGAGAGAGAGGGAGTGAGAGAGAGCAAGGGAAAGAGGAAGAGAGAGAGTGTGGGGGAAGGGAGAGGGAGAAAGAGGGAGATAGAGAGGGAGAGAAGAGAGAGATGAGACAGAGAGAGAGTTAGAGAGATATATGAATAATGGGAAAAGAGAGATATAGAGGGAGAGAGAAGAAGAAGAAGAAATCACACAGTTGATGTTATGTGTTCAGTCTTTCATCTCTGCTTTATAAACACAAATGCCTGTAATGTCAGAATACCAATACAGCTTATTTGAATTTGAGATGAAAAGAGAGAGGGAAGGGGAGGGGAATAAATGGCGATAGAGGAATAAAAGAAGAAACCGCGTGTGTGAGAGAGAGAGAGAGAGAGAGAGAGAGAGAGAGAAAATAAAAAAAATGATGAAGAGAATGTGAGTGGAGGATGAATGAAACTAGCTAAAGCCAAAGTAAGCGAGACTCACGCACAGAGGGTGAGAGAGAGAGCAGGCAAAAAGAGAGTGTGAGGACATGCTCATGAATATTAATGTGACGCATATTAATATTAATCGGCTGAAAAGCACATGTCTTTCTGTGGGGTGCCTGCAGCTTAGTGAGAGGGCCTTTAAAAGGACACTGGCCCTGGCTCTACCATCTTCACTCATGCATATCAGATCCTCTCTATCGGGCCGCTCCGCTCGCGAGAGCCATATTGTCTTTCCCACGCAGACAAATTGCTTCAGATAACAGTTAACTGTGATTAGACCTCCTGCGGACTCACGGCCAGCCTACTAATGCCACTGGAGGAGGCTGTGGCTCTCCTAGAACCACATCAGAGCTCCCACAGGCACGAGCTCTTACTGTTCTGGTAAATGGGTTTGCGTGTGTATATGTGAGTGTGTGTGTGTGTGTGTGTAGGGGGGAGGGGGGGGTTGTATGTGTGTATGCACACATGAGAGAGAAGAGGGTGAGAGAGTGATAGAGAG
Source organism: Sardina pilchardus (assembly GCF_963854185.1). Lineage (NCBI taxonomy): Eukaryota > Metazoa > Chordata > Actinopteri > Clupeiformes > Clupeidae > Sardina > Sardina pilchardus. The sequence goes on from NC_084997.1 coordinate 24,705,326, forward strand.
ACTGATGAACATAAATACATACAGATGAAGATAGTGTGATTAAGTCCATCACCCTATTTGAGGTTTATCTGCCCCATACTAGCATTTGTATGCATTATTGTTCATGTCTGTTGCATGTCTTTTGCTTTGGTAATATTATAGTCTTGTCAATGTCAATGCCAAATTCATAGACATAGGCGTAGGCAGGTAAACACACAGAAACACACACATGCAGGCAGACAGACAGAGAGACATTCATATATTTAAATGAATTTAAATACTGAAAAGAAAAAACAATGTATCTCTGAAGCCCGTACCTTTCTGGAGCACGTTGACGATGGTGATGCCAGAGTTGTTGGTGGTGAGCCGGTACCAGGCCCCTCTCGGGTTGAGCAGCCACTCCTCTACGTGGCAGTAGTACGCGCCCGCGTCGGCCGCCCGCGCCTTCTGGACGGTCAGCGTGTAGAGGTCGGAGGTCGTGCGCTCGAACTGCAGCCGCGACTCGGGGCCCGGCGGCTCGGTGGGGCTGCAGTTGCCGTTGCCGAAGACGGCGTCGTGGCCGATGGAGAAGACGCACTCGTGGTCGCCGCCGGCGACGCCGCTGTCGTCCGCGCTCGCCACGTACCAGGAGACGGAGAAGCGGGAGTCGCGCGCCGACTGCGTGGGGATGCTGCAGCCCAGCCGGATGGAGCCGGACTCCTCCACCGTCACGTTGGACTCGGACTCCTCCACCTGCAGGCGAGCCTCTGTTTGGGGATCGGACAGAAGGAGAAGGACATTGGGTTAGAATGACCTGAACTACAGTACATGATGATGATAGAAGACTACAACTAACTAGAAAAGCACTCAGAGAGCGCAGACCTCCGCCTGTATTGTTCTTCCTAGGTTGTCATACATTTTGACCCATTTTAAACTATTCAGATCGCCATGTGGCCATACCATGACATTACACCGCTAAGCGAAAAACATAAACGGCTCCGGAATCCCGACGGATCACTCCCAAAAATGTTATCGTTTCTACCCTGGGTCATTTCTGACCTTCCCTGACCATTTCAGTGGAAGACAGACAGACAAACAGACAAACAAACAAACAAACCCTGATGAAAACATAACCTCCTTGGCGGAGGTAAAAAGTAAATTAGACTAAAGTCAAGAGTGGGACACTTGTCCTGTGGATCGCCGACGTCAATATCTGGACCTGGTTCAAGCCTGATTCCTGCCGACCCTGTTGAAGTGTCCTTGAGCAAGACACTGATCCCCTTGCAGTGTGCTGAGAGGAGAGGTGCTATGGAAATGCAGTCTATTTACCAAGTAAAATGGACAAACCTACATGGACAGAATTAGAACTTAATTAGGATCAAAGCTCTTCAGAATGCTGTAAACCCTGTTCGATCCTTTGATTCTTTTCCCACTTTTTCAAACTAGGATGAGTTACACTGACCCTATACTCACTGTGCTGTACCCTATGACCGGTACAAACTTGACTGGGAGCATTCAATTGAGTGAACGGTAGCACCGTCGGTGGGGTTTCCTTCCTCACATTAGTTCATTAAGGGTGAAGCCCAAAAGTTCTCCCCTACAGGAAGTTCAGGGAGTTCTTGACAGTTCCCTGACCCTTATCCTGTAATGAGGTTCCACCTGATTGCTGTTAGATGCTGCAGATGCCCTTGATGAGTCAATTACATGAGCTCGGGTAATTAATCTGAGATGTCCCGCTTCGCCTGATTGGCCACACACCCGATTTAAAAGATTTAAAAGCTGTGATGAGTCCCCAGAGGTCTCCAGAGGCGAAGGAAGAGAGAGTACACATGTGTGGTGGTGGTGCCGCCCTTTAGCATGCTAAAGAAACACTGACTTAGATTTCAGACTTTCTTCAGTGCTTTAAAGGCAGGAGGATGTGTACGTGTGTGTGTATGTGTGTGTGTGTGTGCGTGTGTGTGTGTGTGTGTGCGTGTGTGTAGGTGAGTGAGGGGACGTGTTCATAATTTGTTTATGTGTGCGTGTGTGTGTGTGTGTGTGTGTGTGTGTGTGTGTGTGTGTGTGTTCAGTGGCATGGTTTGCAGGCATTTGCTCAGAGGCAAGAGAGGCATGTTGACACATCTGTACTTGCACTTGTTTCAAACCAATTTAGTTTTAATGGGAGAATCATACACAGTTAGCAAACCGTCAACACACTCGCTCTCCTTAAAGCACAAATCAGCGACACTTAAGCGAAAGTGGAAACAACACTAAATCTAAAAACAGCCAGCCAGATTCACACACAGATTTGCATTCCTTAAAAGCTCCCCGCACACAACTCCTGCCTTGTCACCTCCGGCTAGAAAACGTTACTAAATAAGATTTAGCTTTTTTTTTTTTTTTTCATTTTAAAAAAAGTTTTTAGTAAAATATGAATTGCTTAAAAAACATGACACAAACGCGCCCAGACAGTCTCCTTAACCCTGTCACCTAACGACCGCGTCACGGCGGGAGTCTAATTTAAGAGGCGCGTGGGTGGAGGCCCAATGGATGAAGAGTCCCTCACATCTCGTCGTGTCGCGTCCTCACATCTTTGCTCCTGAGCCGGTGTGAGATCAGACTAAAAATAAGTGTGGAGCGCACGGGGTGCCTCGCACTTCAACTCCTCGACTCGAACGACAAAAGCAGAGAAGCTAAGAAAGACAGCAACAACAAACAAACAAACAAAACAAAAGTACGGCCTATGGCTTAAGTCACAACAGATTAGACGTGGCACACTTTTCCTCGTTAATTTTTATTTTTTTGAAAATGCTATCTGCTATCTGTTTTTTACTGACAGTTGATTGCCCTGGCTACCGCTACGCTGTATCCGGGTAATATAATATTTAATGAGAGCAGCCAGGCTTGAACTCTTGGGGGAAATCTAGTTTGCTAGTTTTCCGAACACATCTACATATAAACACAGGAGCAGCTGGGTGAGAAAATGAGCTTGCGACTTGATGCTGGATGATGAAGCTTAGTTGCTTGGCAAGGATAAGTGTGGTGAAAGAGATTGAAGGAGAAGAGGTGTGTGTACATGTGTGTGTGTCTGTGTGTGTGTGTGTGTGTGTGTGTGTGTGTGTGTGTGTGTGTGTGTGTGTGTGTGTGTGTGTGTGTGTGTGTGTGTTGCTATGAGCTAAGGGTGACTGAGGATCAAGAGATTGACAGGGGATGGCAGTGGGTACGTAGGTATGGATCAGTAAGTAGAAGGGAAGTATGTGTGGGAGTTTGTGTGGGAGTATGCATGTGGGTCTCTGTGGTGTGTGTATGGACATGCATGTACATGTATATATGTTAATTATTGAATCCCTGTCTCATGTTCTGAATGGCTGTTATGTGTGTGAGGGAATGTACATTGCCAGACATGAGAGAATTGTCGACTTACTAGTTGAGGTCGTCATTTCATATGCTTCACCGCTTAAAAAAATATACAGGAATGTATGTGTCTCACATTGCATGTTCAAACTCTGTAATAGTGGAAATAATGTGTTTTCAAATGTCGCTGAAAAAAAGCCAGATACTGTTGTTGCTGATGAGGACAGCAGAGAAGTAACCATTCTTGAAGTAGGCTGTGCATTTGACTGCAGTCTAGAGGAAGCCTACCTTACCCAGCTTTTAAAGTATCAGCCACTCAAAGACATTTTTGTACCGCCTGGGTACAAATGTAAGTTGTCGGTGTATATATTTGGAAGCCTAGGTACTGTCCACAGACTAGCAGTCAGGGGTTTGTAGATTGCTGGTCTCTCTAAGCCAAGAGCAATGGCTCTTGCAAAATTCTGCTCAATTTCTGTGATAATTGTCAGTCACCACATATGGAGAAAAAGCTGTTTTTTGTACCCATGAACTGGTACCAGAAGCTTAAGTTACTGGGTTTACAATGCTGGTTTCTGTGTGCGTGCGCACACAGTATAAATGTGGTGGTGGTGTTGGTGTGTGCATGAGCGTGCGTGAGTGTGTGTGTGTGTGTGTGTGTGTGTGTGTGTGTGAGTGTGTGTGTGTGTGTGTGTGTGTGTGTGTGTGTGTGTGTGTGTGTGTGTGTGTGTGTGTGTGTATGCATGTGTGGATCAAGAGACTGGGAAGAAATTATGGAATGATTGATGAAGGCTTGGAAATACTGGAGACAGAAACTGTGCGTTGATATTCTGTTACAAGACTGCAGAAAAAGTGAGGTTTTCAGGGCTAAGAACACTCCCTCAGAATATCAGCTGTGCATGCGTGTGTGTGTGTGTGTGTGTGTGTGTGTGTGTGTGTGTGTGTGTGTGTGTGTGTGTGTGTCTATATCTATGTATTTGTGTGCTCGTGCTTGCTTCAGCAAAGCCAAGAGGAAAAACCGTACTGCAGTAGAGCCCACACCATGTTAAATAAAAGATGAGCCAGGGCCCAACTCTGCCAAAAATCACCTTCTCTGACCTTCAAACATTTTTGGTCGGGCAGATGCCACGGCCGCCCGCTGCGTTCACCCTGCATCTTATTAATGGCCCCCAGGACATACGGCACAACAGATTGGTCTCTGGGACATCAGAGAGGTGATAACCTGTTTGTTTTTGGGGCAATGTTGAGGAAAGCACACTGGCTGTGAGGACTGCTGTGAGCCAGAGAGAGAAAGGAGAGAAGGAGACAGACAGAGGGAAGAAGAGAGAGATAGAGAGTAAAGAGAGATGAGAAAGAGGAGGAAAAAAGAGACAGAGAAAGAGAGAAAGAGAGAGGGAGAGAGAGAGAGAGAGAGAGAGAGAAAGAGAGAGAGAGAGAGAGAGAGAGAGAGAGAGAGAGAGAGAGAGAGAGAGAGAGAGGAGGAAAGACATGAATGTTGGAGCAGAGTAAATGAATCAGAGAAAGAGGGAGATGGATAGAAAAGAAAGTGGAAAAGAAAAGAAAAGAAAAGAAAAACAATGAGGGTTATGAAAGGAAGACAGAGAAAGAGGGGAAGAAAAGAGGAGATGTGAGCAGGAGCGGAGAGGGAGAATCAAAGAGAAGAGAGCAAGTGAAGAGGGAGAGGAAAACAAGAGGGGAAAGTGGAATGAGTGAGAGTCAGATAAAGAACACAAAGAGAGCACCTAGGGGAAGGCCCGGAGAAACAACACACACACACACACACACATCGTGGTACAATGAAGCACAGAGGAAAGCGCACACACACACACACACACACACAAACATATGCACGGGAACACACACACACACACAAACTTATACACACACAAATATACACACAAACACACACACACGCAAACACACACACACACACACGCAAACACACGCAAACACACACACACACACACACACACACACACACACACCACACACACACAAACAAACACACACGCACACACACACACATTCAGTATATACACACACACACACACAGGAAGCGAGGGCAGAGAAGAGAGCAAGCGACACAACCGCGAGCCAGAGGGCAGAGTGGCGCGTGTCCAGCGTGTGCCCAGCGTGTGCCCAGCATGCTTGGCCCCGGGCCTGGGGGCATCTCGCGCCACGCCGCCCTCACAAGCCACGCTCCCGTGGACACCTGGGCCCGGCCAGGGGCAGGTGCACACGTGATGAGGTCATCAGAGCGAGACGAGGCTTTTTACAAGGACGGCCAGGAGGAGGGGATGGGATTGGGGGGATGGAGGGAGGGGGGTTATTATGGGATATGGCTGGATGGCCACAGCCTGTTGAGGGAGGGGTTTAAGGTGGTCCACTGTGCCGTGTGTGAGCGGCAGAGCAGCAAAAGTGGCAGCAGGAGTCGCTAAGCACAGCCACGACCACGGTCACAGTCACTGCACCGCACTCACAAACCCAGCCAGCAAACTAGCCATGCTAACCGCTGCAGCCACATGTGGCTAGCTAGAACCACCAGCTATGGCTAGAACAGCGCTAACTGGGGAAAAGAGCAGAAAGCACAGTTGAAGCACTGTAATTTACAATCAGTGCAACAGCCCCATTACTATAGGTAGGCTGCTCTCTCACAATTTGTTTTGATGCGGCCTTATGCTAAACTTATTTAAATTCATCCCCCAGCCCTCATCAATCAAGACTCAGTTCAGCATACAGTCAAAATGAAAACAGACTTCAGACGTGTTGCTGTACATACCAAAAAGCAAAGCGACCTACACATGCACTGTATAGAAAGAACTCATGCACTGATTACGTCAACTAGAACTCAATATAACTCTGTATAACTCAAACTCGCTCAAGCTCTAACTCTCACTTGCTTTCGCACTCGCACACACACACACACACACACACACACCCCTCTCTCTCTCTCTCTCTCTCTCTCTCTCTCTCTCTCTCTCTCTCTCTCTCTCTCTCTCTCTCTCTCTCTCTCTCTCTCTCTCTCTCTCTCTCTCTCTCTCTCTCTCTCTCTCTCTCTCTCACACACACACACACACACCCACACACACACACCCTCATGAGTGATGAGCCGAGGGCTAGCTGTGGCCTGCTGGGAGAGGCCTGAGGTGGTGGACGGTGCTGACACGGCTGCCCGTCTCTCTCTCTCGCTCTCTCTGTCTCTGTCTCTGCACAGAGAAAACAATCCCCCGGGGAGCTTCACACCGCACCGCTCCACACCGCACCGTTCCACTCCACTCCGCTCCACAGGCCCCCCGCTGGACCTGGGCCAACACTCACGCACACATACTGTACTGTACTGTACACACGGCCTGGGGGCACACCGCCATACTGTCAATTACACTACATTACCCTCCTGGAAATACCAAGGTGTAGCACAGCCAACTCTGTGTGTGTGTGTGTGTGTGTGTGTCTATATGTGTGTGTAGGTGTGTGAGAGAGGGTGTACTGTATGTGTTTGTGTGTGTGTGTCCATATGCATGTATGTGTGTGTATGAGTGTGTGTGTGTGTGTGTGTGTGTGTGTGTCTATATGCATGTATGTATGTGTGTGTATGTGTGTGTGTGTGTGTGTGTGTGTGTGTGTGTGCATCAGGTGTAGAGGTTTGTGTGCTCTCTCTACTCTCTACATGCACTGCACATATAACGCGTAGCACTTCACCATTAGTACATCCCAGAGTGAGTGCGGGTCCCTGAGCGGCCCTGCTACTACAATAATAATAATAATAATAATCATAATAATATCCATCTCCCATGGTGTCGCTGCACAGGGCACAGTGCCAAACTAGCCTGGGGGGGGATTGCCTGCCCTGTACCTGGACAACGTCCAGAGTCCACAATGCTGTGGGGGAGCACATACTGTACTGTAGGCAGGTTACCCTTTACTTTTCATGGGAGCTCATCCTCTCCTCTACATGGCTCTGGGTGATGTTTGCACACACATTATCATTATGCTATATTTACTTATCGGTTAGCGCTCTGTTATGCTATATTTATTCCCTATGCTGTGTGTTTTTTTTTTTTTTTTTTTTTTTGTGCTAATACTTTAATGCCTTGAGGCGAAAGAGCTAAACCAAGATTCAACAAGACTAATACCTCATCATTTTATTTGACTGTTGAAATGTGTGTACATAGGCCCCAAGGCCATGTTATTTGGCCAAACACAAACACAGACAATAACAAAACACTTCGCTTTGCTCTCCTTCAGCGGTGAATACTGTATAAAGCTGCGCTGATTTGGACTGGAATGGTATACTGTTTGTGCTCAGGGGATCAGAGCTGGTATTGACACTCACTCACTCACGGTAGGCTTCAAGTGGCTGTGTAAGTGCTATTTGCTGCGTCTTTCTGCGACAAGATGTCGGATGTTTTATTAAACAATAACAAAAACACAACTGTTCTGTCTGCCCTCAGAGCCATTAATGTCCTTTACACATGGGCATTCGTTCTTATTATGCTCATATATCGTTTTTAATAATAACATAAGATCTTAATATTCAAGGTAAAATAAACAAATATGATGTTATGTTATATGCTTGTCATGTATTTTTTTATTTTTACTGTGAAGCTTGAGGTGGAGTGTACGGTTGACTCGACCCTTTTTACACTCTCCCCCGTTTCTCCCCCCATCTCCCCCGAGTCTTACCGGGCCTCTTGACCAGCACGTGGGTGAAGCCGGACGCCTCGCGGGCCACCCGGTACCAGGCGCCGTCCGGGTCGGTGAGCCACTCCTCCACCAGGCAGTAGTAGGTGGCCGAGTCGCTGGTCTCGGCGCGGTGCAGCGTCAGGCTGTGTTGCCGCGGCAACGGCCGCTCGGCCTGCAGCCGGCTGCGCAGGCGCTCCTCCTCGGCGTAGGCGCCGTACTCGAAGGCGCCCGAGCGGTCGATGCGCAGGAGCAGCTCGTCGGGGTCGCCCGCCCCCACCCCGGGCTCCAGAGCGGGCACCGCCGCGGGCACTGCCGCCGCTGCCACCGCCGCCGCCACCGCCGGGGGTTCCGGCTCGGTCCGAGCCCGGCGGGCGTACCACTGGACGGAGTACTGGGACTCCTGGCTGGTCTGGGACGCCACGGAGCAGTTGAGGCGCACGCGGCCGTCCTCCAGCAGCTGCAGGCTCTGATTGGTCTTGTGCACGCGCAGCTTACTCACTACAGAGAGGGGCATGAAGAGAGAGAGAGACGGAGAGAAGTACATGTTAAACATTTAGTTATTTTCTTTAAGCTCTTACGTGTGTACATGTAATTGAGCTTTGGCAATAATGTTCATGAATCTTTATTGAATTGAATTGAATTGAGAGAAAGAGAGAGAGAGAGAGAGGGAGAGAGAGAGAGAGAGAGAGAGAGAGAGAGAGAGAGAGAGAGAGAGAGAGAGAGAGAGAGAGAGAGAAGAGAGAGAAAGACAAGAACATGAGAAGAAAGGAGAGACAAGAGAAGAAAGGAGAGACAAGGGAAAAAGACAAAACATTTACACTGGTTTTGATATCCATCCATTGCATTGCAAACATGTTTTGTATACAAATCCACTGAGGCTGATTGTCTGGCACAATTAACAGATACAGAGATGTGAGAATTAAAATAAACAGGGGACAGGGGAAAAGGAAAGAAAGAGAAGAGAAAGAGAAGAGAAGACAGACTGAGAGAACAAGAGAGACAGAGAAGAGAAAGGGAAAGAGAGGAGCATGACGGACTGAGAGAACAAGACAGAGAAGAGAGTTGTTATCCGTGTAGCGTCAGGGAATGTGTGCTGGACTGTGTGTGACAGGTGCTGCAGAGATCTGTTTATTCATGGATGACTGACGGACTGACTGAAAGACTGCCCAGGCAGGAAAATAAATGTGTGTAGGTGTGTGTGTATGTGTGTGTGTGTGTGTGTGTGTGTGTGTGTGTGTGGGAGAGAGAGACGAATAAGATGTCAGAAAAGTCACTTTGGGGTGCGCGGCCCCAGCCTGCTGGCTGCTGTGAGATTGGATTACCTACAGCTACGTCAGGTGTGGCTGCCATAAGCGCCGGCTGTCAGCTCGCACTGGGAGCCGATTTAGGAGAGAGCAGCGATGCACAGCCAAACACACACACACACACACACACAAAGACACACACACAAAAAGACACACACACACAAAGATAGACAGACACACACAAACACACACACACACACACACACACACACACAAAGATAACGATGGAGGTGAGGAAAGCACTCTGCATATCCAGATGTTGGTGTGCACACTTGTGCACTCAGGCATATCTATCTAAGTTAATGGAGAGTTTGGAGTACCCCTCGGGCTGAAAAACAATCCGAGCCCACGTTGCACTGTTTCTCTTTCTCTCTCTCCCTGTGTGTGTTGGTGTGTGCGCATGTGTGAGTGAGATGTGTGTTTGCATGAGTGTGAGTGAGTGTGTTTGTATGTGCGTGTGTGTTAGTATGTGCATGTGTATGTGTGTGAGTGAGTGTGTATTTGTGTGTGCGCATGTAAGTGTGCATGATGTGTGTGAGTGTGTGAGTGTCGATGTGACTGTGTGTGTGTTTGTGTGTACATGTGCTGGAGGATTGAGACACAGATGTGGACGGACGCACACATAACTGCATGTGTTGAGCTGAAAATCCCTCAGCATTTACTGTCTCCCCATCCTCACACTGTTACATCTTCACAAAGTGCCGCATTTAATGCTGTATACACAGAGACCTCACACACACACACACACACACACACACACACACACACACACACACAAACACACACACACACACACACACACACACACACACAAAATCAGACATGCCCTGGCACCTTCTAACGAACGTATCCTGAATCCAGCGGATTAGCTCAGAGGAAGAGGTCCTCTCTCTCGGCACACATATCTCCAATTCTGAAAAATTCATGAGCAGCTGCACAAAACTAACACTCTTAGTCTAACACCCCCCCCCCCCCCCATCTCCTCATGGACACACACACACACACACACACACACACACACACACACACCCTGGCCCACCACCACCACCACCACCAATTTCACACGTTCTCTCTCTCTCCCTCTCCATCCCTCTTTCTTTCCTTCATCTCTCTCTCTCCCTCCCTCATTTTCTCTCTCTCTCTCTTTCTCTCTCTCTTTCCTCACTGCTGTTCTCTTCTTCATGCTTTAATGGCTCTTTCGCTAAAAATCCAATTTTCCACTGACACTCTGGGTCCAGTAATCCCTCCGCATCTCAGCACTGTTTCCCACTGAAGGCCCAGGAGCTTCAGATTCAGCCCCTCATCCGCCCAGAGCCCAGAGACACCAGAGCCTGGAGACACACCAGCATCCTGCAGCAGCAACAACCGCTCTGGGTGTGTGTGTGTGTGTGTATGTGTGTGTGTGAGAGAGAGAGAAAGAGTGAGTGAGAGAATGTGTGTGTTTGTTTGTGTGTGTAAGCATATGAGTGTGTATACATATATGCTGTATGTGCATGCGAGAGAGAGTGTGTGTGAGTGGGTGAGTGTGTGTGAGTGAGTGTGTGTGTGTGTGTGTCTGTGTGTATTCAATGTCTGTGTGTGTATAAGTATGCATGTGAGCGTGTGCATATACAGTATTTGCTGTGTGTGCATGTGTGTGTACATTTTTGTACACAAAAATTGCAAGTGCACATTTTTGATGTGTGCAGCACTTGCATTTATTTATTTGCTTTGCGTGCTTGTGTATGTGTGTACAGTATGTGTGTGTGCACATGTGTGTGAGTGAGTGTGTGTGCGTGTGTGTGTGTTCACTGCATACCAAACTCTGCTATCTCCACCTTCCTCCTTGCCCTCATTTCAGCTCATCTACTATACCCCACCTCCCCTGCAGTCCTCATCATGAGTAGGCAGCAGCAGCAACCCCCCCCCCCCCTACACACACACACACACACACACACACACACACACACTACAAACACACACACACTACACACACACACTACCACACACACACAAACACAAACACACACACCCACACTCTGCAGGTCCAGGCCTCGGTTTGCAGCAGAGGTCACAACCAGGGGGCACGGCTTACAATTCCACAGACACCAGCAACCGTATGATGCTTGAGTCTGGGTATATGATGCCTTCTTCTGCATGTATGCATGTATGTATGTATGTATGTATGTATGCATATATGTACAGTATGTATTGTATGGAGATGAATGTGCTGTGCTCTGCCAGCTCCACTGGTTAGTCTGAGCAGCGTGAGCAGCAGCAGGGGTCAAGAGTTGGCCTCCGCGGGGGCGCAGCTTGGTATGGAGGCCCGTGTTGCGTGTAAATAATGTTAATGGGCATCTGGGGTGATCACCTCTCTCAGATCTCAGCACGCGGAGAATCCCTCTGCACCAAGACACCACTTCAGCTCCACTCTTATTTACTTACACACACACACACACACACACACACACACACACACACACACACACACACACACACACACACACACACACACACACACACACACACACACACACACACACACACACACACACACACACACACAC